>NW_027361714.1:76667500-77122500 GCF_039654945.1 Dendrobates tinctorius | reverse complement strand
ATCAAACGCTTTCTCAAAATCAATTGACAGAACCATACACTTCCGTTTCCTTCCCATGCAGTCTCCAATCAAATCCCTTAATAACAATAAGTTATCACTCATACTTCTCCCAGGCACAGCACACACTTGATCCTCATCCACAACACTACCAATCACATCACGCATACGATTCGCCAACAATTTGCTATAGATTTTGTAATCTGCGTTCAGCAATGTTATAGGTCTCCAATTCTCTAAACACTTTCTCTCACCTTTCTTATGCACAAGCACAACCACCCCCTCTTTCATTGATTCACACAACTTACCACTCTCCCACATATACTTACATATCTCAGTCAAATCAGCACCCAGAAAATCCCACGCCTCCACATAGAATTCTACCGGCAATCCGTCTTTAGCTGGAGTCTTATTCCTTTTAGCACTCTTTATCGCATTTTCTACTTCTTCCATAATTACGTCCTCATTCAAAATATCATATTCTCCACTATCCAACTTGTTCTCTAACCCATTCAGCACTTCTGAAACAAGACCAGAATCAATCCATTTTTTATCACATAACGTGCTATAGAACCTATTCACCTCCTTTATCACATTCTGACCTGACACACACAAACCATTCCTATCCAGGATTTTATCCATATCAGCCTTTCTCCCATTCATTTTCTTAAAAAAGAACCTCGTGCACTTTTCATCTTTCTCAAGATGTTCTATTTTGGTGCGATAGATGATTTCTTTCCCTTTTTCATCCATAACACTCTTTAATTCACTCTTTGTCTCAGCCAGCAGATCAGACACATCCATGCCAATTTCTCCACACTTCCTTAACCAGTCTAAGCGCCTGTTTAAATCATTAAATCTACTCCGATAAATAGCAGCTTTTTTATAGCCCCACTTTTTGAAGAATTTTTTGCAACACACCTTAACCCAGTCCCACCATTCCAGTACACACGCAAAATCCCTCTTACATACTCTCCACTCCTTATACTTTACTTTTAATTCATTCATCACATCCTCATCTTCTAACAGTCTTACATTCAGCTTCCAAACCCCACCCCCATACACACGGTCATCAATCGCACTAAACACACCTCTCAAACATTCATGATCAGAAAAAGGTACAGCATTTTGTTCAAAATTCATACACAACATATTTTTGGAAAACAACATTTTATCTATCCTGGATGCAATATCACCCCTATCAGCATGGTACGTTGGCGGTGGTGGGATGCCAAATTTCAGTGCAGCAGCATCTAGAAGGGAAAAATCAGAAATAAGATCGGATAACTTTTTACCAGTTATGTCACAATTCCCTTCTGTGATGCAATTAAAGTCTCCAACTAAAACTGTAGGCATTTTGCCCGGAAGAAACAAACTTAATTTTTCCAAAAAAGCCAGACGCTCCTTTTTCCTGTCGCGTCCTGATGGACAGTACACATTAATAATTCTAGCCCGCCACCCCCTATAACTAACATGTGCAATTATACATCTACCTACCTCTACCACCGTGTAGCTATCTAAACTAATCTCCCTGTTACCCATTAATATCCCTACACCATCATTCCTATTAACACATGAGCCAGACCATACATGCTGTCCGTAAGGCCAGTCCTTATCGCTTGGCGCGTCCACAATCCCACATTCCTGAAGACAAAAGATGTGAGCATTCATCTGTTTAATATAATCTAGAACGATTGCCCTCCTGAATTTAGATCTAATTTGCCTGACATTCAGGGACGCAATGCCCCAACCAGCTTGGGGAGCCATAACATGACTGTGTTATTTACATGACGACAAACACGCCACTTCCTCTTCAGCCGTTTTCGTCTTCCATTTGGAACTGCAACTCCTCGAATCTGTTTACGTCTGCGGGAATGCCTAAAAAAGCATTGGTGTCTGGAGAGAAGGCATTCTGAGGGTAACTACGTTCACTTACCGGACTTAAACCAACTTCACCGGGGTCTGCCCAATCCGTTCTGGGCTTCTTACAGGAAGTTCCAGACTCCTCGTCCTCAGAAGACCTCGCAAGAGTGAAGTCACCTTGATCTTCACAACTGGCCAACTCCTCCTCAGTAGCAAACCAAGATACACTGGGGGTATTGCCAAGAGTACCTTCCAACTCCCCCTCCCCACAGACATCAGACTGATGAGGGAGCTCACATTCAACATCAGTAGCTTCCAAAACTGCCACCTCTGGGCTGGGAGACTCCGTTTGGGGCAGGGCCTCCTCATGTGCATCCATGATTTCAAGTTCCTCAATAACTTCCGGGTCTGAAACCTGTGGAATGTTAACAACAGCAGGAGGGGGTGTAGCTGCCCCACCTGAGACCTCAGCGTAAGACCTAGGACTGATCCTGGCCTTACAGTCCCGATACTTATGGCCCTCCTCACCACAAGCATTACACATAACAGGATCTGTGCAGTCTTTTGCCATATGGCCAGAAGCATTGCAATTCCTGCAAGTTGGCATCTCCTTGCAACTATCCTGGGTATGCCCGAAATTTTTACACCTCCTGCAATATATCGGGGCATCTGGAAAGAACAAAAAAACAGTATTTTTCCCAATTGAAAAATTAAGAGGGGGGTAATGGATGCCTCCCGGGCCTTGGGGATCCATCCCAAATCTCACAAAAAATTTGTACTTCCCAGTCCAGAGCCCTTCTCCATTCAGGACCCTGTGGGAGTACTGAACATAAATGCAATGTCTTTTCAAAAATAAAGCAATGTCCTCCAGGGAAACAAACGGGTTGTGCATGAAAACTACAAGTGGGATATCTCCCTTAGAGTACAGCACAGTAAAGGTAAGACCTTCCAGCAAAGGATTTGCCACTCCATTTTTCAGGGCAGTAAACAAATTCTGGCAAGCCGCCATAGAAGATAGCACCAGTACATACCTGCCTTCTCTCCTAAACTCCTGCAGGCATATTATATCAGACTTCTGAATCTTCAGGATGTCATAAAACACCATGTTGACCAAATATCCCAGGGAAAAATGCAACTTCTTATCTTCAGCGATGTCAATCCTGAATCCATTTTTGACCCGGCTATCACCGGTCCCAGAGAATTGAAGTCGGACTCCCATCAACCACAACTCCAAGGATTTCCTCCCTGAAACCTCCTGGCTGTCTCCCAAAAGCAGCGACCGGCTTAAGCCACCGAAGTGGCGATGCTGGAAGGCCAAGAGACAACACTCGGTATTCAGGAAACTCCGCACCTCATCAGTGTGGAGTAGGAAACTGGCTAGTAGGAGCAATGCCTAGTAAAAGACTATGAATAATGAGGATGAATGAACTCATGGAGATCAACATCCAACACTGCGGAGACACCATCACATGTTTCTCAATGCCGTGATTCTAGAGCAACGCCCCCATCCCTTATGGGAACTATGCAAAAACATGCAAAACACAAGCCGCGGAGACACCATCACATGTTTCTCAAAGCAAGCAATGCTTCCTACCCTTCCGGCACTGCTACATCCCCGTGCCAGCCACATCTACACTGCCCTGGGACTACAGCTTCACCTGTGGGGAGCTTTTACATCTTTGCTGCACCATATAATCAGTCCCAGTGGATCTGCATTCAGCGTCGGCTTAACATCTCACTTGCCGAACACCACAGGTGGCGTCACAAACTATTCCATTAACTACATTCCACCATTTCAATTCCCCCATTACTTGGGCGCCCAGGGCCACGGACCGGGTCACTGCTGCTGTGACACATCCCGCTGACAGCGGCCCGGTACCGAGTACCCCACAGCCCTGGGAGGGCAACCCAACTTTCTCTCTGGTAGTCTCCGGCATACACTGCATGTTCCTCTCCCTCTCTGGTCCCCGCTACTGGTGGCGGGAGACGGCAGATGCTGGCCTGCATGATGCTGAAGCTCCCAGGACGGAACACTCCTATCCATGACTGCTGCGGAACACGCGGCTTCCCTGAGTGCAGCAGTCTCTCTCTCTCTCTCTGGATAGCTGCAGCACGCCCGGCTTCTCTTCTGGCAGCGGTCCCTCTCTAGACAGTGGGGCCCTGTTGCAGTGCCGATACTCAGTGGGGAGGGGAAGCGGAGTGTGCTGCTCACCTGACTAGAACATATATTTTTGTCTTGTCTTTTGTTAGTATGTATTTCTGTGATGATGCGGACAGCAATTAACGCCTTGTTTTTGTTCTTCTTTTGTATGTATATTTCAGTAAACGAGATTTTTCTGATGAAGGTCCTATGCTGGACCGAAAACGTTTAATCCTTTCTGTCTGGCTGCACAAAATAAAAGTGTCTGAATATTTCACACATTGAGTGCCAAGATTTTTGTCATTTTTGATTGATGGGTTGGATACCTGACTTGAGCACCAACAACCACGCTATCCCTGAGTGCCGAGCTCTCTTCATATGCGCGCTCCCCTCTGTTTGTGCCAAACTGCTCTGCTGCGCATGCTTTTTCCTTTTATCTCCCCGCCCCCCTCAAAAAGGAGGAAGGACCGCCCTGCTTATGCTTCCCCCAGGCCACAGGGGAAGGTCCACCTCACTAAAGCTTCCCCCAGGGAACAGGGGATGCAGCCACATCAGTTCTGGACTCGACACGCAGGTACCCGTGGTCTGGCACGCACGGGAAGAAAAAGGGGCGGGCCTTCATGGGCGGAGCCTGCCACAGAGCGCGAAGAAGTGAAGTGCCGTGCGGGAAGAGAGGACAGCGCACGAGAAGTGGGAGAAGCTGAGGCCTACAGCCCGGAGCGTTGGGCCTGTGAAGCAGCCGCCGGTGAGCTCACACAACCCCCGACCCTGGCTAACGCTAACTAGGGGGGGAAGAGAATGTCCGCGCCGAGCAACAATGCAGTGGCGGACGCCGTCGCCAACCCTGCAGCAAAGCAAGGCGGAGCGCCCGCCGCAGAAGTCTCCATAATGCCACTGTCTATGCCCTATATACCGGGAGCGGCCTGGCTACCACAGTACTCGGGTGAGTCACATACCCTGAGTGAATTTAAAGAGAGACTGTGCAGTTTGTTTAAAGTATACCCCCTGTCTGAAAGCCAGAAAGTGAACATCCTTATTGGACAGCTAACGGGTGCAGCGCAGAGAGAGGTGAAAGCCTGGCAGGACACTGACAAAGAGACTGTTAAAAAGATTCTAGCCAAGCTGAGAAGCACCTTTGACACACGCACTGCAGCTGAAATCAAGATGCGGTTCTTTGGATGTAAGCAGCGAACGCAGGACAGTATAAGGGACTATGCTCTTAACCTGCAGGAGGCGCTGCGAGCAGTTAAGCAAGTTGATCCTGACAGTGTGAAGGAGAAAGATAAACTGTTAAAGGAGCAGTTCATTGAAGGACTCCTATCCAGTACCCACAGAGGGCAGTTGCGCATCATAACCCTGCAAAACCCTGACCTGGAATTTGCTGATTTTAAGGACAGGGCGATTCGGGTCCTGCAGGAATCAACTGACAGCCGTCCAGTGCCCCCTAGATCACCTACCATCAGGAAGCAACATCTTTTCCTTCCATCCCTGTGGAGGCCGATGCACAGACTCTGGATAAAGATCCAACTGAGGAGCTGCGTCTCAGGTCCAGGAGTTGACCAGAGGTATGGCTGCACTTACTAAAACCGTGCAGTCCCTGCAGGTGTCCTCCAAAGAAAAGATCCAGCTTGCTTCCAGTCCAGAGGATGTCCCGTGGCTCCGGAGGAGGAGAGCCCCGCCACTCCGAGGAAGGAACAACGATTGCTATGACCAGGACAGACGTCCTATCTGTCGTCGCTGCTACAAGGCAGGTCATCTTGAAAAATTTTGCCCTTTACACGAGCAACCCATGGGACAGAGGGCCAACCCCAAGGAGTAGGACCACAAGGCCCAATAAACTGGCGAGCCAAGTATGTGGGAGGGAGACCGATCCTTCCAGTGGTGATTGACGGCATCCCCATGAACACTTTGCTGGACACTGGCTCCCAGGTGACCACTATGCCCTATATCTTCTACAAGCGGTATTGGGCTGATTATGAATTCACCCGTGGCCCAACTGATGAACTAACAGTAGTTGCTAGTAATGGTCAGTCTTTGCCGCAGATTGGATGTAAAGAGATTACTGTTAAAGTGGGTCGGGTAGAGCTAAAATCTCAAGGTCTGATAGTTGTGGATATTGATCGACGTGAATATAATCCCATGATGACTCTTGGTACAAATGTAATTGAAAATTGTCATCCGAGGTTATTGTCTTGTTGCAACAGGTGGCTGAGACTGCTGATTCCAGTGAACAACGAGTCCTGCAGAAGGAGATCAGAGCCCTGATGCAAAGACAACAGGTGGAACTCTCTGGCGGAGAAATTGGTAGTGTCAGAGTGAGTGATGCTTTCCCCATTGCAATAACCCCCAGATGTGAAATGTTGATTTGGTGTCGGGCAGCCATAGGCCTCCAAGGGAAGAATTACCAAGCATTGGTAGAACCAGTATATTCTGATAGCAGGCCCACTGTCCTGACAGCCAGAGGGGTGGTTGATGTACGTAAAGGGAGAGTACTTGTACGCCTTTTGAATTGTGGGGAGGAGGAGGCCACAATACCTCGGTACGCCACAGTTGCTAAGCTGCTCACTGTTAATAACAACTCTTTGCAGGCAGCAGAGCCTTTGGTCTCATCCGATCAGGTGGAGGACAATGGCTCTGTGAAGCAGATGGAAGAGTGGTGCCAGCAACTGCAGGTGGGGACTGACTCTACACCGCCATACCAGAAAAATGGGGTTTACAGAGTGACACAAGAATATGAGCGGGTATTCAGTAAGCACCCACTAGATTTTGGGCAGGCAAAAGGGGTTCAACATCATATCCCCACTGGAGATCATCCACCCATTAAAGAAAGGTACTGGCCTATACCCCCAACACAATACCAATGTGCAAAAGGGATGTTGAGAGAAATGAAGGAAGCAGGGGTTATCAGAGACAGTTGTAGCCCCTGGGCAGCTCCAATAGTTTTTGTAAAGAAAAAGGATGGTACCATGAGAATGTGTGTTGATTACAGGAAAATTAACAGCATTACACATAAAGATGCCTACCCATTACCCAGAATAGAGTCATTAGCTGCACTTAAAACTGCTAACTACTTTTCCACCTTGGATCTCATTAGTGGGTATTGGCAGGTTCCCGTGGCAGAGGCAGACAAGGAGAAAACAGCATTTACCACTCCAATGGGTCTCTGTGAGTTCAATTATATGCCATTTGGGCTCTGCACTGCCCCAGGAACATTTCAACGGTTGATGGAGTGCTGCCTGGGACACATGAACTTTGAGACAGTCCTGACAAAGTCACAGTCATCCGGGACTGGCCAAAGCCCAGCAACCTCCATGAAGTACGCCAATTCCTCGGGTTGGTAGGCTACTACCGAAGGTTCATCAAAGGCTTCACCGAAATAGCCACTCCGATGCAAAATCTTCTGGTGGGGCAGTCTAAGAAAGCCAAATAGAAGAATTCCACATTTGAATGGACTGAGGAGTTGGAAAGGTCCTTCACCAGACTGAAGATGGCTCTCACAGGAGATGAAGTTCTGGCCTACCCAGATTATGACAAACCCTTTGTGTTGTACACTGATGCTAGCAACGTGGGACTTGGAGCAGTACTGTCGCAGGTACAGAATGGCAAAGAAAGAGTGATCTCCTACACCAGCAGGAAGCTTCGTCCCACTGAAAGGAACCCAGACAACTACAGTTCCTTCAAGCTGGAGTTCCTCGCCATAGTCTGGGCTGTGACTGAGCGATTCAAGCATTACCTAGCTTCAGCCAAGTTTACCATCTTCACGGACAACAACCCGTTGACTCACTTGGACACTGCATAACTAGGTGCACTGGAGCAGCGATGGATGGCTCGGCTGTCTAAGTATGAGTTTACCATCAAGTACCGAGCAGGGCACAAGAATGCCAATGCTGATGTGCTGTCCAGAATGCCTAATCTGCCAGATGCAGGAGAAGACCCTGAGGCTCTTGAAGAAATAGAGTTACCTCCCTTCCACCGGCCACTTGCGGCTCAACGTGCCCAGGGAGTGAGAAATAGAAGGTCTGGCTTGAAAGAGGTCACCCTAAATCCATTACCACATCATGACTGGGCAGAAACTCAGGATAATGACCCCGCAGTCCGCCTGGTGAAGGAGCTACTGTCACAAGCTGACTCACGCCCAGAGTCGAATGCTCCTGAAGAAACCCAGCCGTTGTGGAAGGAAAGAGGTTGGCTGTTCATTTATGAAGGAAAGCTGTGTCGGAGGAGTATCAATGCCCGCACTCGTGAGCTGGTTTGGCAGGTGATAGTCCCAAAGAGAGAGGCATCAATGGTTCTGGAAGCATACCACAATGGAGCTTGACACTTCGGAAGGAAGAAGTTTGAAGCATGCTCCAGGAGAGGTTCTACTAGGCTGGTATGAGGAAAGCCATTGATAGGTGGTGCCGGGATTGTGGACAATGTAACCTGCGCAGAAAGGATCGAAACAGCCAGAGAGCTCCTCTACAGCCAATCATCACCAAACAGCCACTGGAGTTGTTAGCCCTGGACCATGTGAAGCTGGTTCCAAGCTGGTCAGGCTACATCTATGCTCTTACCATCGTGGACCGCTACTCAAGATTCCTGGTAGTTGTGCCTGTCAAAGATCAAACAGCCAGGACAGCAGGTAGAGCATTCCACCAGCACCTCTGTAGACCACATGGATATCCTGAGCAAGTGCTTACAGACCAAGGTCCCGCCTTTGAGGCAGAAGTGTTCCAGGAATTCTGTAACTTGTATGGTTGTAAGAAGATCCGGACCACACCGTATCACCCACAGACCAATGGCATGTGTGAGACTATGAACCAGGTAGTGGTTGACCTGCTGAAGACCTTGCCTTTGGAGGAGAGGAATCTGTGGCCAGAAAAGTTGCGAGACCTGGTAGACCTCTACAACCATATTCCAGTGAACTCCACCAACTGTACTCCAGCATACCTAATGAGAGCGAGGCCTGGTCAACTGCCCATAGATTTGGACATGGGAGTCCTTACGCCTGAGATGAAAAATGAGGATGAATGAACTCATGGAGATCAACATCCAACACTGCGGAGACACCATCACATGTTTCTCAACGCAGTGATTCTAGAGCAATGCCCCCATACCTTATGGGAAATATGCAAAACACAAGCCGCGGAGACACCATCACATGTTTCTCAACGCAAGCAATGACTAGCCAGGTCTTTCCCTGGGAAGGAACAACCACGGGAAGAGCAGTCTCCAATGAAGGAAACCACCTATGCCAAAACATAGTATCCATCCACAGACAGCTGTTTCAGGGTATTGCCCCTCATCAGTGTGGAGTAGGAAACTGGCTAGTAGGAGCAATGCCTAGTAAAAGACTGTGAATAATGAGGATGAATGAACTCATGGAGATCAACATCCAACACTGAGGAGACACCATCACATGTTTCTCAATGCAGTGATTCTAGAGCAACGCCCCCATCCCTTATGGGAACTATGCAAAAACATGCAAAACACAAGCCGCGGAGACACCATCACATGTTTCTCAAAGCAAGCAATGCTTCCTACCCTTCCGGCACTGCTACTTCCCCGTGCCAGCCACATCTACACTGCCCTGGGACTACAGCTTCACCTGTGGGGAGCTTTTACATCTTTGCTGCACCATTTAATCAGTCCCAGTGGATCTGCATGCAGCGTCGGCTTAACATCTCACTTGCCGAACACCACAGGTGGCGTCACGAACTATTCCATTAACTACATTCCACCTGGGAGGGCAACCCAACTTTCTCTCTGGTAGTCTCCGGCATACACTGCATGTTCCTCTCCCTCTCTGGTCCCCGCTACTGGTGGCGGGAGACGGCAGATGCTGGCCTGCATGATGCTGAAGCTCCCAGGATGGAACACTCCTTTCCATGATTGCTGCGGAACACGCGGCTTCCCTGAGTGCAGCAGTCTCTCTCTCTCTCTCTGGATAGCTGCAGCACGCCCGGCTTCTCTTCTGGCAGCGGTCCCTCTCTAGACAGTGGGGCCCTGTTGCAGTGCCGATACTCAGTGGGGAGGGGAAGCGGAGTGTGCTGCTCACCTGACTAGAACATATATTTTTGTCATGTCTTTTGTTAGTATGTATTTCTGTGATGATGCGGACAGCAATTAACGCCTTGTTTTTGTTCTTCTTTTGTATGTATATTTCAGTAAACGAGATTTTTCTGATGAAGGTCCTATGCTGGACCGAAAAAGTTTAATCCTTTCTGTCTGGATGCACGAAATAAAAGTGTCTGAATATTTCACACATTGAGTGCCAAGATTTTTGTCATTTTTGATTGATGGGTTGGATACCTGACTTGAGCACCAACAACCACGCTATTCCTGAGTGCCGAGCTCTCTTCATATGCGCGCTCCCCTCTGTGCCAAACTGCTCTGCTGAGCATGCTTTTTCCTTTTATCTCCCCGCCCCCCTCAGAAAGGAGGAAGGACCGCCCTGCTTATGCTTCCCCCAGGCCACAGGGGAAGGTCCACCTCACTAAAGCTTCCCCCAGGGAACAGGGGATGCAGCCACATCAGTTCTGGACTCGACACGCAGGTACCCGTGGTCTGGTCGTCTCCCTTACAGCATAATTAACATATCAACATTTATACTCAACTACGGTGCTTGCGCTGATCCAGTGGTGTCAGCACTCGCTCTCCCGGGGCTTGCATGACATTGTTATGCCACATTACCCCTGTGCCCAATCAGCGCTGGCTTCACTCTCAGACATCAAGAGGAAGTCAGAGCTGCGGCTGGCCCCTCACTTCCCTTTTATATCTGATACGTGTTGTTATTTGACTGATGCAAACATGCTGATTGAGATGTGGTTGTCTGAATAGTCGTCAACTCCTTTAAGTTCCCATGATGAGTTTTGGTGCTGTGTATTTTTGTTGACAAAAAAATGAATTGTCTTACAGTTCCAGTAAAGTGGATGGGATTTATAGAAATCTCATGCCCACTGTGGGTTTTTATGCTTTTTAAACTGACCTACGGTGGGTGTTTATAATCTGCAACATGGCAATTTCACTTGCAGGTACGCTGAGCTTTATTTTTCCCCAAAGACTTGCATTAGATGTATATAATCCACACATCACTGTATCAGAAAAGTACTGCCAAAACCAAAACTTACAAGTTTTTTTAGTACATGACATACCAAAAAGAGACAAAGACCGCAGCCTCAAAAATGTGATTAAACTCAAGTAAAAAAAGTAATGAAAAAAATTTAAGTAATTATTTACATTCTAGGTGCAGAAATTCTGCAACATCAAAGACTCACCAGATATGTAACCTCATAAAAGATATAAGGATCCCATATGAAAATCCTAGTGCAAAGGAGTAAAATTTGCTTTCCTGGATCCCAGCGCCCTTTCCAAGGAACTACCAATAGAAGTTTTTATGCAGAAATATTTATGCTACAGAGAATTGTCAAAAAGGTAGGGCCAAAATTTTAAAAACTTCAAGAGGAAAATGTCCTAAGTAAGATTTTCAGATGAAATAATTGTATATCTGTACTTCTGTGCATATGCAATGGGCTTTCTATTTTCCTATCAAAAAGCCATGTTTGAAAATTGTAAGGCAAAACCATCTATTTTAGCTAGGTGAAAATTAGCTTTCTTGTTTTCTAATGGTAGACTGATGGCAGCTTAGTAGCGTAGCTATGGGGGGCAGAGGACAGAGGAGGAGGTCATCCCCAGGCCCCATACTCTGATGGGCCCAACCGGAGTTACGCTACTGTAAGTGTATGGGCGTGCGCAGAGAAGGAAGACTCAATCTCCCTGCACTATCACCCAGCCATTATTGTTCTTTGAGCAGGATGGCGTTGCAAGCACCGGGCCACCTGCTCATCATCGCAAGTTCAACTGTATCGGATGGGGTTGTCTTACTTCCACTGTTAGGTTGCACCATCATAGTTGTAATCAGGGGTACACTCAGAAGTTTGCCCCCCCATCCCTGAACCACAACCCTAGCTATGCCTCTGTGGGGCAGATAACCTGTCTAAAATTAAAAAATTGGACTAGTGAGTGAATCCCCCCAGTATACAGTATATGTTTATTGCTCCTTTCGCTGAATGAATAAAAGTTGACAGATGAAATTATAGAAAAGGAACTGTTTGGGGGCATTCTCCCATTTTTAAGTTTCCCATCTCTTTTTTTTTATAACTTGTCAACATATGAATGAATCTGACACTGATAGAGTATGTCAGTCTTGCATTTGTTAGGCCTAATTCCCACGTCCATGTATATGTGAAAATATGGTACCGGTGTTTTGGATAAGTGTGTCATCGGTGTGTCATCCGTCTTTCTGTTTTTACCATCAATGTGTCATCAGTATTTTTCATAGATGGAAAAATAATTTACAAAGCTTCTCCTACACTTTGCAATGTTAAACATGGACAGCACATGGTTGGCATACATGTTTAGTACGTGTTTTTCAGGGATCCTTAGACTTGTATTGTAACTTTTCATCTGTGATACTGGAAAAAAACAGACATGTCTCCTTAAGTTTCGCACTGATATACAGACCATGAAAATACACAGACATGTGAATAGCAGCATAGAGTATAATGGGTATGCATCTTATCCATGAAAAAAATGGATAGAAAACGTCCGTGCAGCATCGCTGTGTGAATTAGGTCTTAGACCATGTTGACTCATTCGGTATTTGGTCAGTATTTTACATCAGTATCTATAAGCCAAAACCAGAAGTGGGAGATAAATACAGAAGTGGTGACGTGTCTATTATATTTCTCTACTAATTGTTCCTCTCCCTGTTTTGCCTTAACCCCTTTCTGACATCCGATGGTACCTGGGCATGTATGACCGGGGACAGGATAGTACGTCACCGCGATCAGCTGCGCTCACGGGGGGGGGCGCCGCTGATCGAGGATCGGTGTCAGCTGATTATCACAGTTGACACCCGGCACTATGTGCCAGGGACGGTCACGGACTGCCCCCGGCACATTAACCCCCTGCACACTGCGATCAAACATGATCGCAGTGTACCGGGGCACAGGGAAGAAACACGCAGGGAGGGGGCTCCCTGCGTGCTTCCCTGAGACCCTCGTAGCAACACGGTGTGCTGGTGCGGCTCCATGGGTCTCCTCCCTGCAGGCCCCCGAAACCAATATGGCCACAGGGGCCTTCGGGGTCCTGCAGGGAGGCAGCTTCCTCAGTGTCTGCTGAGAGCAGGCACTGAGAAAGCCTTTGCAGTGCCTGTCAGATCGCTGATCTGACACAGCGCTGTGCAAAGTGTCAGATCAGCGATCAAACACTAGACAGTGATGTCCCTCCCTGGGACAATAAAATAAAGTAAAAAAAAAAATCAAGTGTAAAAATAACTGATAAGAAAATCCCTAAATAAATTAAAAAAAATATTCCCTAATAAATTATTTTTTTTGGAAATAAGAAAAAACAATAAAAGTACACATATTTAGTATCGCCGCATCCGTAACGACCCACCCTATAAAACTGTCCCACTAGTTAACCCCTTTAGTGAACCCCTTAAAAATATAAATAAAAAGCAAAGCAAAAAACAATGCTTTATCAACATACCGCCAAACAAAAAGTGCAATAACGCGCGATCAAAAAGACGTATATAAATAACCATGGTACCGTTGAAAACGTCATCTTGTCCCGCAAAAAACGAGCTGCCATCCAGTATCATCAGCAAAAAACTAAAAAAGTTATAGCTCGCAGAATAAAGCAATGGAAAAATAGTTATTTTTTATATAAAATTGTTTTTATTGTATAAAAGCGCCAAAACATAAAAAAATGATATAAATGAGGTATCGCTTTTATCGTACTGACCCGAAGAATAAAACAGCTTTATCAAATTTACCACACGCAGAATGGTGTAAACACCCCCAAAAACAAATTCACGAAATGCTGGTTTTTGTTCATACTGTGTCCAAAAAATCGGAATAATAAGCGACCAAAAAAGTCACGTGCCCGAAAATGGTACCAATAAAAATGACAACTCGTCCCGCAAAAAATTATAATAAAATTATAGCTCTCAAAATGTGGTGATGCAAAAACTATTTTTACAATAAAAAGCGTCTTTTAGCGTGCGACAGCTGCCAAACATAAAAAGCCACCATAAATAGTAAATCAAACCCCCTTTATCACCCCCTTAGTTAGGGAAAAATATTAAAATTAAAAAAAGTATTTATTTCCATTCTCCCATTAGGGTTAGGGCTGAGAATAGGGTTAGGGGTGTGTTGGGGTTAGGGTTGGAATTAGAATTGGGGGGTTTCCACTGTTTAGGCACATCAGGGGCTCTCCAAATGCAACATGACGTCTGATCTCAATTCAAGCCAATTCTGCGTTGCAAAAGTCAAACGGCGCTCCTTCCCTTCCAAGCTCTGCCATGCACCCAAACAGTGGTTTACCCCCACATATGGGACATCAGCCTACTCGGGACAAATTGCACAACAACTTTTGGGGTTCAATTTCTCCTGTTACCCTTGGGAAAATAAAAAATTGGGGGCAAAAATATCATTTTTGTGGAAAAAAAATGATTTTTTTATTTTTATGGCTCTATGTTATAAACTTCTGTGGGGGTTCAAAGTGCTCACCACACATCTAGATAAGTTCCTTGGGGGGTCTAGTTTCCAAAATGGTGGCAATTGTGGGGGGTTTCAACAGTTTAGGCACATCAGGGGCTCTCCAAACACGACATGACACCCGCAGACCATTCCATCAAAGTCAGCATTCCAAAGCGTCACTACTTCCCTTCTGAGCCCCAACGTGTGCCCATACAGTAGTTTTCTCCAACATATGGGATATCAGCATCCTCAGGACAAATTGGACAACAACTTTTGGGGTCCAATTTCTCCTGGTAGTCTCGGGAAAATAAAAAAATTGGGGACTAAAAGATTATGTTTGTGGAAAAACTATGATTTTTTTATTTTCACGCCGGGCGTTATAAACTTCTGTGAAGCACTTGGGGGTTCAAAGTGCTCACCACACATCTAGATAAGTTCCTTGTGGGGTCTAGTTTCCAAAATGGGGTCACTTGTAGGGGGTCTCCCCCACAGATTAGGCGTATCAGTGGCTCTCCAAAGGGAACATGACACCCGCAGACCATTCCATCAAAGTCTGCATTCCAAAACGTCACTACTTCCCTTCCGAGCCCCGACGTGTGCCCATACAGTAGTTTTCTCCCACATATGGGATATCAGCGTACTCAGAACAAATTGGACAACAACTTATGGGGTCCAATTTCTCCTGTTACTCTTGGGAAAATAAAGAAATTGGGGACTAAAAGATCACGTTTGTGGAAAAAGTATGATTTTTTTATTTTCATGCCCGGGCGTTATAAACTTCTGTGAAGCACTTGGGGGTTCAAAGTGCTCACCACATATCTAGATAAGTTCCTTGGGGGTCTAGTTTCCAAAATGAGGTCACTTGTGGGGGATTTCCACAGTTTAGGCACATCATTGTTTTCTTTGCATTATTTGAGATCTGAAAGCACTGTTGTTGTTTATTTAATTTGAACCATTTCTCCTTTTCAGAAAAAAAACCAAAATTTATTGATTGGAAATTCGGAGACATGTTGCCAGGAGTTTGTACACTAAAAGAGCAATTTACATTTTACTCAAAAATATATCTATAAAGAGAAAGATCAGACAAACTGAACCTTTGAAGTGGTCTCTTAATTTTTGCCAGAGCTGTATGTATTCTATGGGTATATATATCTATTCTATCTATTGTTTTCTAAGCTGTCAGTGTGATTTTACTGTAGCCGCACATGAATTGCCGGATTTTCAAAAGAGACACCGGTGCGTAAACATCGGACAGCACTCACATGGTGCAAGTGCTGTGCTATATTTTTCTCGCACCCATTAAATTGCATTGGCGAGTCTCGTCCGAGATGCGCAACATATTGCGATTTTTTTTTCTCGGTCCGATTTCAGCTGAGAAAAAATTTGCAGATGAGATGCCACCCATCGAATAACATTGGTCCGAGTGCAATACGATTTTTTATCGGATTGCAATCGTTCGTATTTCTCGCACATGGGTATGTACCCTAAGAATATAAATAAAAATGTTCATGTCCTCCAGTGAACTCTCGCACTGCTGGGTGCTTTGGAGGATTGTTATGGCTCACTTGGTCACTAGATATTCCACAAACCCTTTATTACAGCTGAGGGTTATATGGCATTACTGTAACTGTGTACATTGTTTAATGTATTTACTAGTATAAATAAAAACTAAACTGTACCAAAAAAAGACAATATTTTTTATATTGAAAAGTCTGCCGTAACATAAATTAAAGCAAGGGTCACAGTTAAATGTGTGCTGTATAAAGCAGATGGAGCCTAACAGAGCAATCAATGTCAATGTTCCAGCGAAATCAACAAGTTGACACAGTCTCTGTAGATTTTCATGCCTCATTTATGGTCCCTCTTCAAACAGCTTAAGGTAGTAATATCAATGCCAAATGTCTACAGATGGGAAGCAAAACACAGCTATTCTACATTTTGTTCTAGGACAGAACTAAGTGCCAGGATTTCCTTGTATAGCACAGCCAGTACCATCTTAAGGCACAAGATGATCACACTGCATGTATAGTACAATATTTTGTGAACATTCTTCTGTATGGTTGCAGGTACTCAGGAGCTAGGATAGGAATTAAATGTTCCTGTATTGCCAATGATTATAAATTCCAGTTGTGGCCAAAAGTATTGACACCCCTGCAATTTTGTCAGATAATACTCAGTTTCTTCCTGAAAATTATTGCAAACACAAATTCTTTGGTATTATTATCTTCATTTAATTTGTCTTAAATGAAAAAACACAAAAAGAATTGTCCTAAAGCTAAATTGGATATAATTCCACACCAAACATAAAAAAGAGGGTGGACAAAAGTATTGGCACTGTTCGAAAAATCATGTGATGCTTCTCTAATTTGTGTAATTAACAGCACCTTTAACTTACCTGTGGCACCTAACAGGTGTTGGCAATAAGTAAATCACACTTGCAGCCAGTTGACATGGATTAAAGTTGACTCAACCTCTGTCCTGTGTCCTTGTGTGTACCACATTGAGCATGGAGAAAAGAAAGAAGACCAAAGAACTGTCTGAGGACTTGAGAAACCAAATTGTGAGGAAGCATGAGCAATCTCAAGGCTTCAAGTCCATCTCCAAAGACCTGAATTTTCCTGTGTCTACCGTGCGCAGTGTCATCAAGAAGTTTAAAGCCCATGGCACTGTGGCTAACCTCCCTAGATGTGGACGGAAAAGAAAAATTGACAAGAGATTTCAACGCAAGATTGTGCAGATGTTGGATAAAGAACTTCGACTAACATCCAAACAAGTTCAAGCTGCCCTGCAGTCTGAGGGTACAACAGTGTCAACCCGTACTATCCGTCGGCGTCTGAATGAAAAGGGACTGTATGGTAGGAGACCAAGGAAGACCCCACTTCTTACCCCGAGACATAAAAAAGCCAGGCTGGAGTTTGCCAAAACTTACCTGAAAAAGCCTAAAACGTTTTGGAAGAATGTTCTCTGGTCAGATGAGACAAAAGTAGAGCTTTTTGGGCAAACGCATCAACATAGAGTTTACAGGAGAAAAAAAGAGGCAGTCAAAGAAAAGAACACGGTCCCTACAGTCAAACATGGCGGAGGTTCCCTGATGTTTTGGGGTTGCTTTGCTGCCTCTGGCACTGGACTGCTTGACCGTGTGCATGGCATTATGAAGTCTGAAGACTACCAACAAATTTTGCAGCATAATGTAGGGCCCAGTGTGAGAAAGCTGGGTCTCCCTCAGAGGTTATGGGTCTTCCAGCACGACAATGACCCAAAACACACTTCAAAAGGCACTAGAAAATGGTTTGAGAGAAAGCACTGGAGACTTCTAAGGTGGCCAGCAATGAGTCCAGACCTGAATCCCATAGAACACCTGTGGAGAGATCTAAAAATGGCAGTTTGGAGAAGGCACCCTTCTAATATCAGGGACCTGGAGCAGTTTGCCAAAGAAGAAGGGTCTAAAATTCCAGCAGAGCATTGTAAGAAACTCATTGATGGTTACCGGAAGCGGTTGGTTGCAGTTATTTTGGCTAAAGGTTGTGCAACCAAGTATTAGGCTGAGGGTGCCAATACTTTTGTCTGGCCCATTTTTGGAGTTTTGTGTGAGATGATCAATGTTTTGCTTTTTGCTTCATTCTCTTTTGTGTTTTTTCATTTAAGACAAATTAAATGAAGATAATAATACCAATGAATTTGTGTTTGCAATCATTTTCAGGAAGAAACTGAGTATTATCTGACAAAATTGCAGGGGTGTCAGTACTTTTGGCCACAACTGTATATAAAACTGTTCCATTAAGCTAAAAGGTAAACATTTCCTCGTCATTATCTTTGTATTTACTTTTGTCTGTTGTGCTCATAAGCTTTTTAGATTGTCCTCTTGCAGTGGTAGTCCAATTGAATTTGTATATCCCTTCGCCTGTTTCTTTTCTATGGAATTTAGGGGCCAAGCCCAAACTGATTTTTTTTTTATACCCAGTTGACTATCAAAATCATTAAGAATAATTCATCATTGTAAAAAAGACATTTTTATTATTGGAGAGTCTAATAGCATGGCAGACACTTATCTTGATATACAGTGTGACAATGGAGGCACAAGCAATTGTCGGGCATTAAAGGGGTTGTCCACTACTTCTCATACCCTACACTTGGATAAAAAAAGATTATACTCGCCTCACATGCTGGTGCCGTTCCAGCGATGTAGACACTCTTGGTCCCGGGGCTCTCGTACGGTGTTGTGACACGTGGTGCCTGGCGCCCAATCAGCACTGGCGTCCTGCCTTTGGACAAATTGAATATGAAGTCGAAGATAGAGATCAGCTGTAGCCAGGACTTCCTCTCCATGGTCAATTTGTCTGAAGGTGGGGACAGTGATGCCGGCGCTGATTGGGTGCCAGGCACCATGTGATATACAACCGCACAGGGTCCCCGGGACTGTGTCAACACCATAGGAATGGAAACAGCACAGGAGGTGAGTATAGGCTTTTTTATTTTATCGAGACCAAGCTTGGGGAATGAGAAGGGGTTTCCTAGTAGTGGACAACCCATTAAAAAAGTTGGGGGCGCTAAGCCGAACTTTCAATGCCTTAATATTTCCAGACTGACTAATTCATAAGTAGAAAATATAAAGTAATAGCAAATTTACTGTAGTAAAATGGTAACATCAGGGTCATTCTTAACATCTCGTAAATAATGAGGTACTTGGAATGAACATAAAATATAGAAGTGATAAATGACTTCCTATGACCTTCATAACACCTTGTCTTTTATATATATATATATATATATATATATATATATATATATATATATATATATATACATATACAGTGGGGCAAAAAAGTATTTAGTCAGTCAGCAATAGTGCAAGTTCCACCACTTAAAAAGATGAGAGGCGTCTGTAATTTACATCATAGGTAGACCTCAGCTATGGGAGACAAACTGAGAAAAAAAAATCCAGAAAATCACATTGTCTGTTTTTTTTTCCTTTTATTTGCATATTATGGTGGAAAATAAGTATTTGGTCAGAAACAAGCAATCAAGATTTCTGGCTCTCACAGACCTGTAGCTTCTTCTTTAAGAGTCTCCTCTTTCCTCCACTCATTACCTGTAGTAATGGCACCTGTTTAAACTTGTTATCAGTATAAAAAGACACCTGTGCACACCCTCAAACAGTCTGACTCCAAACTCCACTATGGTGAAGACCAAAGAGCTGTCAAAGGACACCAGAAACAAAATTGTAGCCCTGCACCAGGCTGGGAAGACTGAATCTGCAATAGCCAACCAGCTTGGAGTGAAGAAATCAACTGTGGGAGCAATAATTAGAAAATGGAAGACATACAAGACCACTGATAATCTCCCTCGATCTGGTGCTCCACGCAAAATCCCACCCCGTGGGGTCAGAATGATCACAAGAACGGTGAGCAAAAATCCCAGAACCACGCGGGGGGACCTAGTGAATGAACTGCAGAGAGCTGGGACCAATGTAACAAGGCCTACCATAAGTAACACACTACACCACCATGGACTCAGATCCTGCAGTGCCAGACGTGTCCCACTGCTTAAGCCTGTACATGTCCGGGCCCATCTGAAGTTTGCTAGAGAGCATTTGGATGATCCAGAGGAGTTTTGGGAGAATGTCCTATGGTATGATGAAACCAAACTGGAACTGTTTGGTAGAAACACAACTTGTCGTGTTTGGAGGAAAAAGAATACTGAGTTGCATCCATCAAACACCATACCTACTGTAAAGCATGGTGGTGGAAACATCATGCTTTGGGGCTGTTTCTCTGCAAAGGGGCCAGGACGACTGATCCGGGTACATGAAAGAATGAATGGGGCCATGTATCGTGAGATTTTGAGAGCAAACTTCCTTCCATCAGCAAGGGCATTGATGATGAAACGTGGCTGGGTCTTTCAACATGACAATGATCCAAAGCACACCGCCAGGGCAACGAAGGAGTGGCTTCGTAAGAAGCATTTCAAGGTCCTGGAGTGACCTAGCCAGTCTCCAGATCTCAACCCTATAGAAAACCTTTGGAGGGAGTTGAAAGTCCGTGTTGCCAAGCGAAAAGCCAAAAACATCACTGCTCTAGAGGAGATCTGCATGGAGGAATGGGCCAACATACCAACAACAGTGTGTGGCAACCTTGTGAAGACTTACAGAAAACGTTTGACCTCTGTCATCGCCAACAAAGGATATATCACAAAGTATTGAGATGAAATTTTGTTTCTGACCAAATACTTATTTTCCACCATAATATGCAAATAAAATGAAAAAAAAACAGACAATGTGATTTTCTGGATTTTTTTTTCTCAGTTTGTCTCCCATAGTTGAGGTCTACCTATGATGTAAATTACAGACGCCTCTCATCTTTTTAAGTGGTGGAACTTGCACTATTGCTGACTGACTAAATACTTTTTTGCCCCACTGTATATATATATATATATATATATATATATACTGTATATATATATATATATATACATACATATATACACAGTGGGTACGGAAAGTATTCAGACCCCTATAAATTTCTCACTCTTTGTTTCATTGCAGCCATCTGGTAATTTCAATTCAAAAAAGTTCATTTTTTATTATTAATATATACTCTGCACCCCATCTTTAATGAAAAAGGCAGAAATTGAGATTCTTGAAAATTTATTAAAAAAGAAAAGCTGAAATATCACATGGTCATAAGTATTCAGACGCTTTGCTCTGACACTCATATTTATGCCATATGCTCACAGTGCATATCTTACCAAATGAGAATCATAAGGTCAAAGGAACTGGCCAAGGAGCTCAGAGACAGAATTGTGGCAAGGCACAGATCTGGCCAAGGTTACAAAAGAATTTCTGCAGTACTCAAGGTTCCTAAGAGCACAGTGGCCTCCTTAACCCTTAAATGGAAGAAGTTTGGGACCACTAGAAGTCTTCCTAGACCTGGCCGTCCAGATAAACTGAGCAATTGTGGGTGAAGAGCCTTTGGGAGAGAGGTAAAGAAGAACCCCAAGATCACTGTGGCTGAGCTCCACAGGTGCAGTAGGGAGATGGGAGAAAGTTCCATAAAGTAAACTATCACTGCAGCCCTCCACCAGTTGGGCCTTTATGGCAGAGTGGCCCAACGGAAGCCTCTCCTCAGTTCCAGACATATGAAGGCCCGCATAGAGTTTAACTTAAACCCAATTGAGCATCTCTGGAGAGACCTGAAAATGGCTGGCTGTTCACCAACCTTCACCATCCAACCTGAGGGAACTGGAGAGGATCTGCAAGGAAGAATGGCAGAGGGACCCCAAATCTAAGTGCAAAAAACTTGTTGCATCATTCCCAAGAATACTCATGGCTGTACTAGCTCAAAAGGGTGCTTCTACTCAATACTGAGCAAAGGGTCTGAAAAATAGTACAATGTGATATTTCAGTTTTTCTTTTTTAATAAATTTGCAAAAATTTCTACATTTCTGTTTTTTTTAAAGTCAGGATGGGGTGGAGAGTGTACATAAATGAGAAAAAAATAAACTTTTTTGAATTTACCAAATGGCTCCAATGAAACAAAGAGTGAAAAATGTAAAGGGGACTGAATACTTTCCGTGCCCACTGTGTATATACTGCTCAAAAAAAATAAAGGGAACACTAAACAATAGTCCATTTCAACTTGAAACTGAACAACTTTACTGTTTTCATTTCTCAGCACATCCAAGTATTTAACAGCATTATTCACATATTCAACAATACATATTTCTTCCTCTTTCCCTGTACTTCTCTCACTGTTACACAGCACATTCCTGGGTCAGACCGAACCATACGGTTTCTCAGCGTCCTCCCTGTTTGGCTTTGCCACAGTTAGGCACCTCTCTGTCTGTTTCGCCCCAGAGATCAGATCATCTGTACCCAAAGTCAGTTGTCACATGGTGAGTGACCTGCCCTTCTGTACTGTCATGGCTTCTCCTGTGGCACTTCCTATGGCCTCAGGTACATTACAGAGACCTACCACCTTTAAGGGTAATGCAGCATCCTCTCTGCTTACATTCACTGTGATTGGGGATTCCCTCAGCCATTTCGCCCCAGATCTGAGGGCATCAGACCATGCTATAAGTTACCACATCATGGAGACTCCTGTGTCCCTGTATTCTCCTGGCCTTTCCTTCTGCACCACAATGCTATAGCCCACTGTAGTTCTGTCTTGCTGCTTTACTGGCCTGTTACTGCCGATGGCTGGGCTCCTCACTTATCATAACGTTGCATGGTCACTGCTTCGATTCTGGACACTTAAACCCGTGTTATAATCCTGGGCACTGAAGCCCATGCAGGCGATTTGGACACCGTGGCCCATCTGGCTCCTATGAGAAAGTTCTCCCTCTCTTAGCTGCAGCTGACCCCTCCTACATTAACTATTTACTCTGTGAAACTATATATACTATGTGAGATTCCTATCTGAACCACTATAGCCTAAAATGCAGCCATCTAGTGGCCAAATTTAAGTACTACACTTTCCCTAGGAAAACTACAGCTCTGGCAAAAATTAAGAGATCACCACCTCAAAACCCTGTCATGGGAAGCCCATTCTCCAGACCTGAGCCCCATTGAAAACCTCTGGAATGTAATCAAGAGGATGATGGATAGTCACAAGCCATCAAACAAAGAAGAACTGCTTAAATTTTTGCGCCAGAAGCAGTGTGAAAGACTGGTGGCAAGCATACCAAGACGCATGAAAGCTGTTTTTAAAAACCATAGTTATTCCACAAAATATTGATTTCTGAACTCTTCCTGAGTTACATCATTAGTATTGCTGTTTCTAAATGATTATGAACTTGTTTTCTATGCATTATTTGAGGTCTGAAAGCACTGTTTTTTTAACATTTTGACCATTTCACCTTTTCAGAAAAAAAAAACAAAGCAGTGAATGCAATGGTATGACTATCTCCTCCCAAACACCCATTCTCCCTTAGCTGTCAACATTTTTCTGTTTGTTATACTAGTGTAAAAGATATTTATTTTGTTCAGACAGTGCAATACATGATCTTTGGCTCGACCGCGTAGATTTAACTATACTGCCGTGCAGCTAGCACATCACATGGTATAGCGCTAACAATCAGGAGTGAATATCACAGCCTGTACGAAAGCCAAGACAGGGAATGCATCAGCCATACAAGGATGATTTAGGATAGTGAGAGGATACCAGATCTCATCGCATAGCAATAGAGAAAGGAAGAGAAACCTCTAAAATAATTGAGAAAATATTTCAGATAGTAATGAGTTGCACAGCTACACCACTGAAGATGAGTGCAGTAGTCTGTGAATAATACAGAAATTCTCTTGATTGGGAGAACAAGAAATAGGGCAGTTGCCAGCAGCAGTGCTAGATTAAGTGTGATTCATTATTACTAAGGTGTAGCAGGCATTTTGCCTGCTGCATTTGAATTACAATTGTTCATTTTTTTCTTCATTTTTAATGCCATAGAAAGAAGAAGCCAGGTAGCTCAATAATTTTTCTGGAAAAAAAATCTGAAATCAGCCACAACTGAATTCTGGAGCTCAAGTTTGGCTGGAATAGATTTCAGATGCCATGTCACTTTTGACAAGAACCTGACATGTCAAATCAACAGAAATCCCTACAACTGACCCCATTTTGGAAACTACATCTCTTGAGGAATTCATCTAGTGATGTAGTGAGCATTTTTAACCTTCAGGCGATTCAGAGAATTGTAAACGCCATTGAGTCAATGGAAAATTATCATTTTTTCCACAAAAATATTGTTTGGCCCCAGGTTTTTAATTTTTAAAAGGGATAATAGAAGAAAATTAATGGCACAATTTATTTATTCCTTAGTATGCCAATACCCAACTACCTTTGAGGCACAGTGCAAAGCTCAGAAGGGAAGAAGTGCCTTATTAGAGTTCAGATTTTGCTGGAATAGTTTGAGGGTGCCCTGTCACATTGGCAGAGCCCCTGAGGTGCCATAGCAGCAGAAACCCCCCTTAAGTGACCACATTTTATAAACTACACCCCCAATGAATTAATCTAGGGGTGCAGTGAGCATGTTGATACCACATGTGCCTCACAGAGTTTTAAATAATTAGGCAGTGTAGAAAAAACATTTACATTTTTATCACTACAATGTTGTTTCAGCCCCAAATGTTTAATTTTTATAAGGGCTAATAGGATAAAATGTTGAGTTGTTGTACACTTTCTCCTCAGTGCACAAATTGCCTACATGTAATTGGGAACTACTTTTCAGACATAGTGCCCAGCTCATAAGAGAAGGAGCACCATATTATTGTGCAGATTTTACTGTTCTGGTTTGCAGGCACCATGACCCACTGGGAGAGCCCCTGAGGTGCCAGAGCCCCAGAACTGCCCCATAAGTGACACTGCCCACAAACTACACCTCTCAATGAATTCATCTAAGAGTGGAGTGATCAAATTGACACCATGGGTGTGTCAGAGAATGTTATATCATTTTTTTCCCACAAAAAAATAGTTTTAGCCCCAGATTTTACATTTTCACAAGGCTAAAAGGGTAAAAATAACACTGAAATTTGTTACACAATTTCTGCTGAATGTAGATTTACTCCATATGTGGCTGTACAGTACCATATGTGGCTGTACAGTACTGCTTAGGCCGGTTTCACATTCGCGCTTTTGAGCGCAGCGACGGCCTGCGCACGGCCGCCGCTAAGCCCCGCCCCCTGCCCCGCCTCCACCAGTATCTCCGCCTCCGGGCGCATGACGTTGCATGTGTCATGCGTCCCCTATCTTCATCACAGAGGGCGCAGGCCGTGCGCAGTCTGCGCACAGTCTGCATTTGGCGGCGCATGCGTCCTTTTGACGGTGCGCCGAGCACAACCAAAATGCAACAGGTTGCGTTTGGCGCTGCTCGGCGCACCGTCAAAAGGACGCATGCGCCGCCAAATGCAGACTGTGCGCAGACTGCGCACGGCCTGCGCCCTCTGTGATGAAGATAGGGGACGCATGACGCATGCAAAGTCATGCGCCCGGAGGCGGAGATACTGGTGGAGGCGGGGCAGGGGGCGGGGCTTAGCGGCGGCCGTGCGCAGGCCGTCGCTGCGCTCAAAAGCGCGAATGTGAAACCGGCCTTAGCTGCATGACGAGACTCAGGAGGGAAGGAGCGCTATTTGCCTCCTAGAGCACTGATTTTAAAACAATAGTTTGTGAACTCCATATACAAATCCCCTAAATGCTAGAGGAGCAGAATACCCCCCTCAAGTGACCCCATTTTGGAAATTGACCCCCTTTCAGAATTTATCTACAGGTGTAGTGATAATATGACTCTATGGGTGTTTTCCAAAAACAAACAGCAGTGAATAGAGTTAAGCGAAACGGGTCGGTCAATTTCAAAAGTCGCCGACTTTCGCAAAAGTCGGGTTTCATGAAACGAAACCCGACCATAGTGTGAGGTCGCCCACGAGGTCGGCGACCATGGCGCCAAAGTCGCATTCAAATGATGCTTCAGCGCCCTTTTTCAGCCAATGATGGAGGACGCACACTGTGGGCAACGCGATGACATAGGCAGCGGTCACCACCATCTTTGAGAAGGGTATGCAAGTGATTGGCTTGCTTTGTGTGGCATCACAGGGGCTAGAAAAGGGCGTGCACGCCGACCGCCATCTTACTTCTGCTGATCTCAGAATAGGGAGAGCTGCTGCTGATTCTGTAGGGAGAGCGTTAGGCAGGGAAGAAGATACAAAAAACTGCTTCTGCTGCTAGCGATTTTGCCTGTACAACACACCAGCTAGTGTGCAGTGCAAGGGGAAGCTATATTTTGGTGCATCAGTTCTGTTGGTTATTAGGCTGCCTTATAAGGCTCCCTGATAGCTGCATTGCTGTTTTCACACTGCTGTGCAAACTGCTTTTTTAAAAGCAAAAATACTTTTCATCCTCTTTTTTGCTCAGTTACCAAGCGTTCATTTTTCCACACTTTTGTGTGCAGCAGTCCTGCTTATTAGGCCGCCTGCTGCCATACTTGGGACTGAGAGCATCATTGTCAGCTTGCTAAAATCTCTAGGAGATTCAAATTCTCCCCAGTCCTATATAGACATTTTATACACCATCCAATTTCAGCCTGTTATATTGAGGTGTAATCTACACTGGGCCTGAGATAATAGTTCAGTGTCCTCAAGTCTGTAGGGAGTGTCATGATCACGTGTGTCAGGACGCAGATGATGCCGCAAGGCGAACCCATAACACACGTGACCCTGGATACACCGCCTCCAGTGGGGCGCATTTAAATAATAAAAACGTGCAGGTGGATACACCGCCTCCACCTGGCGAATTTAGGTATTACACGTTATACATACAATAATCAAATAATAAAGGGGAACCTGGGAAACTTTAACAATGGTGGGCCCTGCAATAGGGAAAAGGGAATTGGAGACCTCCTGAGCTCCCCTGAGCCAGTGTCCCTGCACTCCTAACGTTCCCTATGCCGGTTTCGCACCGGGCGCCGCACGCGTACCTCAACGCCCTTGCTCACCCTGACCCTAAACCCTCACTAGGGAATGGGTCGGTGCGGAGACTAATCCCACCACTGCACTAATAACACACATGAGGAAAGAGACAATACAGGGGAAACACCACTTAGCTTTGCTCTGTTGTGTGCTCTCCTAGCAACAGAGCCCTCCACCTGAGTGCATCTTCTCCTCCACCTGGATCCATCACCATAACAGGATCCTTCACCTTAGTGCAGCCTTGGAGCAGAGTCCAACACCAGTTGTAGCTGCTTAGAACCAGAGTCCCAAGGAAGTGTTCAGCTTCTGCCACGAAGTCAAGCATGCTTGAGCCCAGCTCAGCGGCCAAGTCCCACATGGTGAGTGCCACTCTCCATAGTAGCCACTCCACCAGACCATGCAGACACTTCCCGCTGACACCATCACTGCGACTCCACCACGCCATGCCAGCCCTTCGTCCAGACACCATAGCTGACACTCTTCCCCCCTGGCTAAGCTGCGCAGGACTCCTCACCAGCTCCATCCTTCATCCAGGCTCTCAAAAAACAGAGCGAACACAAACTCACAAAATCACAGGCAGTGATTGCACACCTCTAGCACACCTTTATAGGGTGTCACACCTGATACCTAATTAAGTGCACAAAAACCCAAAGTGCAATACCACAACCACCACCGGGGACAGTCAAAACACCTTTGAACTTAACCAAAGTAAAAAAAGTTCACTTTGTGCTTTTAATACCGCCAGATCCAACACTGGATCATGACAGTACCCCCTCCTTAATGAGGGGCCTCTGGACCCTCAAGACCACCCCTCATTAGGGAAACACCTACAGCGGGGACGCCCAGACCCTGAGTTCACCCCACCATTACCTGACACTTCAGGTTTATGACAAACGCACCGCTGGTATTGGCAATACATGTTCATTTTGGAGGCACCACTCATCTCCACAGCGCCAACCTGGGGAACGAGATTATGTATGTGTATGTATGCTAAGAGCTGATCAGACTCCACAACACATTTCCAAGATGTTTTTTGGTGGCACACATACACGCTCGTTCACACACAGGTCCGGACCTGAACGTTTATTACACACATTCGTTTGTCATTTTTTGGTGAACTCACTCTGGACTTGACAACAGAGGCGTCCCCCTGTGTCACCACACTCACACCCCCACTATTCACCAAGGGACACACCCTCCAACCCTTTCACCATGAGGACTGCACCTCCTAGGGTTGGTCAATGGCGAGGGTAGAGATCTGTCCCTACTCCCCCGCAGCACACCTGCTGCACACACCAGGAGGAGAAGGGGACCGGGAAATGGAGGAAATATACTCTCGCTGGTCGCTTCCACACGACCAGGAGGGCGGCTTCTTCGATGGCATAGAAGATATGGCGTAAACCCCGCGGACTATCACACCAGTCAGCTCACCACAGGGGCGTACCCCTTCACCTCGGGGAATACCAGGCAGCTCCGTGGGGCACCATTCCTCCCACCTGCCTGGGTGCGCCCGCATGCATGAACCAGTCCCGCTCCCCAGCAGCCACTCTAGGGGGCTTTAGTACCAGAGCCGCAGGAATATGGAGGAAAATATATATATACTCGCTGGTCGCCTCCACACGACCAGGAGGGGCGGCATCGAAGATTTGGCATGAGCCCCGCGGACTATTCACCAATCTGCTCACTACAGGGACGTACCCCTTCACCTCGGGGAATACCAGGCAGCTCCGTGGGGCACCATTCCTCCCACCTGCCTGGGTGCGTCCCCTGTAAGAGCAAGTCCCGCTCCCCAGCAGCGACTACACACCTAGTCTGCTCACCACAGGGATGCACCCCTTCAACTCAGGGAATACCAGGCAGCTCCGTGGGGCACCATTCCTCCCACCTGCCTGGGTACCTCCCCGTGCGAGAGCAAGTCCCGCTCCCCAGCAGCGACTCTAGGGGCTTTTGCCAGACCGCAGCCGCCATTTTTTTTTTTTTTCCTCTGGTTATCTGAGCAGAGGCCCCAGACCGTGATAACTGCTGCTGCAGCGGCTCTAAACACCTTGCCGCTCCCCATTCACCTCAGTGAGGCCCGGCAGCAATAACTCAGCGGTCTCCACATGGCCAAAGCGCACCAGAAAAAAAAACTGTATGGCCTGTGATAATGTCATGATCACGTGTGTCAGGACGCAGATGATGCCGCAAGGCGAACCCATAACACACGTGACCCTGGATACACCGCCTCCAGTGGGGCGCATTTAAATAATAAAAACGTGCAGGTGGATACGCCGCCTCCACCTGGCGAATTTAGGTATTACACGTTATACATACAATAATCAAATAATAAAGGGGGAACCTGGGAAACTTTAACAATGGTGGGCCCTGCAATAGGGAAAAGGGAATTGGAGACCTCCTGAGCTCCCCTGAGCCAGTGTCCCTGCACTCCTAACGTTCCCTATGCCGGTTTCGCACCGGGCGCCGCACGTGTACCTCAACGCCCTTGCTCACCCTGAACCTAAACCCTCACTAGGGAATGGGTCGGTGCGGAGACTAATCCCACCACTGCACTAATAACACACATGAGGAAAGAGACAATACAGGGGAAACACCACTTAGCTTTGCTCTGTTGTGTGCGCTCCTAGCAACAGAGCCCTCCACCTGAGTGCATCTTCTCCTCCACCTGGTTCCATCACCATAACAGGATCCTTCACCTTAGTGCAGCCTTGGAGCAGAGTCCAACACCAGTTGCAGCTGCTTAGAACCAGAGTCCCAAGGAAGTGTTCAGCTTCTGCCACGAAGTCAAGCATGCTTGAGCCCAGCTCAGCGGCCAAGTCCCACATGGTGAGTGCCACTCTCCATAGTAGCCACTCCACCAGACCATGCAGACACTTCCCGCTGACACCATCACTGCGACTCCACCAAGCCATGCCAGTCCTTCCTGCAGACACCATTAGCTGGCACTCATCCTCTATGGCTGACTGCGCAGGACTCCTATCCCGCTCCATCCTTCCACCAGGCTCTCCAACAACTCAGAAAGAAATATCACCAGCAGTGAGTGAACCCCCTAAGCACACCTTTATAGGGAGTCACACCTGATCCCTAATTAAGTGAACATTAACCTAAACCTAAGGTGCGATACCGCTAACCACCACCGGGGACAGTCAAAACACCTTTGAACTTAACCAAAGTAAAAAAAGTTCACTTTGTGCTTTTAATACCGCCAGATCCAACACTGGATCATGACAGGGAGATTCAAATTCTCCCCAGTCCTATATAGACATTTTATACACCATCCAATTTCAGCCTGTTATTTTGAGGTGTAATCTACACTGGGCCTGAGATAATAGTTCAGTGTCCTCAAGTATGTAGGGAGATACAAATTCTCCCCAGTCCTATATAGACATTTTATACACCATCCAATTTCAGCCTGTTATTTTGAGGTATAATCTACACTGGGCCTGAGATAATAGCTCAGTGTTCTCAAGTCTGTAGGGAGATTCAAATTCTCCCCAGTCCTATATAGACTTTATATACACCATCCAATTTCAGCCTGTTATATTGAGGTGTAATCTACACTGGACCTGAGATAATAGTTCAGTGTCCTCAAGTCTATAGGGAGATTCAAATTCTCCCCAGTTCTATATAGACATTTTATACACCATCCAATTTCAGCCTGTTATATTGAGGTGTAATCTACACTGGGCCTGAGATAATAGTTCAGTGTCCTCAAGTCTGTAGGGAGATTCAAATGCTCCCCAGTCCTATATAGACATTTTATACACCATCCAATTTCAGCCTGTTATATTGAGGTGCAATCTACACTGGGCCTGAGATAATAGTTCAGTGTCCTCAAGTCTGTAGGGAGATTTAAATTCTCCCCATTCCTATATAGACATTTTATACACCATCCAATTTCAGCCTGTTATATTGAGGTGTAATCTACACTGGACCTGAGATAATAGTTCAGTGTCCTCAAGTCTATAGGGAGATTCAAATTCTCCCCAGTTCTATATAGACATTTTATACACCATCCAATTTCAGCCTGTTATATTGAGGTGTAATCTACACTGGGCCTGAGATAATAGTTCAGTGTCCTCAAGTCTGTAGGGAGATTCGAATGCTCCCCAGTCCTATATAAACATTTTATACACCATCCAATTTCAGCCTGTTATATTGAGGTGCAATCTACACTGGGCCTGAGAAAATAGTTCAGTGTCCTCAAGTCTGTAGGGAGATTTAAATTCTCCCCATTCCTATATAGACATTTTATACACCATCCAATTTCAGCCTATTATATTGAGGTGTAATCTACATTGGGCCTGAGATAATGGTTCAGTGTCCTCAAGTCTGTAGGGAGATTCAAATTCTCCCCAGTCCTATATAGACATTTTATACACCATCCAATTTCAGCCTGTAATATTGAGGTGTAATCTACACTGGGCCTGAGATATTAGTTCAGTGTCCTCAAGTCTGTAGGGAGATTCAAATTCTCCCCAATACTATATACACCTTGTACCTTGTTTTACAGTACCATATTGCTGGTGGTATTTTGGGTACATTTTCCCAAAAATGAGGAAGTGTGTTGGAAGAGGCCATGAAACTGGGCGTGGGTTGCCAGCTGGTAATGATGGTGTTGGTGGTGGTGATGGTGGATCTGCTGGTAGTGGCAAAAGCACAAGCACATAATGCAGGAGGTGTTGAGCCTGCATCATCGGCTGGCTCCACAAGGCCTCAAAGGCTCCCTTTTCTGGGAGTAGGTAAACCGCTTTTAAAGCCGGAGCTTCAGGAACAAGTTTTGGCTTACATTGCTGACACAGCCTCCAGCTCTATCGCCTCCTCTTCTGAACTTTCAAAAAATAAAAGCACTGAGTCGTCATTGGAGGCTCATGGTCAGGAACCACATTTTTCCTTGTGTCCTTCACCCCTACCAAAAGTAAAGGATGCGGCAGGTCACACTACAGATTACTCCATGGAGCTCTTTTCACATACCATGCCTGTGTTATCAAGTCAAATCGTGAATTACCCAGTCCAAGAAGAATCTGACATGGAGTGCACTGATGCACCGCCACTGCTAGATTTATCAGCTAGTACATTCACTCAGAGCACTACATTGTCCTCGCAGTGCATTGAGCCAGAATCTGACCCTGATGAAACTTAGGTGCCCCTTCCCGCCTACTATACCACCTTACATGGTGACACAGAGGAAGGTGCACATGACATTGAAGAGGAGGTGATGGATGACCCAGTTATTTACCCAGATTGGCATCCATTGGGGGAAGAGGGTGCCGCTGCCAATAGCTCAGAAGAGGAGGAGGAGCATCCGCAGCTGGCATCGACATCGCAACAGCTGTTATCTGGCAGGCCCGGAGCAGTCCAAAAACGGGTTACAAAAAACAAAAGAGTTGCAGGACAGCTAGGCCAGACGGTCAAATTAGCACAGCGTGCAAGGCCTCAAAATGTCTTCCATATTAGGAAGAGTGCCGTGTGGCACTTTTTTGAACAAAATCCTAATGATCAGGCAAAGGTTAGCTGTAAGAAGTGCGCAAAGACCTTTAGCCGAGGGAAAAATCTGAGAAATTTGAATACCAGTTGCATGCTTAGACATTTAACCACCATGCACTCGCAAGCGTGGACGGACTACCAAACTTCACGTACCACATGTGCAACTGCTCCCAATGAAGGTAGTCAGCAACGCTACATCGTTTTCCCCACTGTAAGCCCAGCGGTTAGCACACCATCAGCAGCAAATGTTGAGGTGTCGTTGCAAGGCCAAAGCAGTCAGGGAATCACAATGTTATTGCTACGAAAGACTGAATCTAGGCCATCAGAAAGAACACCAACTCCATCGCCATCATCAACCCTCTCTCAGTCCGCCATGTCCACCGCTAGTTCCACCATATGCAGCTCTCAAGTCCAGCTCACCCTACCAGAGACTATGAGTAGGTCAAGAAAGTACTCATCCTCTCATCCACGTACACTGGGCTTCAACGCCCACATTGCCAAACTAATCTCGCTAGAGATGATGCCCTACCGGTTGGTTGAAAGTGAAGCTTTCCGCGAACTCATGGCCTACGCAGTATCATGCTATGACCTACCCAGTCGGCACTTCGTTTCTCGCAAAGCCATCCCACCTTCGTGTGAAATACCGCATTGTCCATGCACTCAAGCAATCAGTGACTGGAAAGGTGCACCTCACAACAGATTCATGGTCCAGTAGGCATGGCCAGAGCCATTACGTGTCCATCACTGCGCACTGGGTTAATGTGGTGGATGCAGGCTCCACAGGGGACAGCGGCGGTGAGCCCACAGTATAGGAAACAGTTGGGTGTAGGCATTTGACCCTCCTCCTCCAGAAGTGAAAGCTCGTCCACAGAGCGCAGTCGCACAAGCACTCCATCCGCAGCTGCAAGTGTTGCACACTCAGTGTCCCACTATCGAACAGCTAGCGGTAAGCGTCAGCAGGCTGTGTTGAAGATGATGTGTTTGGGTGACAGACACACCGCGGAGGTACTGGCCGACTACTTGCAGCAACAAACTGAGTCATGGCTGGGCAGTCTACATCTTGAGGCAGGCAAGGTAATTAGTGATAACGGACGGAATTTTGTGGCAGCCATAGCCCTTTCAAAACTCCGACACATACCTTGCCTGGCTCACACCTTGAACCTGGTGGTGCAGTGCTTCCTCAATAATTATCCGGAGTTAACAGGCCTGCTCCAGAAGGTCCAAAGACTGTGCTGGCACATCCACCGGTCGCCCGTACACTCCAGTCGTATGCAGAAGCTGCAGCGATTGCTCCAACTTCCCAAGCATCGCCTAATTATCGACGTTGCAACAAGGTGGAACTCCACCCTGCACATGGTTGAGAGGCTGTGCAAACAGAGGCAGGCTGTAATGCATTTGTGGGAGGATACACTACCAGGCACTTTGAGGGCAGACATGGAGTTGTTGGGTGTGCAGTGATCGAAGCTGAAAGACCTCTGTAAAGTCCTTCAGTGTTTTGAGGAATGCACACGACTGGTAAGCGCAGACGATGCCATCATAAGCATGAGCATCCCACTTAAAGCGTCTGCTCATGCAAACTTTGACGCACATTAAGGAGCAGGTGTCTGCAACCGAGGAGGATGAGGAAGAGGAGGAGGGAAGCCTTGATGACAGTCACCCATTGTCTGCTCTGGGACCTCTCCTGGACGAGGTGGAGGAAGAGGAGGAAGAGGAGGAGGAGGATGATGGGGATGATTATTTAGGGGAGGAGGATGCTTCTTGTGGGGCAAGAGAAAATGTTGGCGTGGCAAGGTCTGCTACAGGGTTTGTTCGTGACTGGAGGGATGTGGATTTGCCAGAAAGTGCTCCTCCACCCAGCTCTCACAGTGCATCATTGACACCTGGAACATTGGCTCACATGTCAGATTATGCCTTGCAGATCCTAAAAAGGGACCCCCGCAATGATGAACGATGATGACTACTGGTTGGCCAGCATCCTGGATCCACGCAGTAAAGGCAAATTCCAAAACATCATGCCACAGGAGAACTTTGACCTAATATTGGCTAACAAACAAGCAACTCTGGTAAACCGTTTGTTTGAGGCATTCCCAGCACACAGCAGCGGTGATGGTTCTCCAACGAGCCATAGGGGCAACATGGAAGAGGTGTTCGTGGTGCACACATCAGAAGTGGCATTGGAGACAGGGGTTTCATGACCATGTTGTGGACTGATCTTTCAAGTCCCGCTTACACGACTGGTAATACTGCATCGATTGAAAGTGACAGGAGACAGCAGTTGTCAACTATGGTTACAAACTACTTCTCGTCCCATATCAATGTTCTCCCTCACAGGTCATTCCCCTTTGACTATTAGGCCTCTAGACTAGACGCCTGGCCTGAATTGGCACAATATGCCTTACAGGAGCTCGCTTGCCCTGCTGCTAGTGTGCTATCGGAAAGAGTCTTCAGTGCTGCTGGCTCAATCCTGACAGAAAAAAGGACCCGTTTGTCGACCCAAAATGTTGATGATCTAACCTTCATTAAAATTAACCATGCATGGGTTTCAAATGATTTTGTCCCACCTTCCCCTGATGACACATAGATTGCCAGAAAAATGGCTCGCTTTTGTCCTCCTCTTCCTCGGACTTCTCCAACTCCTCCATTTGCAGCTGCTGAATGTCCAACATCAACATATGCCATTTTTTAAACCTCCCTAACTGGGCTGCCTCCCCCCATGGCCGGGGTCACCACCTAGCGCACGCAACTGTGCGAGTGCCATTGCCCTGGACAGGTGGGTGGGCCGACTCTTGGGCGCCGGCACTGGCACAGGGTCCCTCATAGTGCAATCAAGTATCTCTGACAGTGGGGGTGCACACCCACCGTCAGACACCGGCATACTATGAGGGGCCCAGCGCCAGTATCGACGCCCACGAGTGGGCTCCCTTGCTTGGGCAGGGCCCCAGCATTTGCAATATTTACCTCTCCCTGCTCCTCCGCTGTGTAGTCTGGGCTGTCAAATCCTTCCCTGGGACTGCCACTACAAATTTGGTGACCTGATAGATGATGGTTAAGACATAGCTATGCCCTGTCCTGCTGGCCGGGCTCTAGCTTCAGATGATCAATGGCTTCCATTTGTTATGGACGTCGACTCACAATGAGATGCAGTGGTGGTTTATCATCAGCTTTCACAGTTTTCCTACTCACAGACGTGTGACATTCCTGCCCACATTTTTAAATGTGCCCTCTCATGCCAATCCAATAGAATCGCCTACAGCCTGTGGCTTCTGTCTCTTGCACTCCAAAGTTACCTGACAGATCATGATAGGCAGTGAGGACCATGTCTACATCTCTCCCTGTGATCAAAATTTGATGGAGATGAGTAATGGTGATGGGATCAACGGTACTGCGATACAGCAACCCTTTCTTCACAAAGAACTGTTTTCGCTGTCTCCACACACAAAGTAATTGAGGGTCAGCATCGCCTCTGAGAATTCTCCCGGGAGTTTTTCCCGTGATTATTAATACCTAAATTTCTACAATCACTCGACTTTATGTCTGTACTTTTATCCATCTCGTTTCCTCTTGAGGAGAGTCTGGACTGTCTTACTGAGACAGAAATATATATGAAGATTTAAAAATACCCCAACAGTGTATACTGGTGTACGCTTAAAAACATTTCCTTTTTTCTACTTTTTAGATTGTTGTCTAATCCATACTAAGGCTGTGAGTGTCTTTGTCGTACTCCGGAAATAAACACGGAGATTTTTAATGTTTAAACTATGCTATATATACCTGTTATCCGGTGATACTGTACCCTTTCTCAACTTTCTTCAATCTTGTTCCGAATTTGTAGACAAGACAAAAATACATTTCAATCAGGGAAAAAAGGGTATCTGTCGCAAATAAATATCACAAAATATGTCCTTATACGCCCTGCAGGTCCACTTATACTGACTCCTGCCATGACAATGGAGGTTGGCACCCTAAGTTTCTGCGGTAGGCGCCCCCACTCATTGGCGACTCACTCTGATGTCCCTATAAATCCCTACAATAAACATGTGTCCCAATATACCCCATTACCCATATAGAAAAACGCAGCAAAATCAGAGAAAGGAATAGAAAAAATGAAAAAAAAAACAGAAAAAATATACTGTATTGATAAGTGAAGGGATATTTATATATACTTGATATTGGAGGCTATAGCATGATGGCTGCTGGTCAGATTGATATCTCTGCATGTGAAGTGTCCCTAGCATAGCTATGCACTGCCCAGCTAATCTGCATCTACAGTAGCAGGATAGGTGAGTTTATTGAGATCTGTACAGAAAAGGTGCCAGTGAGATAGTAGTCTGACTCTAATACATAGCATCGGCACTGCAGGGGAAGGAGCAAGTTTGTCACTGTGGATGCGGATTAGCTAAGCAGTGCATTGCTATGCTAGGGTAGGAGGGGCCTGCCATCTCTTGTCAGTGTCGACCAGCAGCAAGGCTCACCGGAGGATTTACCGAGTCTGGTAGTGCTCATACATTGTAGTGCCCAGTATATTGTAGTGCCCAGTACAATATGCCCAGCTCATGCTTTTGGAGACATGTACCCATAAACTAGGCGGGCTCTCACTGCTACAGAAATGCTAAACAGGTGGAAGTTAAATGTGGTTTACACGCCCGGTGGGGCTTGTAAGGCAGGGGGGCATTTGGGTTTGGGAGTGCAGAATTTGCTGAATTTCTTTTGGGGGGCACAAGAGCCATTTCGCTTTTCCAAAGCCTTAGTATTACCAGTAACATGGAAGCCCACTATATTTCTATTTACAGATGACAGACCTGAGTGAGGACTTGTTTTTTTATGGATTGATTTGAAGCTTTTGTTGGGAATATTTTACATAACATTTATGATCACATTTATCCTGTGCTCTATGCTGAGCACTTATATCAGGGTTTCTATCTAAATCTCCAAATGGCGTGACTCCTCTAAGGGATCCATTCACTATAATAAGGTAGCAGAGTTACACTGGACTCTGTATGGCCTCTGTTCAGGGGTGTCCTTTTTAAAAGTGCAGAAAACTGTGGCTGACTACACTGTTATGGACGCTTAATAAGACATCGCAGGATCATAGGGCAGACGGTGTCCTCAGTCCCTTCATATGCCTCATTAGAGGGAATCTTTGGCAGGGGATTCCGTTTGAATAATAATAATAATAATTGTATTTCTATACCGCCGACATATTCCGCAGCACTTCACGTATTTCAGAAATTTACACAAACCCCCATGTAAACGCTTGGCGCAGAGCGCAGGAGAAATATGAGCCTTACTGCAATCTTTCGGAGGCAGAATGAACAATTTAAACGTAGCTCAAGATTTTTTTTTATTTTTTACGTAATTTCTTGTGCGATATAAGTGATTAAACAACTTTATTCTTCAGGTTGATGCGATTACAGCAGTAGCAGATTTATATATTTTTTTCCTGTTTGGCTGTCTAACACTAAAAGACACATTTTTTTGTTGCAAAAGCAAGTTTGAGAGCTATAATTTTTCCATATTTCTGCTGACAGAGTCATGTTAGGGCTTGTTTCTTGCAGCACCAGTTGACGTTTTTATTGGTACCATTTTTGGTCACATAACATTTTTTGACCGCTTTCTATTTTGATTATTGGAAGCAGAATGAACAAAAAACAGCAATTCAGGAATTGGTTCATTGGGATTTTGTTTATGGCATTCTGCATGTGGTAAAATTAATAAGACAGCTTTATTCTTTGGGTCAGTACGATTACAGCGATAAACTTCTATATCACTTTTTAAATTTTGCTGCTTTTGCACAGTAAAAACTGTTTTATAGAAAAAAGAATTATTTTTGCACTGCTGTTTTCTGAAAACTAGAACTTTTTATTTTTACACTTATGAAGCTCTATGGCAACTAGTTTTTTTGTTGGGAGAAGATGCCATAATGTGGAGACACGGGGGGTCGGCAGGTGCCCCAGTCTGCTAGCCAAAACCACATGGACCAGGGATTGTCCCACCGCACGCCCACTCTCCCTTTAAAGTGGGCATAACTCTACTAAGAAAACACAAGGTGAGGGTAAAACAGGGTGGCAATGTTTTATTGAACCTCAAAATAGGCAGTTAACACGTAGAACAGTCCCAGCAATATATTCCAAGATGGTGAACTTTACAGAGTATCACTCTTCAGCTGACTCGCTGAGATAATGGCAGCTGTTACTTCAGGGCTTCCAGGGTCAACTACCCCACCTGTGGATGCAAGGTAAGTTTACAGGAGGGTCACAACTTGGCTTCATCTTCCAAGGTCGATTACCCCATCTGTGGCAGGCACACAGAAAGGCGGTAACGACAAGTGTAGGAAGATGACAGTCCATTGAGGTAAAAGGACCAGTTGACCAGAGGGTCAGAACCTGGCTTCAACTTCCAGGGTCGCCTGTGGCACGCACACACAGAGAGGGAGTACCGACAAGCCATCTTCAAAAAGGGGAAGAAGGTGGACCCAGGCAACTTTAGGCCGGTGAGTCTGACTTCTATATCAGGAAAGATCTTTGAACAAATTATTAAACAACATGTATGTAAGTACCTGGATAAGAATGAAGTGATTAAACAGAGTCAGCATGGATTTGTAACTAATAAGTCATGTCAGACTAACTTAATTTCCTTCTATGACGGAATCACTGATTGGGTGGATCAGGGAAATGCTGTAGATATAGTATATCTTGACTTCAGCAAAGCATTTGACAAAGTATCTCACACAATTCTTATTGAAAAAATGGATAAGTATGGAATGGACAAGGCAACTGTTAGGTGTATTCATAACTGGCTTAGTGATCGGACCGAAACAGTGGTCGCAAATGGCTGCACATCCAGTTGGATGAATGTCTCAAGTGAGGTACCACAGGACTCTGTCCTGAGCCCTGTATTGTTCAACATCTTTATCAATGATTTAGATGAAGGAATTGAGGGTAAACTGATTAAATTTGCTGATGACACAAAGCTTGGACTGATAGCTAATACTAGAGAAGAGAGAGAGAGGATTCAAAAAGATATAAATAAACTGGAGCAGTGGGCAGCAACTGACAGAATGGTTTTTAACAGGGAAAATGCAAAGTACTACATCTGGGCAATAAAAATGTAAAAAGAATATACAGAATGGGAGGAATAGGGCTAAGCAACAGCACATGTGAAAAAGGCTTGGGTATACTAATAGATCACAGACTGAATATGAGTCAATAGTGTGATGCAGCAGCAAAAAAGGCAAATGCAATTCTAGGATGTATTAACAGAAGCATACAGTCTAGATCACGTGAAGTCATAATTGTTCTCTACTCCTCTTTTGTCCAGTTTTGGGCGCCACATTTTAAAAAAGACATCAACAAACTGAAGCAAGTTCAGAAAAGAGCGACCAGAATGGTGACCGGTCTGCAAACCCTGTCTTATGAGGAAAGGTTGCAGGATTGGGAATGTTTAGCTTGCAGAAGAGAAGACTGAGAGCAGACTTAAAGCTTTCTACAAATATCTCAAGGGCTGTCACATTGTAGAAGGATCATCTTTATTCTCATTTGCACAAGGAAAGACTAGGAGCAATGGGATGAAAATGAATGGGAGGAGACACAGATTAGATATTAGAAAAAACTTTTTGACAGTTAGAGTGATCAATGAGTGGAACAGGCTGCCACGAGAGTTGGTGCGTTCTCCTTCAATAGAAGTCTTCAAACAGAGGCTGGACAGACATCTGTCTGGGATGATTAAGCAAATCCTGCTTTAAGCAGGGGGTTGGACCATATGGTCCAGGAGGTCCTTTCTAACTCTATGATTCTATGATTCAAGCATAGGAAGATGACAGTCCATTGAGGTACAAGGGCCAGTTGACCGGAGGGTCACAACCTGGCTTCATCTTCCAGGGTCAACTTCCCCACCTGTGGCACGCACACAGAGAGACTGTAACAGCAAGCTTGAGAAGATGACAGTCCTTTCAGATACAAGGCCAGTTGACAGGAGGATCATAACCTGGCTTCTCTAAAATCTCCATGGATCCAGGCAACTCCAAATGTATCCATGGTTCAGAGATAGTCAATTTATTCTTCCAACCAGAGACGAGGTCCCCTAGGTTGTTTCATGTAGAATGATAGATCTGTGTCCCTTCAGATTTCGGAATAAATTCTTGGACTTTTGTGCGCTACCAGATAAATTCACTAATCCAGTATTAGGAGAAAGAATAATCCATTTATTTCCCAACGCGTTTCGAAATGTGTACCATTTCTTCTTCAGGGGAAGACATATATGATCAAACAGAACTGTCACAGATTATATGCAACAAGAATTCAAAAAACGGCGCCAAAGGGTCACATGTCATCTGGTGCAAATGTCAGAGTTCAAAGTACCACAGATGAACTGATGTATTAGTCAATCTAAATTCATTAAAAACATATTATTTTTATTATTATTTCATAGATAAAAAAGAGAAGAAAAGAATGAAAAAAGGAAGAAGATAAGAAGACGAAAAAATGGGATATATATAAAAAACAAGGGAGATACTGTATATATAAAAATGAACTCTTGACATCTGGGAGTAAAAATAGCACATTAGGTATCTAGACCACTATACCAAAGTCAGGTTATACCTGACAAGAAAGAAGAAAAAGACTTAAAGAACAAAATAAAAAAAAGGGTTATAAAATGATTAAAAATGATTTAAAATATGTATAATTTATATGTCAATAAAGGAAACTTTCTCTTTTTATTAAAAAATGTGTATGAATCACCATTAATTGGTAAGAATATGAATGTGGCCAATTATAAAAATGTGGCCGAAAAAATCAATCAATGCGATCGATTATAAAAAACTCACACGCCACTCAAGAGGGGAGGTGTTGATTTCATTCACAATTCATCCCAGCCTCCTCAATGTTGTGATGGATATAGCTTGTGGCTTTTAGGGGGTTAAACAGCTGGGGGCAGTGTGGGCACCGATCCTGGCTGTGAGAGCCAGGTGTTGGCTGTCATGTAAACTGATCACCTGGCGGCGATCACGCGGGCACAGCTCCTGTGACTGAACGATCACTCGGACATACCCATGCTTTCTAGGTCAGGAACCCCTTCCCAAGCAGGAAGTTTGGGTACGATCAAGGTCGTGAAAGGGTTCATTAAGAATACAAACGAAAATACCTCAAAATCCAGACATTTAACTGCAACTGTATATGTCTCTCTCACAAAGTATGTGTGTCACTAACAAGTTTTTTTGCACGTCTGTCTTATTAGTCAAATTTTACATCTGTATAGACCACACTAAACCAGCGACTTGTTGCAGGTACTGATTTTTTTAGGGTGCGTACCTACCTGGTATTTCTTATTACTTCTTTTTTGGAAAGTGATTTGAATTTTGTTAATAAAACTGGAATCACTTATTATAGTGTAATTTACAAACAGCGTATAATTTGATTTCCACTGTAAATCGTATGTTAGATATAATATAAGGATGATGACAGTGTTCTGTGTATTGTACATGGAATTTTATGTATAAACAACTCTTAATGCATGCAAAACGTCTTATGAAATGAAGATTAAAGAGATACATCATGAATTTCAAGAATGCATAGAAGCCGTGAACAATGCTAAGAACCTATTACTATACATAATATTTAATGCGAAATAAATAAAAAGAGAGTAAAGGGGTAATGTATTATAGGTACATAAATAAATAAGTATGGTAAATAAAGGGTATTAGACATAATACCGATTGGATAAAAAGTAAATTTAGCTAAAAGTTTTCCTTATTAAAGGGGACTTGTCATCCTTATATTATGGCTTTAATAAATCATTGCACTCCCATTAATCAATTAATTGTGGAGTTTTTCCGTTACTTCTCTATGTGCCATTCATTGGTTATTACTTTTGAATATTTATAAAAATTAATAAATATTAATAATTTGCATTTGTTTAGCACCAACATATTCTGCAGCACTTTACAATTACAATTTATAAATTGACAAATGGGCACTAGAATTTCTTTTGTGAAGGAGGTGTGTCTCTAATGTATCTGATACTGTCAGCACTGATTGAACATTATCATACTGGATATGAATATACCCCGAACTGGTGGCACCCAATTGTCAATCTATTCTTAAATGTACAGACGGGATAATAGGAAAAGCACGGCAAAGAGTTCTAAGATCAGATGTTTCAGCATTTTCATAGACTACAAGTAATTGCTATAGCAACCAAGACAACCAAATGATAAATAAAGCAGCAGGGCCTCATAAACTTAGAAACCAGAAAAAAAAGTTAGACCCCTAAAAAAATACTTTTATTGATATATTATTAAAAACATACAGGACAATACTGAACATATCAACAAGATCTCTCAGGGTATTTCAGGATCTGATCAGGGTTAATCTCGTTATGCCAGAAAGTGATAAAGACAGATCTATCAAGTCCCTAATCGTCCCTTTTTTCTCCCCCTACCTGGCAGGGGAGGTTGACTCCCTAGTACTTTGCAAAATGGTGCCCCCGCTCAACATCCAGTGTCCCTGATCCACCCAAATACATACCCTATCAAAGTTTAAATAGACATAGAGAATAAAGGGATGAAAATATATTAGAATATCTCTGCCAAAGATATTACATGACAGGCCAAATTATACACCATGGTTGGAACTGTCACAGTATCAAAGTTTCAAACTCAGACCATGCTGAGAGAAAAAAAATAATAGTATCTAAATTCCTCTGGTTCAGCCCCCAAGGGATAAAAAGCAAATCTCAGGTAACTAGTTAAGGCGGACTGTGTATCATATGTGTGGCTGTCAACTTATCAGTGTTTTAAATTCAGAGTCAGTAACAGAAATTATCAAATCCCTCTGGTCCAATCCCTATGGGGAAGGGGGTACACAGGCAGCCTTATGTAACTAGTTAGGGCAGGTATTCTACCACCATATGTAGAGTTGTCATCCTATCAGTGTCTTGAGTTCCAAACCTAAGGGAAAATTATTGCTCCAGAATACCTCAATCCCTCAAGGCCTTACCTCAGGGGACACTATGAAAACTAATCTTAGGCAGTGTGAGGCTGTGACCAGTGTCATATGCAAGGGTCGCTATGTGTCCCCCAGGATGCGCACAGAAGCGTATTGAGGCCGCGGGAGTGCAGTGCAGTCACAGGCATAGCTGTGATTGCAGTGCAAAATAAAAGTAAGAATTGGTCTTGGGCAAGCTATTTGCTCAAGGCAGATTTAAGGAAAACCTGCCATGGGCTTTTATCTTTTAAACGGTCTACAGGATGGTAATGGGGCTGTCCGTTTCCTCCCCGGCTTGGTTTTCTATGTAGCCTAGTGCCACAGGTTCCTGGTATAAACCCCTTCAGCAGAGGGTTGGGTGTGTCAGTCTTCTTTTGCAAATCAATAAACAAGAGAAAAGAAGACATACATTCCAATAGGGATCACCTCAGAAAAAAAATCACAATTTTATTTAGTGGAACATACAAGAACACCACAAGTATAAAAACACTTAAAAATAGTTACCAATCGTAACTAATAACTATGGGAGGAGCAAATATCGCCAAATAGTATGTATAACAAGTTAATACTTCCAAATGTAGAATCAAGAGAATATACCGCTTATTCAAAGATACACATATATAAAGGACAAATATTAAATTGCCTTATACCATGTCTACGTGTCGCGTTAAATCCTAATTCAGACCATCATATAATAAACGTCATATACAGAATAAATATGCTTTTAATAAATGGCTATATGGCAATATATTAACAGATAGGAGGTCCTGGATAAAACTGAAAGCAACCTTTGAGCATAATAGGAGATGGCACCAAATAACAGCCTGCAAATATAAAGACCAAAAAATCATAGCCTAATCAATAGACAATGTTACCCCACTTGAAGTTCAGCGTGCAGGGGAGGTAAGGGACAAAGCATCCGAGATAACACATAAATATGTGGATATAAAAAGAAAAAAGTACACCAAAGTCTGCAGACTGGAAAGAAAATGCTCACTGAACATGGAAAGCCATTGAATTTAAGCCGTTATAGAGACGTGCAATGCTGCTCCCATCATCATCAGTCTTCTTTTGCAAACCTGCAGAGCAGAAGGCAACACAGGACCAGGCGGAACCAAAAAGCCTGGCACACCTCAGCGTACACGGCGGTGCAGTTACCCACAGATACAGACTGTCTTGTTTTCCCGGCTGCGATCTGGAGGATACCATGTGCTGTTTAAGTTGTGAGTTTTGGACATGAAATTATGTTTACTTTGAACTTTTCCTGGGTCACTGCCTGGGTCACACTGCACAGTGTGGACACCGCTGCACTACAGCAGCTATATACATATTTTTAAATGTTAGTATTTATAAGGCTAACTCTGTATGTATCAAAGTCAGAGTTATAGTCTGCCTGTCCCAAGTCAGACAAATGCAACTGGTTCTCCATGAAAATAGAGTAATACAGATAAAAAAAAATCGACACTTATCGTTAGTAGCCCTGACGAGACCAGATCCTGAAATATCTGAAGAGTTCTTGCTGTTGTCAATATTTATGAGCCCTATATGTTTTTAATAATATATTAATAATAGTAATTTTTTAGGGGTCTAACTCTTTTTCTAGTTTACAAAAAACATGTGAAGAGAACTTAGAAGACTACTTTGAATTGAAGGTAATTTCAGAGTTAGTTAGTAGTTATGTAGGCCAGTAGGTCGCTCACTAGTATCTAGCCATTAGTTATTAGGCTTTATATTGTGATTATATCTGATGCAAGTTATTACATGTGCCTATTCATTACGGAAAGATAATTCCTGATAAATGATGCCCCCAAGGTCGATCCTTTGAATTGTGGCATCATACCCTCCTGTAGGAGCAGAACACTCGTAAATATTGTTTCGTAAGAAAACTGAAAACCTTGTGACGTCAAGAATATTGTCAAGTATTCCTAACCTGCTGTGGTTTACAGAAACACTGTTAAGCATCAGAATTAATTTAAAGATTATTTCTCTATTCTGTTGTGTAAATCTAAGCATTAAGTGGATCTGTATACAGGAAGGAAGCTGGCTTATGTACTTAAAATCGAGGTAGTTAGATTTACTGTTACATTTCTCCTAGTGTCTTGACATAGGAGCTGACGTACAACTTCTGTATAGTACAATTAGTAAGATGTATGTCAAGACTGCTGGGAGGATGCAAATCTCTTGATTTTGCCCTCCATTGATTGTCTTTCTTTTTAGTGTGGCCCACACATTAGTAACCAGTACCACAGACGCATTTCACATGTCTCCAATTACATTAAAGCACCGTGGCAAATTAATTGAGGGCAGTGGGTAAAGACTGAAAAGTTAGTCATAGCCATAGTGAATTGCAATAAAAATCAAGCAATAAAATATAGAAATATGAGTAGGGTCATAAGTAGAGTTGAGCGAAACAGGTCAGTCAGATTCAAAAATCGCCGACTTTCGCCAAAGTCGGGTTTCGCCGATCGAAACCCGACCCTAGAGTTAGGTCGGCCATGAGGTCGCCGATCAGCACACCAAAGTCGCGTTTCAAATGATGCTTTCAGCGCCTTTTCTCGCCCAATGATGGAGGACGCACACTGTGGGCAACGCGATGACATGCGCAGCGGCCAGCATCATCTTAGAGAAGGGCATTGAAGTGATTGACTGGCTTTGTGTGGCGTCACAGTGGGTATAAAAGGCTGTGAACGGCGACCGTCATCTTACTTCTGCCGATCTTACAATAGGGAGAGGTGCTGCTGCTGATTCTGAACAGGGAGAGCGTTAGGCAGGGAAGAAGAAAAAAAACTGCTTCTGCTGATAGCGCTTTTCATTGTACAGTTAGTGTGCAGTGAAAGGGGAGGATTTTGTTGTGTGCAGCAGCGCTGGTGGTGATTAGGCTGCCTTTTAAGGCTACCTGCTAGCTGCATTGCTGTGTGCACACTACTGTTCAAACTGCTTTTTTCAAAGCACTCCAAATTTTATTATTTTGTCCTGGTGAGTTACTGAGCGTTCATTTTTTCACACACCGTCTAGCGGTGTACGCTCCTCACACACTACCGTGTACTGGCTGGTATCACGGACAAATAGAAGCTATCTGGGTGTGACTCTGGAAGAAAAAGCCGAGGAGTTTGTCCATTTTTCCAGACCTACACCTGGTAGGTGTAGTCGTGTCCGTTTTTCAAACAGTTTTGTATATCTGCTGTTTGATTATGGTCAAAACTAGACAGAGACAGCGTGTGTCAGTCCGTATACAAATACACGGAGCTTGACAATTTTCCATACACACACCGTACAGCGGTGAATGCTCCTCACACTCTACCGTGTACCGCCTTCTAGCACGGACAAATAGAAGCTACCTGTGTGTGACTCTGGAATAAAAAGCCGAGGAGTTTTTCCATTTTTCCAGACCAACACCTTAGGCCTCTTTCACACATCAGGTTTTCGCCGTCAGGCGCGATCCGGCACTTTTGACAAAAACCGGATCCGGCGAAATGCAATGCCGGATCCGGTTTCCCCCCCATTTACTTGCATTTGCGCCGGATCGGGCCGGATGGCCATGCGTTTCATCCGGTTTTCGCCGGATCCGGCAATGTGTCGCAATCCGGCGTCTGGAAAAAACGGCTACTGTAACATTTTTTGTCTCCGGCGAAAAAGCCGGACACGCCGGATCCGGCGTGTCCGGCTTTTTCACACAATGAAAGCCTATGAGCGCCGCAATGCGCCGGATCCAGCGATCGCCGGATCCGGTGGCCGGATCCGTTTTTTTGGGTCTGAGCATGCTCAGTAGCTCTGCCCACAAGACACATATATAAAAGCATGACAGTGGGACCCTCAGCCACACCCAACATGCCACCCAAGACAGCAACCAGGCGCAGGAGAAGGCAGGAGACCACTGCAGCACCATCAGCACCACCACCACCCCAAATGGAGCAGCAAAGGGAACATGCTGAACAACGGGAGGGGAGTCCAGCAGCAGATGAGAAACGGTAATTATCAAATCCCCCATTCCTCAAAACTAGGGCCATGGAATATCAAGATATTCATTGGCCCTTTGTTTCTCTTTATTCAACAGCCGCCCAAGAGATGCAGCAGCAGCAGTGGCAGCACTGGCAGCAGCAACAGCACCACCCACAGCCATGGAGTCTGGCCAGCAAGAGGACAGAACATCTTCTTCTGGGAGCCCTCCCTCGCATCGTCAGCGTTTGACGGTAAGTTTTTATTTCCAAAATCCATCATCTCTGTAATATATGTCTATTCATTGCCTTTTATTTCAAAACAGGAATCACAAGCTGAAGAGGAGCTCTCAGAAGAAGAAGGAAGGGGTGGACAGACACCTGGAGTGGGCTCACAATTGGTAAGTTTTTTGCATCAAACGCAGAACACAACATCACACTACACACAACACATAGAAAACAATGTTCTGCAGACCACACACAGCAAACAAATGCCAACATCCAAAAACATACATTTTTTTCTTTTCTTCTCTAGTCTTCCCAATCTGGTGCTCGGCCAAGAGGTCCTCGCAGTGCCTCCCAGGGTCGTCGGAGACAGCAACGCGGCGGTCACCAGCGTGTAAGTATAATATTTAAGTGAAATTTTGGTACACTTTTTATTTCATGTCTTAAGTGTGGTGACTAATTTTGCTATTTTTCTATTTTACTTTAACAGCCTTCACAGCATGCTCCCGACTCAGACGGTGAGGATGGAGGAATTGATGTTGACCACCTCATCGATCTCGTCAGAGAAAGGGAGCCGCTATGGAATATGGCTGACCGCCGCCATGCTGACCTGATCGTTAACCGACGACTCTGGGAGGACATCTGTTCGCTCCTTGTGGCCCGCTGGGAGGACCTCGATGCTCGGGCCCAGATTAAAGAGCGTAAGTATATACAGTACCGGTTGCTTGATGTAAACCAGTGTTTCCCGAACTCCAGTCCTCGTGGTCCCCCACGGATCATGTGTTCAGGATTTCTATTTACTATGGAAATCCTGAAAACATGACCCCTGGGGACCATGAGGACTGGAGTTTGGGAAACACTGATGTTGTATACTAACCACTTTGTCCTTTCTCGTTTCAGGGGACAGAATTGTGAAGCAGTGGTGGTCTGTGAGGGATCGTTTCAAGAAGGAGTTCAATAAAGAGATGCGGGCCCCGAGTGGATCTGGAGGACGCAGGAGCAAGTACAAGTACGCACGAGCCCTGTCGTTCCTCCGGGATACAATGGTCACCAGAAGGTAAATATTACACACCACATGTGAAAAAAAAATGTTTAGATGTAACAATTTTTTTTCAGCCAGGGCCATGCCATGTCACTATTTTAATTGTTTTTTTTTCTCTTTATTCCACAGCACGGTGAGCAGCACTCGGGACCCTTCTGAGGCGATCCCTGAGGAGACCGGCACAGAGGGACACTTCGACCGCCCCGGTACATCTGCACCTTCCCAGCCTTCCCACACATTCGACCCATCTGTCCCATCCACCAGCACAGGAGCATCGTGGCCGCCTACATTACATGAAGCTGCTGGTGAGGAGATCGCTTTCCCTTTATCCCACCCTTCTGCCCCTGCCACCTCTAGTACACCTGCGGGTACTGGGCGGCAGCGGCAGAGGGGTCAGGAAAAGACTTATGCGCCAGAGTTCTTGCATCTGAATGCATCTTTCCAGAACTGTCTAAAAGTCTTGTCAGAGCAAATCTCCGCAGGCTTTCAGCAGATCAACTCCAGCATTCTGGAGGTGAAGACACTTCTACAAACCATGCATTCAGAAGCAAGATCTTCGCCAAACCACACCTTTTTCAGGTCTGTTGTGGAGCGCATGGAAACGCTCTCTCCTACCCAGCAGATGCATGTAATGCATTCATGCCACGGTGCTCTCCAGCAGGTTACCTCCCAACCTCCTCCTCCCACCCCAGTAGTTCCTCCACCTGCACCCCCTCCAGCCACTTTCCATCCTCCCCCTCCTATTACATACCAGCCACCTCCCCAGTACCAGCAACCTCCCCAGTACCAGCAACCTCCCCAGTACCAGCAACCTCCCCAGTACCAGACATCTCCCCACTTCCAGCAACCTGCCCCGTACCAAACTCCTTCCCCGTACCAAACTCCTTCCCCATACAACTTGCCATCAACATCATCTGCTCCTACAGTCCCTGCCCAACCCTCCACTCCACCGCCCACCACCTCTTCTGCCTCCCACATGTCCACCCATTCTGTTGCTTTTTCCACACCTTCACCTCTAACTGTTCCTTCCCCACCACGATCCCAGTCCTCTCTCCACACTCCCAGTGTCGAAGTGTCCCGCAGCCCCTCCAGCAGTATTTCCACCCCACACTACACAGATTTATAATGTGTTTTTTAATAAAAATGGTCATTTGGTTTAAAACATTTATTAAAAAAGTTTTTTTCACTTTAAAAACATTTTACAAAAAAAAAAATATTTTAAATAAAAGTTAAATTATCGTTTTACAATGGTTGTCTGTCATTTCTTTCTGCGGCGAACTATGTTTAAAAAAAAGGTTAAATACAGGGTATTTCAAAGGTAAAAAGGTATTCAAAACCAGGTATATAACTGGGTAAATTTTAGCTTTTTGCCACAGTTGTGTTCCTGGTTGTGTTTGAAGCAAAGTATTTCACCTAAAAAGTTGTGTTTATTGTTGGTGATTTCCTAACAATGTACACAACTTTTGTTAAAAGGTGAAATACTTTGCATAAAACACAACCAGGTAAACACCTGTGGCCTAAAGGTAAAAATAGTAAGACCATGACAAGATAGCCAACTTTGGTTGGCAAAGGTATATACTGTTGGTACAGAAGGTACACAAGTTTGGTTAAGGGCACAAATCTTTCACACTCTGTCATCCTGCCAGTGTACTCTGCCTTGAGGTGACATAAAGTATAGTGCAAAATTTTCCCTCATTACTGAAACCGTCACAGAACTTCTAGTGGTAATGTCATGGTAATCTTGCAAGGTGGTTTCTTCAGAGGTGTCCTCAATGGAAATGGGTTCCTTGCAGATAACAAAATTGTGGCGTACCACGCAAGCTTTGATCACCTCGTCCACAGTTTCTGTCTTGAGGTTGATCGCAATCAATAGGACCCGCCATTTGGCTGTCAGAATACCAAAGGTACATTCAACCATTCTTGCTCTTGTGAGGCGGTAATTAAAAATGCGTTTTGTTCTTGACAATCCTCTGCTACCGTACGGTTTCAAAAGGTGTTCTGACAGCTGGAAGGCTTCATCCCCTACACAGACAAATGGCATAGGTGGACCAGATGTTTGCAGCAGCGGTCTAGGGGGTGGGAACTGGAAGGTGTTTCCATACAGTTTACGCCCCATGGCAGACAGTTTGAAAACTTGAGAGTCATTGGAGCGGCCATAGGCCCCAATATCAACAGCAATAAATTTGTATTCCGCGTCAGCGATGACCATGAGGACAATTGAAAAATATTTCTTGTAATTGAAATATTCCGATCCCGATCCGGCTGGCTTTACAATGCGGATATGTTTCCCGTCCAAAGCGCCCTTTTCTGAAGTTTCAATCCACCTCTCTGTTGTGGGCTCTGGTAAAAACTCTTCAGCTAAGGAGTCCCACAGTGCACGGCATGTGTACTTCACTATTCCAGATATGGTGGAAATCCCGAGTCTGTACTGGAAATGCAGTGACGAAAGGGATTCTCCAGTTGCAAGAAATCTGTGGGGAATTAAAAAACAATCAATTAGTTTAAAATCACAGCATTACATACCAAAAGTCAGTTATAACACTTGGAGCTGCAAACTACCACCAACAAGATTGCAGTGAAAGTGTGCTCTGATGCGAGCATATCCAATAAATGTGGCTTACCTTAAAGTCACCATCAGACGCTCTGCGGGTGAAACAGAGAAGCGGCAATAAGTGTCCGATTTTCTTATGAGGTGTGCAATGCGCTCCACCAAGTAATCAAAATTCTCCATTTTCATCCGAACATATCCAAAAAATTTATCCGGGTTTCGTCTAAGGTCCATGCAGAGTGTAGAATAGACCCCACGCGTCATTCTCTTGGCTGTGATGGGGTGGATCCACAAACGTCGTCTACGATGCCTGATGCACTGCTGTCTCGCTCTCTCCTTTCCAGAACAATCACCCTCAAACGATTCGCCTCCGCTGTAAAATCCGCCAAATTCTTCAAAATATTTCCAATCACAACATCCATCTTCGCCAGTAACTTGCTCTTCTCTCCAACCTGCACTTTCTCCTTTACAACCTGTCAAAGAAGGGCTGTAGGAACACGCTATATATAGTTTTTCAGTAGCCAATCCCTTTCGGAAGGCCACAAGGCGTGATTTTAAAAACCAGATCCGGCGTAATCCGTCGAAAAACGGATCGAAAACCGGATGAACCGGATGTGACGGATCCGGTTTTGGCTGTCAAGCGCAAGACGGATCCGGCAGAAAACCGGATCCGTCACATCCGGTTTTACTAAACATTTGCAGGATCCGGCGCTCCGGCACGACGCCGTAACGCGCCTGACGCCGAAAACCTGATGTGTGAAAGTAGCCTTAGAGTCCTGTCCGTTTTTCAAACAGTTTCGTACATCTGCTGTTTGATCACGGTCAAAATTAGACAGAGACAGCGTGTGTCATCCCGTATACAAATACACGGAGCTTGACAATTTTACATACACACATCGTATAGAGCTGTCCGATTCTCCAACAGTATTGTATATCTGCCGTTCGCATTACAGTCACTTTTATACCTAGTCAGCGTGTGTGTGTGACACTCCGTAAATACATATACGGAGATTGTTAGTTGCACAAAAATCGTATACAGCTGTACACTTCTGATACAGTTCCGTATATCTGCTTGTTGGATTACGGTCCAATACATACTGTGAGAGCGTCTGTGACTAACTTAATATATATGTTGATTTAATTTGTTTAATACACCTTACACAGCTGAACGCTCCTCATACAGTACCATCTCTCTGCTGGTATTTTTGGTACATTTTCCCAAACATGAGGAAGTATAGTGGAAGAGGCAGCGGATGTGGGCAGGGGGGCGCAGCTGGTACTGATGGTGGTGGTACATTGGCTGGTTCTGGCAAAAGCACAATAGCAGCTAAAGCAGGAGGTGTTGAGCCTGCGTCATTCTCTGGCCCAAGAAGGCCTGTAAGGTTGCCTTTTCTTGGAGTAGGAAAACCGTTTTTAAAGCCGGAGCATCAGGAACAGGTTTTGGTGTACATTGCCGAAACAGCCACCAACTCTATTGCCTCCTCTTTTGAACGGTCGAAACCTGCAAGCACGGAGTCGTCAGTGCAGGGTTCTGGTCATAAACAACCCCTTTCCTTGTGTCTTTCACCCGCACCAAAAGTTAAGGATGCGGCAGCCCACACTTCAGATTACTCTATGGAGCTCTTTTCACATACCATGCCTGGGTTATCCAGTCAAATCTTGAATTACCCAGTCCAAGATGAATCTTACATGGAGTGCGCTGATGCACAGCCACTGCTAGATGATTCTGCTGGTACATTGACCCACAGCACTACATTGCCCTCGCAGTCTATTGAGCCAGAATCTGACCCTGATGAAACCCAGGTGCCCTTTCCCGCATACTATACCACCTTACACGGTGACACAGAGGAAGGTAAAGAGGAAGGTACAGATGACTTTGAAGAGGAGGTGATGGATGACCCAGTTCTGGACCCGGATTGGCATCCATTGGGGGAGGAGGGTGGCACTGGCAATAGTTCAGATAAGGAGAAGGATCAGCAGCAGGCATTGACATCGCAGCAGCGGTTATCTAGCAGGCCCATAGCTGTCCTAAAACGTGGAACAAAAACTAAAAGAGTTGCAGGACAGCTTGACCAGATGGTCAACTTAGCACAGCGTTCAAGGCCAGAAAATGTTTACCATAGTAGGAAGAGTGCAGTGTGGCACTTCTTTGTCCAAAATCCTACTGATGAGGCAAAAGTTACCTGTAAGAAGTGCGGAAGGACCTTTAGCCGAGGTAAACCACTCAGAAATTTGAATGCCAGTTGCATGCTTAGTCATTTAATCAACATGCACTTGCAAGCGTGGACGGACTACAAAACCTCAGGTAGCACATGTGCACCTGCTCCGACTGAAGGTAGCCAACAACGCTCCATCGCTACCCCCACTGTAAGACCACCATTAAGCACACCACCAGCACTAAATGTGGAGGTGTCATCGCAAGGCCAAAGCACTCAGGGAATCACAATGGTTTTGCAACACAACACTGAATCTAGGCCATCACCACCTATACCATCACCAACCCCCTTCACTCCATCCGGTCCACCGCTACTTCCCCCATATGCAGCTCTCCAGTCCAGCTCACCCTACCAGACACTCTGAGTAGGACAAGAAAGTACTCATCCTCTCATCCGCGTACACTGTGTTTGAATGCCTACATTGACAAACTAATCTTATTAGAGATGATGCCCTACCGTTTGGTTGAAAGCAAAGCTTTACATGACCTCATGACCTACGCTGTCCCACGCTATGACCTACCCAGTCGGCACTTCTTTTCTCGAAAAGCCATCCCTGCCCTCCACCGGCATATGAAAGACCGCATTGTCCATGCACTAAAACAGTCAGTGAGTGGAAAGGTGCACCTCACAACAGATGCATGGTCCAGTAGGCATGGCCAGGGCCATTACGTGTCCATCACTGTGCACTGGGTTAATGTGGTGGATGCAGGCTCCACTGGGGACAGCAGCGGTGGAACAGTGCTGCTTAGCCCACGGTATAGGAAACAGTTGGCTGTAGGCTTTCGCTCCTCCTCCTCCTCGTCTATCAGCGAAAGCTCGTCCACAGAGCGCAGTCGTACGAGCACTACATGGCAGTGTTGCACACGAGGTGTCCCAGTATCGAACAGCTAGTGGTAAGCGTCAGCAGGCTGTGTTAAAGATGATGTCTTTGGGCGACAACAGACACACCGTGGAGGTACTGGCCGACTACTTGCAGCGACAAACTGAGTCATGGCTGGGCAGTCTACATCTTGAGGCAGGCAAGGTAGTCAGTGATAACGGCCGTAATTTTGTGGCAGCCATAGCCCGTGCAAAACCCACACACATACCTTGCCTGGCTCACACTTTGAACCTGGTGGTGCAGTGCTTCCTTAATAATTATCCGGAGTTAACATCCCTGCTCCATAAGGTGCGAAGACTGTGCTCGCACATCCGTCGCTCGGCCGTACACACCAGTCATATGCAGAAGCTGCAGCAATTGCTCCACCTCCCCAAGCACCGCCTAATCATAGACGTTGCAACAAGGTGGAACTCCACCCTGCACATGGTTGAGAGGCTGTGCGAACAGAGGCAGGCTGTAATGCATTTGTGAGAGGATACACGGGCAGGCAGTTTGAGGGAAGACATGGAATTGTCGGGTGTTCAGTGGTCAAAGCTGAAAGACTTCTGTAAAGTCCTTCAGTGTTTTGAGGAATGCACACGACTGGTAAGCGCAGACGACGCCATCATAAGCATGAGCATCCCACTTATGCGTCTGCTCATGCAAAGTTTGACGCACGTTAAGGATCAGGCGTCTGCAGCAGAGGAGGAGGAGGAGGGACGCCTTGATGACAGTCAGCCATTGTCTGGTCAGGGAACTGTCCAGGACGAGGTGGAGGAAGAAGAGGAAGAGGAGGAGGATGATGAGGGGGATGATTATTTTGGGCAGGAGGATGTTTCTCAGGGGGCAAGAGAAAATGTTGGCGTTCCAAGGTCACCTACAGTGTTTGTGCGTGACTGTAGGGATGTGGATTTGCCAGAAACTGCTCCTCCACCCACCACGGGCAGTGCATCATTGACACCTGGAACATTGGCCCACATGTGCGATTATGCCTTGCGGATCCTAAAAAGGGACCCCCGCATTGCCAAAATGATGAGGGATGACGACTACTGGCTGGCCAGCAATCTTGATCCACGCTACAAAGGCAAATTAAATAACATCATGCCACAGGAGAACCTAGAGATAATATTGGCAAACAAACAAGCAACTCTGGTAAACCGTTTCTTTGAGGCTTTCCCAGCACACAGCAGCGGTGCTGGTTCTCCCACGAGCCGTAGTGGGCACAATGGAAGAGGTGTTCGTGGTACACACAGCAGAAGTGGCGTTGGAGACAGGGGTTTAATGACGATGTTGTGGAATGATTTCTCAAGTACCGCTCACACGACTGCTAATACTGCATCGATTAAAAGTGACAGGAGGCAGCAGTTGTCAACTATGGTTACAAACTACTTTTCCTCCCATATCGAAGTTCTCCCTCACAGGTCATTCCCCTTTGACTATTGGGCCTCTAAACTGGACGCCTGGCCTGAATTGGCACAATATGCCTTACAGGAGCTCGCTTGCCCTGCTGCTAGTGTGTTATCTGAAAGAGTCTTCAGTGCTGCTGGATCAATCCTGACACAAAAAAGGACCCGTCTGTCGACCCAAAATGTTGATGATCTAACCTTCATTAAAATGAACCATGCATGAGTTTCAAAGGATTTTGTCCCACCTTCCCTGATGACACATAGGTTACCAGAAAAGTGCCTCGGTTTTTTCCTCCTCTTCCTCGGACTTGCCCAATTATGCCCTTTGCAGCAGCTGAATGTCCAGCCAACACATCAACATATGCCAATTTTTAAACCTCCCTAACTGGGCTGCCCACTCCTCCCCCAACAGCTGGGGTCAAGACCTGGCGCTCCCGGGCAAGTGCCGTTGCTCTGAACAGGTGGATGGGCCCATTGATGGCTGACGGCAATGGCACAGGTCCCCTCATATTACAATACAGTGTCTCAGACGGTAGGAGGGCCCACTTTCCGTCAGACACACCAGCATACTATGAGGGGCCCTGTGCCAGTACCGTCGACCACGATTGTGCCCCCCTGCTTGGTCATGGCCACAGCACTTGCAAGTTGCAATACTTATCTCTCCTTGCTCCACCGCTGTGTAGTCTGGGCAGTTAAATCCTTCACAGGGACGGCCACTAGAAATTTGGTGTATTGATCAATGATGGTTAAGACGTAGCTATGGCCTGTCCTGCTGGCCTCTACCTTCAGAAGATCAATGGCTACCATTTGAAATGGACATCAACTTACAAGCGGATGCAGTGGTGGTTTATGATCACCTTTCACAGTTGTGATAGTCACAGACGTGTGACATTCCTGCCACCATTTTTCAATGTCTCCTCTCATGCAAATCCAATAGAATCGCCTACGGCCTGTGGCTTCTGTCTTTTGCACTCCAAAATGACCAGACACATCATTCATGATAGGCAGTGAAGACCATGAGTACATCTCTCCCTGTGATCACAATTTGATGGAGACGAGTAACGGTGATGTGATCGACGCTACTGCGATAAAGCAATCCTTTCTTCACAAAGAACTTTTTTCGCTTTCTCCACAGACACAGTAATTGAGGGTCTGCATCGCCTCTGCAACATCTACCGGGAGGTTTTCCCGCGATGAGTAATTCCAAATTTTCTGCTAACACTCGACTTTGCATCTATACTTGTATCCATGTAGTTTCCAGTAGCGGAGATTCTGGACTGGCTTACTGAGATTGAAATATATACGAAGATTTAAAAGTACCACAGCACTGTATACTGGTGTATGCTATGAATACCTTTCCCTTTTTCTACTTTTTTAATTCTGGTGTAATACATAGTGAGCCTGTGAGTGTCTGTGTCTGACTCCGGAAGTATAGATGGAAATTTAACCCTAGACTGGACACACCTGGTATGTGCTGATACACAGTACCTTGTTTCAAAAATGTGTATTAAGGTATCATCTGTAGGATAACCAACTGTGGGGGGGACCCACTTCTTGCCGCAGACAAACACGAGACTGAGACAGAGTTTGGATTGAACAGGTCCGTTTTTAGTGCCTATCCTTCTGTCGACAACAGTAATTCACCACAGCCGTTTCACTTTTCTCTGTACACAGGACGCGGTACCTTCACTTCCTTTATAACTATAATCGTGGCATCCTCTGTGGCTCTTCCACTGTGTCTGGCCTAGGCCCAACCACCACAGCGCTGCACCAGTCTGAGAACACCGTCCGTATGATAGCCCCAAGCCGTCTTCGTCTGCGGCTACTGTCCTCTGGGCCACCACCCCCGTGACTGCCTCAACTGTCAGTCCTCTCTGGAGCCTTTCCACTGTCTCTATTTCCTCAGCAGAACTTCCTCTTTACTGTGCTCCCTTCGCTGACTGACTCTTCCAGAACCTTCCCTCAGCCTTTTATACTTCCAGTTCTGGTAACTCCGCCCACCATCACCTAACAGCTTCTCTGACCAATGGCAGTTATTCAGTCCCACTCCTGCACTCTCCACTGCCCTCCAATGGGCAAGCTAAATCACTGCACCCTTTCTCTTTGTCTTAGCGGTTTCACACCTACACTGCGCTACACCTCTGCTTCTCTCTACAGGCTGGTTTGTCTGTCAGTCCACCTTCCCTACATCATCCATAGTGAGTGAGTGTGTGTGGGTTATGCCTTCTATATATACGATGAATCGGAGAAACAAATTTTTACACTCTACTCTATACAGCTTGTATCTTGTTATACAGTACCTTTGTTTGACATTTAGCATTATGGTCAAATCCATACTGTGTAAGCGTCTAAGAGTGACTACGGGACTATTTATATGGAGATTTCAATTGTACCTTAAAAAATATATACTTGCTATCTTGTTATCCAGGACCTTTTTTACAACATTTTTTTATTATGGTCAAAACCAAACTGAGTGAGCGTCTGAGGGTGACTACGGAAATATATACCGATATTTTCAATTTGGCCAACTGTCACGCGGGGCTTAGGTCAACTAAGGCAGAAATACCCGGGGCCCCTGTGATGTCCCTTTAACTAGGGGAAACCCTGTCTGACCCTCAACCCAGGGTTTTTGCTGAAGGTGCAAATGCCTGAGCCTCCACCCTTTCCTTATCTCCTGCTCAGCCCTAAGCTTAACCCTCCACCCTCCACCCAGTGAGGAGACAAACCACCATAGACCCAAACAATAAAGACAGACAGGGAGAACTTAAACTGCACCGCGCCGCATACACACAGGACTATACAGTAATGTGAACAGGGCACAACAAAACACAAATATGGGAAGGCGAGAAGGTAACAATGGATCATACGACACCAGATATGAATCTCTCTCCAACACCTCCACTCCAGACCGGAACCACTTGGTATGACACACAAGCTATAATCGGCGACGCCCATATGCCAGCACGACTATTTAAAGACCGTGGGCGTGACCAAACATCCAACCTGATCTTCAGCTAGATTAACCCCCGATAGCCTGAGAAACTCAAGCTGGCGCCACTGAGGCTATAGTGGACGGAGGTGGAACTACCTCTGCCTGCCGGACGCTGTGGTGTGAATAGCGTCCGACATGACAGTACCCCGTCTTCTACGAGGGACCCCAGGGCCCTCAAGACTCATAGGACCCGGCTTGTCCGGATGACGACGGTGAAAAGAACTGACCAGCCGATCTGCATGTATGTCCGAGGCTGGTACCCAAGACCTCTCCTCCGGACCATACCCCCACCAGTGTACCAAATACTGAAGAGTACGGCGCACTACTCGAGAGTCCACTACCTTGGAGACCTCAAACTCTAAATCGCCATCCACCATGACTGGAGGTGGCATCGGCGTCGTGTCCACAGAGCCTACCACCTTTTTCAATAAAGCCCTGTGAAACACGTTGTGTATCTTGTATACTGCAGGGAGTTCCAACCGATAAGCAACTGGGTTAATGATGGCAGCAATCTTAAAAGGCCCAATAAACCTTGAACCCAATTTTAAAGATGGAATTTTGAGTTTTATATTTTTAGTCGCTAACCACACCCATTCACCCACACACAGGTCCGGACCTGGCACGCGTCTACTGTCAGCCACCCGCTTGTACCTCGCACTCATGCTCAACAATCGCTGTTTCACCCTCCTCCAGACCGATGATAATTGAGCTCCTAGCTGGTCCTCCTCCGGGACGCCCCCCGAGTCACCCTGACGTAAGGTACAAAATTGAGGATGTTGACCGTAAACACAAAAGAACGGAGACTCTCCCGATGACTCTTGACGGTGATTATTTAACGCAAACTCGGCCAGAGGAAGGAAAGTAGACCACTCCTCTTGGTTGTCGGACACAAAGCATCGTAAATACTGCTCCAGATTTTGGTTCATGCGCTCAGTTTGACCATTTGACTGTGGATGAAACGCCGATGAATGTGACAACTTGATCCCCAAACGTGAGCAAAAAGCTTTCCAAAACCTCGCAACAAATTGAGTTCCCCTATCAGATACTATGTCCGACGGAACTCCGTGGAGTCTGACCACCTCCTGCACAAACACCTGAGCCAACGTCTTAGCATTGGGCAAGGAGGGCAATGAGACAAAATGCGCCATCTTTGAAAATCGGTCAACCACCACCAGGATGACCGTGTTCCCCGCCGAGACTGGCAAGTCAGTGATAAAATCCATGGAGATTTCTGTCCATGGCCTATTAGGTACCCCCAGAGGCTGTAGCGTGCCAGCAGGACGGGCTCGGGGCGACTTGGCCCTGGCGCACGTGATGCAAGCTGCCACGTAGGAGACCACGTCCTGCCGGATTTTGGGCTACCAGAAACGACGCGATACCAGCTCCAAGGTGCCCTTAACCCCTGGATGACCAGCCAGTACTGAGTCGTGATGTTCCCTCAACACCTTAAGACGAAGATGAAGGGGTACAAATGATTTGTTGGTGGGAAGTCCTGGCGGTACCTCCTCTTGGGCCTCGGCAATCTCCGCCTCTACCTCAGTCGTGAGAGCCGAAACCACTACACCTTCCTGGAGGATGGGTACCGGCTCTTCCCGAGGTTTTACCCCTGGAAAACACCTGGACAAGGCATCCGCCTTGGTGTTTTTAGCCCCGGGACGGTAAGTCACCAGAAAATTGAAACGTGTAAAGAACAATGCCCAGCGAGCCTGCCTAGGAGACAGACGCTTGGCCGACTCCAGATAGAGCAGGTTCTTATGGTCGGTGATGACTGTGACCTGGTGAGCCGCCCCCTCCAAGAAGTGTCGCCATTCCTCAAAAGCCAATTTGATGGCCAACAACTCCCTGTTGCCGATATCATAATTCCGTTCGGCCGGCGACAGCTTCTTGGAGAAGTAGGCGCATGGATGCATATCGCTCAAAGATGAGCCCTGTGACAGTACTGCCCCCACTCCCACCTTAGACGCATCAACCTCCACCACAAAAGGTTTAGACACGTCCGGTTGCACCAGAATGGGGGCTGAAGCAAAACTGTTCTTCAGACGCTCAAATGCACGTATCGCCACCTCAGACCAGCTAGTCAGATCGGTACCTTTTTTTGTCATGTCCGTGAGCGGTTTGGCTATAGTAGAAAAGTGTTTTATAAATTTCCTATAATAATTAGCAAACCCAAGGAACCGCTGGAGCGCTTTCAGATTATCAGGCCTTTCCCATTGTAGCACCGCTTGCACCTTAGCGGTGTTCATTTTAAACCCTGCGGCGGACACAATATATCCCAAAAAAGGCAACTCCTGAACAAAAAATAAGCATTTTTCCAGCTTAGCATAGAGCTTATTCTCACGGAGCAACTGTAACACCTGCTTGACATACTCTAAATGAATGTCCCGGTCGCTCGAATAAATGAGGATATCATCCAGGTATACAATCACAAATTTCCCCAGGACATGAGCAAACACGTCATTAATAAAATGTTGGAAAACAGCAGGCACGGTTGTCAACCCAAATGGCATAACCAGGCTCTCAAAATGACCCTCAGGAGTGTTAAAGGCCGTCTTCCACTCATCCCCCTGACGGACCCTTATGAGGTTATACGCCCCCCTTAGGTCAAGCTTGGAAAACCACTTTGCCCCCGCCACCTGGTTGAACAAATCAGGGATCAAAGGTATCGGGTATGGATCACGGATCGTAATCTGGTTTAACTCCCGGAAATCCAGACACGGCCGTAACCCCCCATCTTTCTTCTTAATGAAGAAAAACCCCGCTGCTACAGGCGAGGACGAAGGCCGGATGTGTCCTTTGCTCAGACTCTCCGCGATGTAGTCTTTCAGAGCTTGTCTCTCTGGACCAGAAATATTAAACATCCTGGCCTTAGGTAATTTGGCCCCGGGTTTTAACCTAATCGCACAGTCATAGGCTCTATGTGGAGGCAGTTCTGAGCAACCCTTCTCAGAGAAAACATCCGCGAAATCCTGCAAAGCCTCCGGAAGGCTGGGCGTCACGGCGGACACACATGTGGCCAAGCAATTGTCCTGGCAAAAACCACTCCATTGGACTATGTCCTGAGTTTTCCAATCAATCACTGGGTTGTGCCTGGACAACAATGGAAAACCCAAGACCATTTGTGCTGGGAGATTACGGAGGACCCTACATGTAACCCACTCCGAATGTAGGACCCCAATGTGGAGTTTCACCTCAGCCACAAACTCCGTAATCTCCCCCTGAGGGAGGGGAGCGGCATTAATGGTAACCACCTGAATAGGATGAGGGAGTTTTTCGATCTTAAACCCGGCAGTGCGTGCAAACTCCTCATCTATGAGATTGGTGGCGGAACCGCTATCCACAAACACTGATATTGGTAGCTCTCTGCACGCGATAATAACCTTGGCAGGGAGCATACATTGAGATACCATCATGGAGGATATGCATACGCTCAGTTGGGTCTCCTCCATACCCACTGAGCTTCTTAGTAGTTTTCCGCCGGTGTGACCTTCTTCAGTAGCACAGGACAAGCGTTAACATAATGATTCCTTTTACCACAGTAAAAACATGCTCTGGGCTTCGTGAACCCAGGGACGCGACGCTTAACCTGTGACACCCCCGCAATTTGCATAGGTTCAGTGGGCTCACCTGCAGCAACCACACTTGCACCCCTGCTTTCCCCCAGGGGTAGCGTCTCCTGTGCCCCGACGCAAACGGCGATCAATACGTATAACCAAACTCATGGCAGACTCCAACGATGCAGGAGTCTCATACATCAGGAGGGCCTGTTTAACTCTTCCTGAAACCCCATGAATAAACTGACTCCGCAGTGCTGGGTCGTTCCACTGTGTGTCTACTGCCCAACGGCGAAATTCGGAGCAATAGTCTTCCGCCATACGTTCCCCCTGACGGAGGGCGCGGATTTTAGATTCTGCTAGAGCTAATCTGTCGGGATCATCATAAATGAGCCCGAGAGCAGAAAAAACATTATCGACAGAATGAAATGTAGCAGAGTCAGCTGGTAAGGAAAATGCCCATGCTTGGGGGTCCCCACTCAGTAATGATAACACCAGGCCCACCCGCTGAGCCTCATTACCTGAGGAGACCGGGCGCATGCGGAAGTATAACTTGCAGGCCTCCCGAAATATGACAAATTTGCTGCGTTCCCCTGAGAATCGTTCTGGCAGCGGGATCTTCGGCTCTGCACCGACACCTGCAGATGCCGTTTGCACCTTCGCTACTACCAGGGCCTGCTGCTGAACTGCCCCTTTCAACTCGGAGACCTGTAAGGACAGCGCCGCCAACTGGCGGGTTATGGAATCCATGGGATCCATGGACTCCTGAAAAATGTGGGCCGATTATAATGTCACGCGGGGCTTAGGTCAACTAAGGCAGAAATACCCGGGGCCCCTGTGATGTCCCTTTAACTAGGGGAAACCCTGTCTGACCCTCAACCCAGGGTTTTTGCTGAAGGTGCAAATGCCTGAGCCTCCACCCTTTCCTTATCTCCTGCTCAGCCCTAAGCTTAACCCTCCACCCTCCACCCAGTGAGGAGACAAACCACCAAAGCCCCAAACAATAAAGACAGACAGGGAGAACTTAAACTGCACCGCGCCGCATACACACAGGACTATACAGTAATGTGAACAGGGCACAACAAAACACAAATATGGGAAGGCGAGAAGGTAACAATGGATCATACGACACCAGATATGAATCTCTCTCCAACACCTCCACTCCAGACCGGCACCACTTGGTATGACACACAAGCTATAATCGGCGACGCCCATATGCCAGCACGACTATTTAAAGACCGTGGGCGTGACCAAACATCCAACCTGATCTTCAGCTAGATTAACCCCCGATAGCCTGAGAAACTCAAGCCGGCGCCACTGAGGCTATAGTGGACAGAGGTGGAACTACCTCTGCCTGCCGGACGCTGTGGTGTGAATAGCGTCCGACATGACACCAACACTGTACACAGCAGAACGCTTCTGATACAGTCACCTTTTTAGCTATTTAGATTCTGGTGTAATCCATAATGAGCCTGTAAATGTCTGTCTGTTACTCCGGCAATATATTTGGAACTTTAAGATTACCCCAACACTGTATACAGCTGTACGCTAGTGTTACATAACCCATTTACAGCTTTTCATATTCTTGTGTAATCCATACTGGACCTGAGAGCATTTGTGTCTGCCTCTTGAAATGTATACGGAGAATCAGAATGTTTCTACTATACTATATATACCTTGTATCTGGTGATACTGTACCCTTTTTCAACTTGTTATTTTATTGGGTAATCCATACTAAGCCTGTGAGCATCTGTGTATGCCTCATGACATATATACGGAGATTTACTGTTATCCATAGACTGTATAGAGCTGTACGCTTCTGATACAGTACCATATATCTGCTGGTATTTTTGGTCCATTTTCCAAAACATGAGGAAGTATGGTGGAAGAGGACGCGGATGTGGATGTGGAGGGCCACCTGGTACTGATGGTGGTGGTGGTGCATCTGCTGGTAGTGACAAAAACACAATAGCAGCTAAGGCAGGAGGTGTTGAGCCAGCGTCATGGTGTAGCTCTGGAAGGCCTGTAAGGCTCCCTTTTCTGGGAGTAGGTAGACTGCTTTTAAAGCCGGAGTATCAGGAACTGTTTGTGGCTTACATTGCTGAAACAGCCTCCAGCTCTATTGCCTCCTCTTCTGAAGTTGTAAAAAATGCAAGCACTGAGTCATAACTGCAGGCTTCTGGTCAGGAGCAACCCCTTTCCTTGTGTCCTTCACTCACATCAAAAGTGAAGGATGTGGAAGCACACACCTCAGATTACTCCATGGAGCTCTTTTCACATACTATGCCTGGGTTAATTAAAAATAGGGCCCATCATGTACTGGATCAATGTAAATGGGGCAGATCAGACACTGGAGCAGCATCTAAGGGGCCCATTATACACTGGAGCATTACAAATGGGGCCCATTATATATGGAGCATTATTAGGGCCCATGATACACTGGAACATCATCCATGAGGCCCATCATGTACTGGAGCATTGTAAATGGGGCAGATCAGACACTAGAGCAGCATCTAAGGGGCCCATTATACACTGGAGCATTACAATTGGGGCCCATTATATATGGAGCATTATGTGGAGCTCATCATATACTGTATGGAACATTATATGTGACTAATTATTTGGTATGGAGAAATATATGGGGCTCATTATTCTGTATGGCGCACAAAGTGGTGGCCATTACACTGTATGGAGTAATATACTGTCCTGTTTTTGAGCTATTGTACAATTTAAAATAGATCAGTCATGTCATGTAAGCAGTGAAATATGTGTCATTGTACTATACCTATATTTCGGAGCATATAGTATCGGAGCATCATGAGTTGTGGTATGTGTTAAAGGGGCGCACTGACATTCTTTGGCCCAGGGCACACGAAAACCTGGAGCCAGCCCAACCCCCCCACAACTTTAGCCAAATAACCCCCAGTTTTCAATGCGTAACTATTATTAGGAAGTAAATTAAGGTTGACAAGCTTCAGTTATAAGAATTGATGTTTTTGGCATTGAAATGGGCACTGTAGGTGTGTTTACTGTCTTCCACTCCCTGCCGACTTTGCTTCCCCATTGACTTGCATTGGGTTTCGTGTTTCAGTCGGCCTCCGACATTTCCCTATAGTCGGCCGATTTCGTTCCACCCGACTTTTGCGAAAGTCGGGTTTCATGAAACCCGACTCGACCCGAAAAATGGCAAAGTCGCTCATCTCTAATCATAAGCAATTTCTGCAGGGAAGATGGATGTGGATCGGTAAACAGAGCCTTTAGGCTATCATTTCTCATGAAAGTGGAAGAATATTATTCTCAGAACTATTAAGGATTTATATGGTTTCCCTATTTAATAGCATGATGAGCTAGCTTAAGTATTTATAATAAATTAAAAAAGAGTATGAATATTATATATGTACATATAATGTGCTCAAGGAACAGGTTTGATTACTAATAATAATACATTTACAGTAGATGAAATTATGGATTGCTTAGTACAGTCATGTCACTATTGAAGAATTATTCTAAACATACATTGGACGCTGTATTTACCATTTTATGTGGTAGAGCTTTTATTTCCGAATTTCCTTTAAGAAAGCTCCACAATTTGGCAGTGGCCATTAACCCCTTCTCGGTAGGGCGATCTTTTTTATTTTATTTTTACATTTTGTTTTTTCCTTTTCTTCTTCAAAAAGGCATGACTTTTTTATTTTTCCATCCAAATAGCCATATGAGGTATTGTCAGTAAAAAAAAATATCCATTGTGTAGTGAAGTTGCATAAAAAAACCCTGCAATTCTGCGATAGTTTTTTGGGTTTTCTTGTTACAGTGTTTATTACAAATACTATGCAATATTTGTCTTGTGGTAATCATACAGACTGGAAGAGACATGATGCCTTGACATGCAGTGAACAAACAAAATGTCAGAATTGTATTAACAGAGTGAGCGCTGTGTGAATCCTGCCGGCATGTGTTCAGCCACGCACTCACACATTGGTCGCTCACGCTCACCTCCCTGTGTCCTTTCTTCTGACACCGCTCAGTGCACTTCCAGGTTATTCCTGTCCAACTAGTCTTGTTCTACCACCTTAAACCGTAGGGTATACATTATTAATTAGCATTTGCTTTCAGTTTTTGAATTGGAGACATAATCAAATTTAACAGAATAATTTGACCACTTATTATAATTACTCTTATGTCTCTTTTGGAACTATGTAGAACAGCTTATTCAAGTTATATTTTAGCTCTCCACTTTTATTCCAAGTTCTTCAATACCACTATTATTACTGACACACTGAACGTTAAGCAATTATATACGGTAGGCTAAAATGTAAATCAGGTTGCTGGTGAAAGGTTCATCTACAGTGGTGGCCTTCTTATATACTATGTAATATATACATGTAGAGAGCATTGCACAGGTAATTGCACTATTGACTTACAATGGTATACAATATGATTCAATGTAGTTATGCTACTAGTCACACTGATATCATACACAACAAAACAGTGAAAATAATGCAATGAAAATAAAAATTATGAATGCAAGCAAATTCTAAATTAAAAAAAATAATCTAGGACAAAATTAACGGTATTTGTAAAGCAAAGTAAGTTATATTGATTTATCGAACACTAAAAGTAGAATAAAGGTTGCTTAAACCTTTGTCTGTACCAGGCGCATTGACGCATTAACTGATAATAACGACAATGTTTATATGAACAAACATATATTAATAGAGTAGGCATTGCATAATTTAGTTTATGTCATTTTAGTTTCTTAACTTCCTTATTGAAAATGAATGGCCACATCCCATAGGATCTCATAGGAGTGCCAGTGTAGAGAGCATGTTAAATTGATACTTATTAATATTTAACTCTGTGGTGTGATTGATTTTAATTGACTACAGACATATATATAATGGCAAAAAATGCCAAAAAATTAATTAATGGCACATGGCAGATTCAAACACACATTCTGGTATTATATCTATTCCATTTTTTTGCTGGCATTGTGATCGTTTTGATTCACTGCTTTTACCTCTCATTGGTCTGTTGTCCAGGCACTATTGCTTTAGGATGATTATGCATTGTAGGCATTGTTATTATTAATGGACTATAGATAATGATTGTGATAGGTTAGTGGCTATTCAATACGGATATCTGATGTATCAGTAAGCAGCTTTTTTATTGAGTCAGTGTGTTTACTGCTTGTGACTTCTAGAATTTGAGGCACTTTATGTACTTTTATGTAATGTCATAATTAAAATAAAATTTTCTTATCTTTTTTCTACATTCCTTGTGCCATTAATTTATTTTTTGGCATTTTTTGTCATAGATGTATTACAGAATGTGACCTGTGGTGTTATTTAGGTTAAGAGGACTAATATGTATGCTAGACATATATATAATGTATGGATAATATATAATCTCATAAAAAAATTAAAATAGCTTTTAGTAGTAACATGAATATAATCTGGCCAATATAGAGTCTAGATCGCGTGAAGTAATTATCCCCCTCTACTCCTCCTTGGTCAGGTCTCATATGGAATACTGTGTCCAGTTTTGGGCACCACAGTTTAAAGAAGACTTTGAAAAACTGAAGCAAGTTCAGAGAAGAGTGACCAGGATGCAGGATGGTGAGTGGACTACAAAGTATGTTCTACGAGGAACAATTAAAAGATCTGGGAATGTTTAGCTTGCAAAAAAGAAGGCTAAGAGGAGACTTAATAGCTGTCTACAAATATCTGAAGGGCTGTCACAATGGGACTGTATGGTAGGAGACCCAGGAAGACCCCACTTCTTACCCCGAGACATAAAAAAGCCAGGCTGGAGTTTGCCAAAACTTATCTGAAAAAGCCTAAAACGTTTTGGAAGAATGTTCTCTGGTCAGATGAGACAAAAGTAGAGCTTTTTGGGAAAAGGCATCAACATAGAGTTTACAGGAGAAAAAGAGAGGCATTGAAAGAAAAGAACACGGTCCCTACAGTCAAAAATGGCGGAGGTTCCCTGATGTTTTGGGGTTGCTTTGCTGCCTCTGGCACTGGACTGCTTGACCGTGTGCATGGAGTCTGAAGACTACCAACAAATTTTGCAGCATAATGTAGGGCCCAGTGTGAGAAAGCTGGGTCTCCCTCAGAGGTCATGGGTCTTCCAGCAGGACAATGACCCAAAACACACTTCAAAAAGCACTAGAAAATGGTTTGAGAGAAAGCACTGGAGACTTCTAAGGTGGCCAGCAATGAGTCCAGACCTGAATCTCATAGAACACCTGTGGAGATATCTAAAAATGGCATTTTGGAGAAGGCACCCTTCTAATATCAGGGACCTGGAGCAGTTTGCCAAAGAAGAATGGTCTAAAATTCCAGCAGAGCATTGTAAGAAACTCATTGATGGTTACCGGAAGCGGTTGGTCGCAGTTATTTTGGCTAAAGGTTGTGCAACCAAGTATTAGGCTGAGGGTGCCAATACTTTTGTCTGGCCCATTTTTGGAGTTTTGTGTGAAATGATCAATGTTTTGCTTTTTGCTTCATTCTCTTTTGTGCTTTTTCATTTAAGACAAATTAAATGAAGATAATAATACCAAAGAATTTGTGTTTGCAATCATTTTCAGGAAGAAACTGAGCATTATCTGACAGAATTGCAGGGGTGTCAATACTTCTGGCCACAACTGTACATGGGAAGCCTGGTGGAAGTCCATTCACAGTTTCTGTTCCCTGTTATGTTTACTTTGTCACATTAGATTAAGGCCCCACATACACAATACACTAAAGTAGGCCAAGAGTCTAATGTGTATGGGGACCTCACACTCTCACCCAGCAGATGATGTCATGGGAGATAAGATTGTCTGATTTTGAGAGATGTCTGGCAGCGACTCTCTCATAGAGAACGCAGGAAATCTCAGCAGAGCAAACACTCCTGTGTATGAGAGAGCTGAGTGAGAGAGTTGCCAACTGAAAGATCAACTGGATCTTTGCTCATCTGACACCTATCTAAAGTATATGAGGGTTTAGAGTCTCAGAATGTATATTTACTTTCTGCAGACATGTGCAATGTTACACTACCGTTCCAAATTTTGGGGTCACCCAGACAATTTTGTGCTTTCCATGAAAACTCATACTTTTATTAATCAAATGAGTTGCCAAATGAATTTAAAATCTAGTTCAGACATTGACAAGGTTCGAAAAAAAGATTTTTATTTGAAATAATAATTTTCTCCTTCAAACTTTGCTTTCGTCAAAGAATGCTCCCTTTGCAGCAATTACAGCATTGCAGACCTTTGACATTCTAGCAGTTAATTTGTTGAGGTAATCTGGAGAAATTTCACCCCATGCTTCCAGAAGCCCCTCCCACAAGTTGGTTTGGCTTGATGGGCACTTTTTTGTGTACCATACGGTCAAGCTGCTCCCACAACAGCTCAATGGGGTTGAGATCTGGTGACTGCGCTGGCCACTCCATTACAGATAGAATGCCAGCTGCCTGCTTCTTCCCTAAATAGTTCTTGCATAATTTGGAGGTGTGCTTTGGGTCATTGTCCTGTTGTAGGATGAAATTGGCTCCAATCAAGCGCTGTCCACAGGGTATGGCATGGCATTGCAAAATGGAGTGATAGCCTTCCTTATTCAAAATCCCTTTTACCTTGTACAAATCTTTACCAGCACAAAAGCAACCCCAGACCATCACATTACCTCCACCATGCTTGACAGATGTCGTCAGGCACTCTTCCAGCATCTTTTCAGTTGTTCTGCGTCTCACAAATGTTCTTCTGTGTGATCCAAACACCTCAAACTTGGATTTGTCTGTCCATAACTTTTTTCCAATCTTCCTCTGTCCAATACCTTTGTTTTTAGCCAATATTAATCTTTTCCTTTTATTAGCCAGTCTCAGATATGGCTTTTTCTTTGCCACTCTGCCCTGAAGGCCAGCATCCCGGAGTGTCCTCTTCACTGTACACACTGTAGACGTTGACACTGGCATTTTGTGTGTACTATTTAATGAAGCTGCCAGTTGAGGACTGTGAGGCGTCGATTTCTCAAACTGCAGACTCTAATGTATTTGTCTTGCTGCTCAGATGTGCAGCGGGGTATCCCACTTCTCTTTCTACTCTGGTTAGCGCCTGTTTGTGCTGTCCTCTAAAGGGAGTAGTACACACCGTTGTAGGAAATCTTCAGTTTCTTGGCAATTTCTTGCATGGGATAGCCTTCATTTCTAAGAACAAGAATAGATTGTCGAGTTTCACAAGAAAGTTCTTTTTTCTGTCCATTTTGAGAGTTTAATGGAACCAACAAATGTAATGCTAAAGATTCTCAATTAGCTCAAAGGAAGGTCAGGTTTATAGCTTCTCTAATCAGCCAAACTGTATTCAGCTGTGCTAACATACTTGCACAAGGGTTTTCCAGGATATTGTAACCATCCATTAGCCTTCTTACACAGTTGGCAAACACAAAGTACCATTAGAACACTGGAGTGATGGTTGTTGGAAATGGGCCTCTATACACCTTTGAAGATATTGCATTACAAATCAGACGTTTGCAGCTAGAATAGTCATTTACCACATTAACAATGTATAGAGTGTATTTCTGAATCATTTAATGTTAGCTTCATTGGAAAAAATTTGCTTTTCTTTCAAAAATAAGGAAATTTCTAAGTGACCCTAAACTTTTACACGGTAGTGTATATATTTAGTTAGGGCTGCTATAAGTAGAACTACTTCATAAACTTATTACTTCACACTAATACTGGACACAGAAAGAAGCAGTGTGATGATAAGTATTTAACACCTATGGGTCAGAAAGCCTAGAAGCGCCATGTGTAAAGATGTAAATAATCCAAATGTGGTCACCTATAAAATCATTATATTACCTACAAAAATATTGGAATTCCACACATATCTACACCCATTCTTCAAAGCCTAAAATACTTAGAGAAGTTGCAGATTTTTTGTGCAGCTCAAGGATGTGTAAAAATGTTGCGACATTTGGGATCTCCACACAAGTTTTGGCTAGCTCTGGCAAAATGGTCGGAACAAGGGTGGGATCTGGTGTGAAGAGGCCTATTATTGTAATTCTCAACGACCTATTAGTGTATCTTACGCCACAAAACTTGCTGCAGTCTTCAACTGCAGTAAGATTTGTAGTAAGACACATGGAGGTGCAAGCCACTTTTAAAGATGTGCCTCATTCATTAAGAGTAGCGATGGACGAGCACTAAAATGCTTGGTTGCTCATTGCTCGGGTCGAGCAAATTGGAATACTCGGGTACTTGGACAGAACAACAAGCCCAACGTAAGTCTATGGGAGACCCAAGCATTTTTACCGCGATCCCCCCGGGGGTCCTTTTAAGGTCTAAAATCATCTGAAAATGATCGAAACACTACTCAAATGACACGGGGACATCATGGGAAGCATTCCTGACTCCTAGTTCACAGCTTTAAACAATGTTCTCAGAGTTTCATGCCATTTTTACCGGTGCACCAAAAACATACCAAAACTAAACCAAAATGGATTTTGGTGGGAAATATGTTTAGGTACATCCTTTCCAGGTTAATGACTTGTATATAAGGTAAAATAAATAACCCCAGACTAAAATTTTCCTCCACCACTTGGGCTATGTTCAGACGTAGCGTTTTTAATCGTTTTTCTACTTTAACATCGCTTTCAACCAAAACAAATGCATTCACTGGGAAATGTCACTGTAACATTTAACAACCCTAGCTGGCCATGTGGTGTCAGGCATATCTTGTTTCATTTATGAAGGAGGGACTCTTAAAGTCACAGAGCCTATTTTTACAGGAGCATCAGGCAGCATTAATCTGCTTAAAGGGCCATTATTAAACAGTGGGTGTTGTGAGTTCATTTTCCCCTTCGTCACTGAGGTCTGGTGAACTCCCTATTCTGGTAAAGGAAGGTAAAGAGCCTGATTATCAGGCACCTGGGCCTAATGAGGATGACTGGCTGAGTGGAGTCACGGACTGGATATAAGGCTGCCGACGCCCTTCTGCCCTGCGGGTGATTTCTCTGTGGACTTCTAGGACACCAGTCTGATTCCTGCTCCTCTAAAGCTAAGTTTTCTGCTTTGCCTGTTAGCATTTGTGTTTTGTTTTTGTTTTCCTTGTTTTTCTGGATTCTGCCATTCCCTGCTGGGGTGAGCTGAATCTCCTTTTGCCGGTTGATCTGTCTTCAGAATATTCCTGAGTACTGACATAGCTTTTTGAAGCCTAGCGTCTTCAGGGCCTTTTTCACTGTCAGTCTGTTGGCTCTTATTTTCATAGGGTTTTTCACGGATTGCAGACAGCAGCCTTCCTGTCCTTTCCTATCTAGTTAGCTTGGGCCCCGTCTTTGCTCAGTCTATCTTTCTGTCTGTGTTAGTGTTTTCATCTTGCTTCACCGTCATTATATGTTGGGGGCTGCCTATTGCTTTGGGGTCTGCTCTGGGGCAGTTTAGATTTCCCCTTTCTTTCTTTAGGCCTATTTAATTCTCCAGCTGTGATCGAGGGGTCTAGGGCATCGTAGGAACCCCCCACGGCTACTGTTAGTTGTTGTGAATAGGATCAGGGGTCTGCAATCCGATAGCTGCCAACCTCTCTGGTTTTCTGGACTTAGATAGCATTTCTGTTTTTGCCTCCTACGGTGACTCAATCATAACAAGTGGGTCTCCTAAACTGCTAAAGCCTATGCAGTGAGTGGCTGGGCTGCCAAGAATTACGACGCACCCCAATACCCCTTTCACAATTTGTCCAGGAGGGCTTCCATGAAAAATGTTGCATTGAATGCAAGGCCTGTCCTGCTACCAAGTCATATGCACCCCAATATACCTTAGAACCCAGGTACTGGATGGGCCCAGGAAAATCCACTTCACATTATTCATTTTGTACTCCCATTCTGTTTTCTTATGCATTGACTGCAAGGCCTGCCCTGCTACCAAGTCATATGCACTCCAATAACCCCAATCCCCCCCTTGTAAGAAACATGGAGGAGGGTCTCTTAACAAAAAATGTCCCAATAAAAAGGAGTGGGTCTCCTAGACTTGTAATGCCCATACCCTAAGTGTGTTGGCTGGCCAACATTTTCCCCTGTGGGATACACCTCAACCTTTTCCATAACAAGTGTTTAACGCCCAGCAAAAACACCCACCCTTGTTATGATTTTGACACTGGCTGTAGCAGCACGGAACATGTTAACCCTGTTGATCTAGTGGTGGCAGATGATAAGATGTGGAGGAAGGCCTCATTAAAAACTATGCCCAATTTAAAGGAGCGAGTCTCCTAGACTTGTAATGCTCATACACTTAGTGTGTTGGCTGGAAAACATTCTCCCTGGTGGGGTACACCTCAACCTTTTCCATAAAACGTATTTTAGGCCCATCAAAACCACCCACCCTTGTTTGGAATTTGACAGTGACTGTAGGAGCACGGAACACGTTAACGCTGGTGATCTAGTGGTGGCAGATGATGAGACGTGGAGGAAGGCCTGATTAAAAACTATGCCCAATTTAAAAGAGCGGGTATCCTAGTCTTGAAATGCCCATACCCTAAGTGTGTTGGCTGGCCAACATTCCCCTGTGGGGTACACCTCAACCTTTTCCATAACAAGTATTTAACGCCCAGCAAAAACACCCACCCTTGTTATGATTTTGACAATGGCTGTAGCAGCACGGAACACGTTAACGCTGGTGATCTAGTGGTGGCGGAAGATGAGATGTGGAGGAATGCCTGATTAAAAACTATACCCAATTTGAAGGAGCGGGTCTCCTAGACTTGTAGTGCCCATACACTAAGTGTGTTGGCTGGCAAACATTTCCCCCTGTGGGGTAGATATCAACATAGTGTGTACCTTTCTTTTAGGGGCATCATAAACACCTTGCAAAACTGTAATGTGGTTGCTGAGAAGGTGCATGTTTTTAGTAACAATATGGCGAACGAATCGTTGGATGAAGTGATCTGGAAAAGGGGCATGGTGATGACAAGAATGGGAAAATACATGATTAATAACAACAGTGGCTATGGGAGGTATGAGATCCAGGATACAGCCAACAATAATTCATCGTTTAGCCACCATCAATTACCAGAATCTATTTCATGCCCGTTTGAAGATCAGTGTAACAGATGCACGTGTAAGACTCGTCCTATGAAATGCCCATCCAAAATATGTTGCCAAAGACGCATGTGTCTGTATAAAGGGCAAAGTGCAACATGTTCATGAGATGCTGAATTAGAGAAAGCAGAACAGTGTTGGAGGAGAACCAAACAAACTAATGGATGCTCATGAAAAACTAAATTTAAAGAGGAGTGCACAGTCCGTAATTATAAAAAAACACACCCGTGGCAAAAGCTTCTTCATCTTCACCCATACATATTACCAATAATATCCTAATGTTCCAGTCTAAAATTAATTGTCCTAGTGTAACTAACACTGTTAAAGGAGTGGCACAAAATGTGCATAATCGAGACCCTTGGAAACACCTGATTTCCTCTTTACAACATACAGTATGTACGATGATGGTATTGATGACGACTTAGAAGTTTACCACATCCACACCAATAAGATGAAGATCACAGCTGCAAAAAAATTCCAAAAATGGTAGTGAATGTCTGGAAATTCATTTTCTCTAGGGCAAAGCTTACTTCTTAATAAAGTCTGCGGCAAATAAAGAATGAGGCATACACAGCTCTCAGGTGTACTCAGCGTAAGATGCTTGAAAGATGATGTATTCTGATTTGTCCATGTCTACTTTTTGAAAGAGAGCAGAAAAGAAGGATGATATAGCGGGAAGACATGTGATTTTGGTCAGTAAGGAGGTGATGTCAGGTACAGATAGGTAGATCTGCGTGTCATTGGCGTAGTGATGATATTGCAAATCGTTCCATTACATTAGCTGTCCCAGGCCAAAGGTTTAGATGGAGAAGAGTAGGGGTCCTAGAACAGAGCCTTGGGGAACACCGAAATACAGGTGTCAAGGTGAGGAGGTGGTGTGGAAGACAGAGACAATGAATGTCCCCCTACCAGTCTTGTTTTTTTTTTTTTAAAGACTCTGCTCATAACCCCAAAAAGGACATTTACAGCACCGGTCATGGCCGCATCAGCAGGGGTACTAAAACTACCAGTCTTATCACCACCAGCATGATCAGGCACATGGCAGCAAAGCACCTGACTTTGTTGGTTGAACACCAGGCTCCATGAGCAATGTCTGTGGGTGATACCACTACTTCTTCTGCTGTTGTGCATCTTAGCCAATCCCCTGTCCACAGTGCATGCAAAGATGCCTCCTGCCCTGCACCTGCCGTTGACCACAGTCAAATAGCACCATCAAGCACGTCCACGTCCTTGTCTCAGCGCAGCGTTCAGTTGTCCATACCCCAGTGATTGGACCGTAAGCAGGAAGACGCAGCCAGTGGCCTGTGGCCTGTGGGCCACTGGGGGTACTAAATTCACAAATTTCTCATCTGCTTGCACTCTAAATGTTGCATATTAGGCTCGTGGGAGAAGGATGCTTTCCGCAACCTGAAGGTGGTGACAGTAACAAGGTACTTGCTCCCCACCTGCCACTATTTCTCTGGGTATACCGTCACGACATTACACAAGCAAGCACATGTCCCGCAACATTACCCGGGCCATCAACAATGCTGTTACAGGCAAAGTGCACCTAACCACAGACTCATGGACAAGTGCTTGTGGGCAGGGATGGTACATCTCGCTGACGGCACACCGAGTTTGCGTAGAAGACGTCATGACCCAGTCGGACATTGGGAGACCATGTCACAGATGTATGGAGGAGACAGGTTGGGGAAGGCTTTGTATGTCATATTTAGGGTTTTGAACTGTGTAAGAGAAAGTTCTTACTGAGAGCTGGAAGAGCCGGAAAAATATGGAGACGATCCTCTTATCGATCTGAGGTCGAAGTTTATTTAGGAGATACACGGCAGAACACGCACAGATGATCAGGGAAGTTGAAGCATGCAGGCACAAAACAGGAATTCAGACGGGCAGAGATTCGCTAGGAAGTCTGGCGGTGGAGAGGCTCCGTGTCCTGGCCATGGTGTGGCACAGCGGCATCATGGCAGTGGAATGGCACCGAGCAACAGTAACAGGGGCTTTTTGTACATAATGAGAAAAAAGAAAGCTGCATCTTGGCACAGAGGGCGTTTACATGATAATTCTAGAGAAACATGGTTTAGAACAAAGAATATAATGACATAATACAAAGACATTAATTAATCTTTTCCCAAACAACACTAAACCCATAAAAGTCATTGGTATCTATAGCTACTGTCTTTAGTCTTATCCTTGCTTCCATGCTTGATCCATAAATTCATGCTTTTGACATTTTAATGAGTTTTGTTCTTCTACCAACACTATAACGTATACACACATTGACCATATATTTGTTAACCATATTTCCCTATTGATCCAATTTTCCTGCCAGATCTGCAAGCAGACATGATCTCATTTCACATCCTCCAATTCAAAGTATATCTTATTAGTTCTTTTGTAAAAGTTGAATCTTTTTCTAACTTTGACAAGATGGCTGCCTAATTCATCATGGCCGCTTAGTATATTATGGCTGACCATTCTCTTACAAACTGTAGCCTATGGGCAATAGGAAGGCAAGGAAGGGCATGCAGTGAGGAGAGGCTGGGGAATAATGGAGGGACAGTTGGATTACTCTGGCAGCAGAGTTTTGGATAGATTTGAGTGGTGGAAGAGTGCTAGAGGGGAGGCTAGAGAGTATAAGGTTGCAATAGTCGAGGTGGGAGATCATGAAGGTGTGCACAAACTTGGAATGTACAGATCCAGGAAATGTTTTTGAGTTGTATTGGGCAGGAGGAGGCAAGGGCTTGGATCTTAGCTTGAAAGAGAGGGCAGAGTCGAGTATCACCCCGAGGGCACGAACATGCGGGAATATTTGTCCTGGTGTGCCATCCTGGCATTACACAGGCACGTGTCCCACAACATTACCCGTGCTCTCCATAATGCTGAAAGTCCACCTAACCACAAACACATGGACAAGTGCTTGAGGTCAGGGATGGTACATCTCAATGAGGGCACAATGGGTTAACATAGTGGAAGCCAGGACCCACTCCAACCTTGGTATGGTGCACATCCTCCCAAACCCTGAGTATTGCGGTCCCTACGTCAATCTGGGTTGCCCCCACAGTCTACAGCTCCTGCACCTCCTCATTCGCCTCCCCTTTAGCCTCCAGCTACAAAAGGTAGCACATCAGTCACAAGCTGGAAACACTGCAGCACTGCTAAATGAAAGTGGGAACAGGCTGTGCTGAAGCTAATATGCTTCTGTGACAAACCCCAAAATGCTGGAGTTGTGGACAGCTCTGAAAGAGCAGGCAGATTGGTGGCTGAGACAGCTGAACCCACAGCCAGGCATGGTTGCTTGTGACAATGCCTGGAACCTAGTGGCTGCTCTGTGTCGAGGCAAGCTCACACACGTGCCATGCCTGGCTCATGCGCTTAACCAAATTGGTCAATGTTTTTCGAAAAGCGACATGGAGCTGGCAGATCTGCTCGGAAAATGCAACGCTCGAAATATCCATTTTAGAAAGTCAGCTACAGCTTCAACCACCCTTCACATGATTCAGCAGCGCTTACAGCTTCTGGGTCAACAACTGGTGTGTGATGCCCCCAGGTCTTGGAACTCTACACTGCAGATGTTGGAAAGGATTTGTGAGAAGAAGAGGGCAGTTGTTGAATAGTCTACCAGTATCAACAAGGTTGTTGGTTTTCAGATCTGTCTTCACACATAACATGTGAGGAGTGGATATGGATGTCTGACATATGTAACATCCTCCAAAACTTTAACAAATCCACAAAGAGGGTGAGCATCAATGACTCCATAATTAATGTCTCCATCCTGCTTATCTGTGTTCTAATTTGAAGATTGAGAGTTATTATAGAGTGAAAACATATTTACAGTTTAAGGCTGGAGTCACACTGCCATAATTCTCCTGCGAGAATCGCATTGTAAAACTTGCCCTGGCTGGCACCTCTCCTGACCTGAGCTTGACAGCTGCATAGTAATCCATTATGCTGTCATGCTCAGATCAGGAGAGGTGCCGGCCAGTCCGTGCTATGCGATGCGATTATCGCATGAGAAATATGGCAGTGTGACTCCAGCCTAACAGTTTCAAACACAACAGTTCAAAGTAAAAATGATAACAGTAATCCAATAATTAAACCAAAACAAAACTACCCTGCTGGTGACAGCTTACAATCTACACTAAAGGGCTTGTCACACTAAGCGATATCGCTAGCGATATCGCTATAACGTCACTGGTTTTTGTGACGTTATAGCGATATTGCTAGCAGTATCGCTATGTCTGATACTTACCTCGGACCGCTCCCCTGCTGGTTATCTCTGATCACGCAAGAATGTCCTGGACCGTTTCTCGTCATCAGCTTCCTGCTGGGGCTTCCTGCTGTGTAGACGAGCGACGCGTGGACACGGGCGGGAGAACATCAGGATCGCCTCGTATGACAGGTAAGTAGCGACCCCCGACCCCTGCGATGTCGCTGGTGAGATCTGCCTGTGTGGCAGCTCACTAGCGACCACTTAGCGATGCACCAGCGATCCTGACCGCGTCATATCGCTGGTCGGGATCGCTGGTGAATCGCTAAGTGTGACAGTGCCTTAAGTAACAACGATAACAATATTTAAACCAAAACAAAACAATCCTGCTCATGACAACTTACAATCTAAAATGAGGTAGGGGAGATAGAAAATTCAGGGGTGTGTTTACAAGAAGGTATTTACAATTATGTTTGTACAATGATATTACTGAGGTTAGTTCTAAGTGTTGGAGGCCTGAGGACAAGGAGGAGAGCATGGTCAGTCATCCTCTTGGTGAGGACACGGAAGTATTGACTGTTAGCATTCTTGCATGCATGGCTGAGTTTATGTTACACTGCCTTTCCCATCACCCTCGCGTTATCAAAATTTTAGGTGACGGGCAATATTGATTGGTGACACTTCTAGACCCATGCTACAAGAAGAACTTTATATCTCTTATTCCAGAGGCAGACAGGTGTACTAAAATGTTGGAGGAGCAGAGGGCCCTCCTTGCGGAATTATTAAAAAAATTCCCGTCTGAAAACGGTGGTAGTAGAGGTCAAAGTTTGTTGGCCAAGCAAGAAGTACAGATGAGAGAGACACAACTCCAAGCCAGCAAAGGTAGTGGAACACTGGTAAAGTTTGGGGAGAGTTTTCTCAGACCCTCCCATCGCCCTGTCCCTGAGGCGCAGGAGACTTTCACATGGAGTGCAAGTTTTTGAAAATGTTGAGGGAGTACCTTGCTGACTGTACCAATGTCCTCTGTCATTCCTCTGTGCCTTCTAATTATTGGTTATCCACACTGAACACGTGGCATGAACTGGCTCTCTCCAATGTGCACATGCGTTGTACTCACGGTCAAGGAGCGCACAGCGCCTCGCTCTCTGGCAGTTACTGGGCAAACGGTGCCTTGATAAATGGCAGTATCACTTTTAGTAGCGGAAGACAAGGGGAACTGTCCTTTGCAGCGCTACTGCTCTAAGGAGCACGCTACTCAGCCTCCTATGCGCTGCTTGTCCACGCCAAAAATCTGCCTGATTTATCTTAAGCTGGCCCCATGCCTCTAGGTCACCGGGTCTGTCTGCTGCATTTTGCCGCAGCGTCGGCACTTCGGGTGCATAGTGCACTGCCCCCCTTGCTGCTCACATTGTCACAGCTGGGGACTCACTTTTGCTTTGCTTTTTTTCCCTCAGCTTCCGGCCAGGTTAACTGTCTAAACACGACCCCTCTTTCTGTGTGATGGGGCCTGTCCGTTACCCTATTCCTTCCGCCGTGAAACAGGGCACGCAGCCTTGACAGCCTTGACAGTTCCGGAAATGGCAAATCAGTTCTTTATGCAAGCAGCATAGCATAGAAGGCATGTACTTCCAATTTTCTAGAAAAAATTGTACAGTACATCCAGAACAGTTTCAATTTGAAGGACTTTGAGGCTCATATCATTCCACAAGATGACACTAGTCTCATACTTTAAATTTTTGGTGGAAAATAATTTCCCCATTGATAACTTGTGTAATTTTAGAATTCTGCTACATCATTTGTGTGAATAATTATTCATACCTATTTGCTGCACAATATATTCATCTTTTTCTTCAAGGCTTTGGAATATAATGTTGTAAAAGTTAAATCAACTTGTTAAAGTGTGTTTTACCTCAAAGATGAAACTACTTATCAATTGTCATCTTTACTATTTCTCCACTCCGTGTGCGGCTAACCACCTCATTGATGTTATGGAGTTTCTTTGTCAAGAAAACAATAGCTACACCTATACCACGTGCTTTTCCTAATAATTCATCATGTTGCTTAAGTAAAGGTGAGATTAGGGACCTACATAACATCTGGGGACTGTAGTCAGCATGACACTGTGCCAACACCCACTGGGGTATAGCTACCAAGTTGACATAGTTTGTGCACAGCTGAACAGAGTTGTCAGAAAAAAAAACCTTCAATAACATGTTTGATAGATTGTCTTATGGAAACACCCATATAGTATTATTATCATTATTTAGCGATTTATATAGCACCATTATTTCCATGGTGGTGTACATGACAAGGGGTTACATACATAGTAATAGATATTGTTTACAAAAATAAAAATTACAATGACAGACTGTTACAGAGGGGAGAGGACCTTTTCCTTGCCTACTTTCATTCTGTGGGGAATAGGAAAGAGACAGAATGTGGTGGGTGAGGCATCTCAGATGGTGGAGAGGCGGCAGCTTGTGTGGTGGTGTAGAAGTCACATCTACGAACACCATGCTCTCCAATTGACATCTCTGGAAATGCATCCAAAATGTCAAAATCTCTAGCTTCAGTTATTGAAAATGCATGGGCTCCTTTTACATGTCAGCATTCAACCAGTTCAGTATTAGTAGGTGAGGGCTTGTCAGAATCCTGCCTAGGAACACCAGGCTTCAGTAGTTGTGAGTCCTGTCCCCGTGATCTTCAGCGATATCTTGCTATGGCTCTTCCAGGCATGATTTCATCAAGAAGATTTAGCCTTCGTAATACAGAGACAGAGTGCAATACAGAGTACAACACCTCCTAAACGTTCACCCTCTGCTACTCAGAGTTCCTATCTGCGCAGTGACTGCCTCTAGGCTGAAGATGATGATGATGGTGGTAGTAGTTGGAGCATTTAACATAGTCATGAAGCTGCCATAACAACTTGAAACAGAAATGTTTTTAACGACATACCACACTGTAAAAAAAATTTATTTTTTTTTTATAAAAAAGAGTGCTGGATATAACGAGAGTGACAGACTGCCCAAAAAAGGGAAGTTAGGCCTAAAATGCCTCAATTTTTGGCACACGGATGTATGAGGCGTGTCACAGATAGACCCCACTGTAAAATGTGGCCTGTTTTTTAAAATAATGCAACATAGTGCTGTATATAACGAGTACAAGACAGGAAACATTGGAGTACCGACCTACAATCCACAAATTTTTATCACACGGATGTATGTGGCGTGTCACAGATATACCACATTGCAAAATATGTATTTTTTTTGTGTGGATGCAAAAGAGTGCTGGGTATAACGAGAGTGACAGAGTGCCCAAAAAAGGGAATTTAGGCATAAAATGCCTCAATTTTTGACACATGGATGTATGAGGCGTGTCACAGACTCCACTGTAAAATGTGTTCTGTTTTTTAAAATAATGCAACATTGTGCTGTATATAAGTACTGTGACAGCCAGGACAAAAAAAGAAAACTGACGTAAACTGGCCAAACTTTGAGCACACACAGATATGATCCGCCACGGAGATACCACACTGAAAAATGTGTGGCCTGTATTTTTTTTGCTAAATAGTGCTGTATATAAGCACAGTTTCACCCAGGGCAAAAAAAGAAAAATGCCATAAACTGGCCAAACTTTGAGCACGCACAGATATGAGCTGACACGGAGATACCACTACGACAAATGTATTTTTTGTTTCTTTTTTGGGCTAAAGAGTGCTGTATATAAGTACAGTTTCACCCAGGACAAAAAAAGAAAAACGTCATAAACTGGCCAAACTTTGAACACACAGATATGAGCTGCCACGGAGATATCACTACAACAAATGTGTGGGCTGTATTTTTTTGGGGGGGCTAAATACTGCTGTATTTAAGTACTGTGAAAGCCAGGACAAAAAAAGAAAACTGCCGTAAACTGGCCAAACTTTGAGCACACACAGATATGAGCTGCATGGAGATACCACTATGACAAATGTGTGTTTTTTTTTCTTTATGGGAGGGGGTAAATACTGCTGTATATAAGTACAGTGACACCCAAGACAAAAAAAGAAAACCGAAGTAAACTGGCCAAACTTTGAGCACGCACAGATATGAGCTGACACGGAGATACCACACCAAAAAATGTGTGGTCTGTATTCCAATTACACCTGGGGCTAGCTACATACGGCCAATATATCCTACAGGTAGCAGCAGCACCAGAACACAGAAAGGGAATGGATCCTCTTGATGTATGCAACGATCTATATACACACATACAGTGTCTGCATGCCTTGCACTGATGTGTATACAGCGACATACACTACCCTGCCTACCTAACACTGGAACCTATATACTCCAGAAGTAGTCCTTAGAAGGACTGTTCGTTTAGCTGGATTTTAGTAGTTTAGGATGGTAGACCCCACACTAACTAACAAATCCCCAATTCTGACCCTATATCGGCAGCAGCTCTCCCTACACTTTCTCAATCCGGAGCTGAATGCGTTGAGCAGGGCCGCGTCGGGTCTCTTATACCCTTGATGATGCTGTGTGGCCATACAATCACTGCACGACCACAATAAAGATGGCTGTGGCATTTCATTGCCTGGCAGACAATCCCTGCATCATGATTGGGTCTGTAATATCCGCCAAAAAAGCTGGGTTGAGACCCGAGTTCTCGCCGAGTAATCCCGGAAATGCTCGGTGCTCGCTGAGTACACCGAGTACCGTGATACTCGGGCGATTAACGAGTAGTGGTGAGCACATTCGGTCATCAATAATTAAGAAGCATGAATCTCAATGAATCTGGCACCTATAACTTCGATAAAACCTCTTATAAAGACTGCCATGACCAACAATGGTCTTGATGAATAGGGTCATAATTCATAAAAATAGCTTTATTGTTCAAGAACTTATTATAATATTTATAGGAGAATACTGGTCATCATAGCAATAAAACAAAGTGCATGCCAAGATCATGTAACAATAGTCATCAAACTTAGATGATATACTCAAGGTATCTGAAATCCATATGTTCTCTAAGGGTTCATACTCACTTGTGAGAGACTCGCATGATTCTTGTGCGAGTCTCTCGCATGAAAACCTGGCACTGCCGCCGACACTCGGACCGGAGCGTGCGGCTGCATAGAAATACTTGTAGCCGCACACTCCGGTCCGAATGCTGGTTGATCTGTGATTGGTTGCTATGAGCAACAGTTATCCTTGTAGTTAGTTGTGGTAACTGAAGCCTATTATTCTTATCATTTCTATGGTGTTATCGTCCTTCTGTAAAGCTGGAAATAACACAATTTATTACCGTGCCGACACAGACCACCCTCTGACACAGACTGCAGGGGAACCCAGTTTCACACAGGATAGAATTAGATACATGGCTCAGCAGACAGTATCACACAGGATAGGATTAAATACACGGCTCAACAGACGGTATCACACAGGAAAGGATTAGATACACAGCTCAGCAGACATTATCACTCAGGAAAGGATTAGACACGCAGCTCAGCAGTTAGTAACATAGGATAGGATAAGATACACAGCTCAGCAGACAGTATCACACAGGATAAAATTAAATACACGGCTAAGGAGACAGTATCACACAGGATAGGATTAGCTACACGGCTCAGCAGACAGTATCACACAGGATAGGTTTAGATGCACGGCTCAGCAGACAGTAACACACAGGATAGGATTAGATACAGAGTTCAGCAGTCAGTATCACACAGGATAGGATTAGAAACACAGCTCAGCAGAAAGTAACACACAGGATAGGATTAGAAACACAGGTGAGCAATCAGTATCACACAGGATAGGATTAGATACATGGTTCAGCTGTCAGTATCACACAGGACAGAATTAGATACACAGCTCAGCAGACGGTATCACACAGGATAGGATTGGATACACAGCTCAGCAACAGGATGTGCCAAAGGAGAGGACATTTTCATTCCAAGAATTCCACTCATTCCATCTGATTTGCCTTTTGATTTTAAACGCCTCCAATTTCTACTTCATCTGTCATTTGCAATGCCCATTAACAAGGCTCAGGGACAGTCCTTGAAAGTAGTGGGGATCGATTTGCAATCTCCATGCTTTTCTCATGGTCAACTTTACATGGCCTGTTCAAGAGTTGGAACTGTCAAAAATCTGTTCATCTTTGCACCGAAAGGAAAAACAAAAAATGTTGTTTATCAAAAGGCTCTTGAATGAGTTGAAAATAAAGTACTATCAATATTTGGATAATCATTTAGTTAATTTGTGTTGCAAATCTGGAGTGTTGAATATATGATGTGAAATGTTTTTATGTGCAATATAATCATTATAATTTGCTATAACTAACCACAGTTAGTTACTATGCCCGGGCAACACCAGGCTCTTCAGCTAGTGGATATATAAAGCACCAAAGTGATATACAAGTGATTATAATTAAATACAATAAAAAATACTAATAATTACAAACATATAGAGTGGTAAATCATGATAAAATTTCAAAGGACCAGGGATGACATTCGTGACCACCAGATACATATTTTGCCACTGCTTTTTCCACGGCTTGCTTGACACTCTACACATGATTGTAGTTATTGCTATTTTTTAATTACTTGAGAATTTGGAGAACTTGAACAAGCTATCTTTTTGAACTATATGTGTAGAATCCCAACTATTTTGTATGTAATGTGGCACAAGTATTTAGCACAAGTGTTTACAATACGTCCACACATGAAACACATAGATGTATTGTGAGCCAGACATATGAGTCCTTAAGACTCTGCAAGAAGTACTGTATATATTCTTAATTTCACTAAAATATTCTTAATTTCACTAAAACAAATGATTTTGCAAAGTATTATAGCTTTTCTGACTGAATATTGGTAGAAAAAAAGTAAATATTTTTATAAATTTATTAAAAAAAATCTTAAAATTGAGCAAATGCGTTATACCATCATCTCATATTGGCAGTTCCCATAATAAATTTGAACTAGCTTATTTTCCATAGATAAGAAGGTTATATTCTCAATGTGTACAGCTTTAGGTACCTTATGACAATTAGCTACATAATGGTTGAATTATCTCCACCAGTAATGATGCAAACGTTGCTACAAAAAGGTCACAACAGCTGAGTAAAGTAGGTCATAGTCACCTGTAATAGGCAATGATAGAGCATTCACTCAAATCTTCCTCCATTTACAACGCCATGCCCTAAATCCAGCCAGGTTTTTCTTCTTTGTTGAACATGGATTCACTCCAGATTAGCACTGAACTCCTTCTCCCCGTCCATATTTATTTCTTGCTGCTAATGCAAGGCAATAACCGTGAATGGTTTCAGAATAATATGATAAGGTCTATTTGTTTACTGATTATATGATACTTTCAGAAGCCATGAATGGTACACGTGTTTTTTTTTATATAGTCAGCGATCTGCAAAAAAACAGTTTGCATGTTTTACTAAAAATAGTTATAAATTGGGATACAATTAGAGCAGATGAAATGCAAATTATATTTCTATGTCCCACAATATTCTATATTTCTTTAAAAATGGCTCATCGCAACTTTCAGCTTTAAAGGGAATCTGTCAGCAAGTTTTTGCCACCTCATCTGAAAGCAGCAAGGTGTAGGTAAAGAGACGCTGAATTCAACAATGTATCACTTAGTTTACTGTGTGCAGCTGTTCTGACACAATTGTAATAGCCCAAAGTTGAGGAATCAACAGACTTAGGGCAGTTTCACACGTCAGTGTCTCCGGTATGTGTAGTGACAGTTTTCTCACGTACCGGAGACACTGACACACGTAGACACATTCGAATGAATGTGTCTATGCAGATGTCAGCATGTTTTCACGGACCGTGTGTCCGTGTGCAAAACATGCTGACATGTCCGTTTTTGTGCAACTGCACAGATCACACGGACCCATACAAGTCAATGGGTCCGTGTAAACACGTACCGCACACGAATGCTGTCCGTGTGCTGTCCGTGTGCTGTCCGTGTGCGATCCGTGTGCGTTTTTAAAAGTCAAAGGGTTAACATTGAAAATAATTTTTCAAAAACACGGATACGGGCACACGGACAGCATACGGACAGCACACGGATGGTACACATGGACATACGGATAGCACACGGATGTCACACGGATAGCATACCTATGCACACAGACACACGGACACGGATAGCTCCGGTACCGGAATTATCTGGATGTGTGAAACTGCCCTTAGGCTGGTTTCACACTAGCGTTTTATCGCGCAGCGCATCGTGCGCTATCGGTCGCACACGCAATGGTCCCCTATCTTTAAAATGATGGGCACAGTGTCTAGCGATTGCACGCGTGCCTCAGCGTTTTTGTGCGCTGCATATTTTCCAGGTGTGCGACCAGATGCGCCGGACGCTACATGTTGCATTTTTTGTTCCGCCCAACATCGTTAAAAAAATCGCATGCACGCGTGTGCGCTCGCAATGCGCAAAAAAATAGCATTTTAGTCTATGGGGTCGCTAACGTGCGCTGTGAAGTGCGCACATCAGCGTTTTGTGAGCGCACGCGATTTAAGAGTAAACATTGTCTAGACACTTGTTTAATCAACCCCCTAAACAAGCAACATTGTTTTGGAGGAGTGCACATAAAAGAAGGTGTCTGTAGTGCCAGACCACTTACTCTACTGACAGTCTGCAAGAGATAAGAAGCCCTGGAAGAGAAAATACACCCACCTAGCAGGAGACAAGACACAACTTTGGATAACAGCTTCAGCAGCTAAAATGTGAGTATTCTAAAATCTATATATGTGTGCCTGTCCTTTAAAATTTATTATGTACTAATGTTTTCTTTTTTTTATTCCAGCATGTCTTCTGGATCGGAATATTCGCCATCCCAAGAAGAACTGGACCAAGCAGAGCATGAGGTGATGATCTTGCTGCCTTTGGGTAAGTATACCTGCCTCTACAAATGGGTAATAATTTGTGTTCTTTTACAGACCTCAGCATCGGACCCGGCAAGTGAGGCAGAACAGCGGGAGCAGCCTAGCCAAGTCCCGGCGAGGAGACGCAATGTAAGTATCCAGTCTTTGAATGTCCCTTTTTTTACATTTTTTTTTGCTTCTTTTTTTCTGTCCAGTTTTTCATCTTCAATATCTTTCTTCTTTTCTGTTTTCTTTTCTTTCTACTTCAATCTCCACAATTTCCAAGATTATAATATTTTTTTTCTAGGTTCCACAACGGGATGAAGACATCTATCTCAACAACTAGCACCTGATCCGCCTCGTACAGGACTGTGTCCCGTTGTGGGACAGCCGTGACCAGCAGTACAAGGACACTGTGGTGACCCGGCAGCTCTGGAATGAGGTGGCCGGAGGGTTGATGGATGGCTGGGACAGCGCCTCTGCAGCTTCCAAAAAGGCATTTAGTAAGTATTTCCCTGCTGTGTGATGATTAACTCTTGTTCCTGAGGATACTGTTGTGCTTCCTGATAGATATATTCTATCAGGGAACATAACAGTGTCCTCAGGATCAACAGTGACTGCTTTGTGCTTTTTACTGCTGTATTGATCATGATTTGAATCTTGTTCATGAGGATACTGTTGTGTTTCTTGATAGATATATTCTATCAGGAAACATATCAGTGTCCTCAGGAACAACAGTGACTGCATTGTGTATTGTAATGCTGCATTGATCATGCTTTAACTCTTGCTGCTGATGATACTGGTGTGCTTCTTGCAAAATATATTCTTGCAGTAAACACACCAGTGTCCTCAGGATCAACAGTGACTGCATTGTGTATTGTAATGCTGTATTGATCATGCTTTTACTCTTGCTGCTGATGATACTGGTGTGTTTCTTGCAAGATATATTCTTGTAGGAAACACACCAGTGTCCTCAGGATCAACAGTGACTGCATTGTGTATTGTAATGCTGTATTGATCATTATTTTACTCTTGCTGATGATGATACTGGTGTGTTTATTGCAAGATTTATTCTTGCAGTAAACACACCAGTGTCCTCAGGATCAACAGTTACTGCAGTTATTGAATTCTTTTGTGATGCCGCATTGAATGTTTGCCAAGTTCACTCAGGTGTGTGTGATGATACAGATTTTGCAATCAGTGCATTGTATAATGTTTTTTCTTTGTTTTTTCAACAGTGAACAAAGTCCGCACACATTGGCGCTCGATGAAGGACCGCTTCAGCACTGATGTTCGTGCTAAGGGACAAGTTCGCAGTGGTTCAGCGGCAAGGACCAGAACAAAGTACTGCTATCATCGCGAGTTGGCATTCCTAAGACCGGTCCTTGCCACCAGAGCGTAAGTATTATATATATATATTTTTTTTAATAACCTGTGCTTTTCTATTCTACAGCTGATGCTTCTCGTAAATGCATGAAAGTAATGTTTTTCTTTTCTTTCCATAGCACCTAGAGCAGCACCCTGCAATCTGTCCCTGGAGCGGTCCTTCATCGATCGACATCGGACCCGTCCCAGCCATCCGACAGCTAGAAAGCAACTTGCAGGTCAGCAACACGGACAGCTGGTGACCAGAAAGCTGGTCAATCAGGTGTTCCCCTGTCCCAGGTCTCTGCCACAGGTTATGCAGTCACTACCCACCAGCGGCAGAGGGCCTCGGACAGGCCTGTCTTGCCCGAGTTCATGCACTTGGGCATGGCCTTTCATGCCAGCCTCAAGTCGCTGTCAGATAGAGTGGAAAGCGTTTTTTCACTCATGGAACGCGGTTTTACCCACATGGAACACCGCTTCCACTCTGTCAACCAGCGCCTTGACCGGCTGGAGGCCCACCTCAACAGACCAGTGCCCCATTTCTTTAGTAAAATTGAACGGGGCATGGCGGAACACCTTAGTCCTGAGCAACAGCTAAATGTGTTACGGGCCTGCAACACTGCTTACTTACAGGCTATGCAGCAGAATCAGTACGTGCAGCAGTCAGAGGTGTCATTCCCACCTGTGCCACCACTAACATAGTAACATAGTAACATAGTTATTAAGGTTGAAGGAAGACTTTAAGTCCATCTAGTTCAACCCATATCCTATCCTAACTTGCCATAACATGCTGATCCAGAGGAAGGCAAAAAAAAACCCCCATGTGGCAAACAGTAAGCTTCACATTGGGGAAAAAAATTCCTTCCCGTCTCCACATACAGCAATCAGACTAGCTCCCTGGATCAACGCAATATTAAGGAAACTAGTGTATATACCCTGTAATATTATACTTTTTCAAGAAAAGCATCCAGTCCCTTCTTAAATTTTATTAGGGAATCACTCATTACAACATCATACGGCAGAGAGTTCCATAGCTTCACTGCTCTTACAGTAAAGAATCCGTGTCTGTGAGTATGCTTAAACCTTCTTTCCTCCAGACATAGAGGATGCCCCCTTGTCCCCGTCACAGGTCTAAGAGTAAAAAGATCATTAGAAAGGTCTTTGTATTGTCCCTGCATATATTTATACATTGTAATAAGATCACCCCAAGCCTTCGATTTTCCAAACTAAATAACCCCAAGTGTAATAACCTGTCTTGGTATTGCAGACCCCCTAGTTCCCTAATAACCTTGGTCGCTCTTCTCTGCACCCGCTCCAGTTCAGCTATGTCTTTCTTATACACCGGAGACCAGAACTGTACACAGTATTCTAAGTGTGTTCGCACTAGTGACTTCTATAGAGGTAAAATTATGTTCTCCTCATGAGCATCTACGCCTCTTTTAATGCATCCCATTATTTTATTTGCCTTTGCAGCAGCTGCCTGACACTGGCCACTAAATGTGAGTTTGTCGTCCACCCATACACCCAGATCTTTATCAGTGACAGTTTTGCCCAGTGTTTTACAATTAAGCACATAATTATACATCTTGTTCATTCTACCCAAGTGCATGACCTTACATTTATCCCCATTAAAGCTCATTTGCCATTTATCAGCCCAAGCTTCTAGTTTACATAAATCCTCCTGTAATATAAAATTGTCCTCCTCTGTATTGATTACCCTGCAGAGTTTCGTGTCATCTGCAAATATTGAAATTCTACTCTCTATGCCCCCTACAAGGTCATTAATAAATATGTTAAAAAGAAGCAGGCCCAAAACTGACCCCTGTGGTACCCCACTGCTAACCGTGACCCAGTCCGAATGTGCTCCATTAATAACCACCCTTTGTTTCCTATCCCTGAGCCAGCTCTTAACCCACCTACACATATTTTCCCTTCTCCCCATTGTTCTCATTTTATGTATCAACCTTTTGTGTGGCACCGTATGAAAAGGTTTTGAAAAGTCCATGTACACCACGTCCACTGCATTACCTTGGTCCAGTCCTGAACCTACCTCTTCATAAAAGCTTATCAGATTAGTCTGACAGGAACAGTCCCTTGTAAACCCATGTTGATATTGGGTCATGAGGTTATTCTTCTCCAGATACTCCAGTATAGTATCTCTTAGAAAATCCTCCAGGATTTTACCCAGAGTTGAGATTAAACTTACTGGCCTATAATTTCCAAGTTCAGTTTTTGTCCCCTTTTTGAATATTGGCACCACATTTGCTATACGCCAGTCCTGTGGTACAGACCCTGTTATTATGGAAACTTTAAAGATTAAAAATAATGGTCTATCTATGACTGTGCTTAATTCCTGCAGTACTTGGGTGTGTATCCCATCCAGGCCCGGGGATTTGTCAATTTTAGTGATATTTAGATGCCGCCGTACTTCCTGCTGGGTTAAGCAGGTGACATTTAATGGAGAATTTTTTTCCCTGATCATGTTATCCGTCATGGGATTTTCTTGTGTAAATACTGTTGAAAAAAAGTCATTTAGCATATTGGCCTTTTCCTCATCCTCATCCACCATTTCACCCAGACTATTTTTAAGGGGGCCAACACTATCATTTTTTAGCTTCTTACTATTTATGTAGTTAAAGAATATTTTGTGATTATTTTTACTTTCTCTGGCAATGACTCTCTCTCTCTCAATCTTTGCTGTCTTGATTTGCTTTTTACAGAATTTATTTAATTTTCTGTATTTATTTAATGCCTCAACACTACCTACTTGCGTTAATTCTCCAAATGCTTTATTTTTATCTCTTATTGCACCCCTTACAGCTCTATTTAGCCATAGTGGTTTCCTCCTATTTCTAGCATGTTTATTCGCATACGGTATATATTGTGCACAGGTCCTATTCAGGATGCTAATAAACGTCTCCCATTTTCTTTGTGTATTTTTATGTTTCAGGATATCGTCCCAGTTAATTGCACCAAGATCATCTCTCATCTGTTGGAAATTTGCCTTCCTGAAGTTTAGTGTCCTTGTAACCCCTCTACTACACATCTTATTAAAGGATATATGAAAACTTATTAATTTGTGATCACTATTAACCAAGTGACCCTCAACCCTTACATTTGATATGCGGTCAACTGACTCGCTTCACCACAGTACCGACTTCTGCTGCAAACCACTGCACAGCCACCTGCATTCCTAGCCAAGCCAGACACCACTACACCACACCAATGCCAAGTGCTGCTATACACTTCACCCCCGCCACCACCATGGCAAGCGCTGCTCCTGTCTGGAGCACCACCACCGCCACCGTTCAACCATCTTGGCGCACCGCCACCGCACAACCTGCTTGGGCCACCACCACCTACTCTCCTGTTGGGAGCACCGACACAACATCACCGTCTAGGAGCACCGCCAGCACTCAGCATCATTATGGGAGCACCGCCACCACTCCTCATCATAGGAGCACCGCCACCACTTCTCCTCCTAGGAGCACCGTCACCACTCCTCATCATAGGAGCACCGCCACCACTTCACCTTCTAGGAGCACCGCCACCACTCCTCATCATAGGAGCACCACCACATCACCTCCTAGGAGCACCGCCACCACTCCTCATCATAGGAGCAACGCCACCACTTCTCCTACTGGGAGCACCGCCACCACTTCTACTAAGAGAACCGCCACCACTTCTCCTTGAAGGAGCACCGCCACCACTTCTCCTCTTAGGAGCACCACTACCACTCCTCATCATAGGAGCACCGCCACCACTTCTCCTCCTAGGAGCACCGTCACCACTCCTCATCATAGGAGCACCGCCACCTCTTCACCTTCTAGGAGCACCGCCACCACTCCTCATCATAGGAGCACCACCACCACGTCACCTCCTAGGAGCACCGCCACCACTCCTCATCATAGGAGCAACACCACCACTTCTCCTCCTGGGAGCACCGCCACCACTTCTACTAGGAGCACCGCCACCACTTCTCCTCGTAGGAGCACCGCCACGACTTCTACAAGAAGCACCGACAACACTTCTCCTTTTAGGAGCACCAACACCACATATTCTCCTTCAAGGAGCACTGCCACCGCCACCACCGAGCAGCAGAGGGGTGACCCGCATTCCCTCTTTTTCTCATCACGGACACGGTCCACCAGCTCCAGGCGGTCGAGCAATGTAAGCGGTCACACGGTGGTAGTTGGTCCAGGCAGGAGACTCCTGCCCCAAAGAAGCACAAGAAACAAAAGACTTTGTCACTCACCCCTCTCCTTCTAATGTTTCTCAACCTGCCTCCATTTCCATCCCTGAGCTCCCTTCCCCCACTACTTTAGTCGCCCCTTCACCTAGAACCCTTTCCTTAACTTCCAGCCATTCCTCATCTCTCCACACCCCCAAAGTATCCCACTCTTCCCCAAAAGGTCCTTCAAAGTAAAATTTTATTTTTTTTTTAATAAATTTGCAATTCTGCTTTCACAAAATGCTGTTTGATTAATGTGTCTTTCGCCGCCTACACACACTGCGCTGTACACACTCTGCGCCGTACACTTTGTGTTTTTGCCACCACATAGCTCCATTACTGACACATGTTTCTTGTGTCTGTCTTGGAGTTATGTGTAGTCAAAAACACAAATCTATATGACTTGTATTTTCCCCACCAGTCTCTTCAGTCAGCTAATATTACACAGACTGAATAGAGCATGGTGTTGAGTGCAAGGCGTATCTATTGTTACCTTGCCAGGTATCATAAAAAGTTAATTGACTATGGTGTGTTTTTACCATCATCATTTAACTTGTTATGATTCAAGGAAAGGTGACTCTAGATATACCTTGTAATTAACCACATCCTCTATTCAGTGTGTGTTGATAAACAGAGGAGATGATGGGGAAAATACATGCCATATGTACAATACCCTGCCCTTACACATGAGTTTTAACCTGCAGCGTCGATTCAGTCTGCATATATTTCTATCAGACTGTAGCGATGCTGCAGTTTACCTCTTATGTGTACTCTCCTGCCCATGTGTGATAACCTTCTGAAGTCAGGATGCGTTACTTTTGGCATCCTAACTTCAGCATGACACCTTGCCTGGGTATTGTAGAAGTTGTATAAACTTTATTATGTCTACAGTGTGCGTTCAAACTGAAGCCACAGTGATGATACTACAAATAATATTTATAGTCACAGTGTTAGGTGTCATAAGTAGTGAGGGATGCTACTGCATTCCCAAATCACTATTTTTAACATCAGGCCTGGTGACACAAAAATTAGTTGTATTATCTCCACCGTCGCTGCAAATTGAACTCAAAGTGTAGAGATGATAAAGATCATACAACTTGTGTGTATGTAAAGTCACCTGGTCAGGAGTACTAGTAAGTTCATGATGCACAAAACACAGCATCATGAATTCATTGGTACACCTGGCCAGTTGATTATTGTATTGAAGTATAAAAAGACAGTGCACACGGTACAGGTATCAACACAGGTTTTTTATTAACATACACACAAAAGAAAACATTTTTACACCATTTGATCTTGCCATTCCACCCGTCCTACATCTGAGTTGAAGTAGGCCACAAATTGGTCCCTCATTTGACCAACTTCAACGGATGACCTGAGAGGGAGCTGAGTAAATTCAGGCAATGGGTTAGGAGCTGCATCATCGAATTCAAAGTTCGGGTGCTTTCTAGCCATCACAAAATTATGTAGAACCACACAGGCCTTCACCACCTCATCCACTGTTTCCAGTTTCAGATTAATGGCTGTGCTGAGAATGCGCCATCTGGAGACAAGAATACCAAAGGCACACTCAACAGTTCTTCTGGCCCTGGTCAGCCTGTAATTAAAAATTCTTTTGGTGTGGTCCAAGTCCCGGCTGGAGTAGGGTTTGAGCAGGTTTTGGCACATCTGGAATGCCTCATCCCCAACCATTACAAAGGGCTGTGGCGCACCTTCGGTGTTAGGAAGAGGCCGTGGCATAGGAAAATTGAACTGGTTGCCATACAACCTCCGGCCCACGTCAGAGTTCTTAAAAGCCTGGGAGTCATTCCCACGGCCAAATTCCCCCAGCTGTAACAAACATACAGTCTGCATCTGAAATGACCATGAGTACTGTAGAAAAGTACTTTTTTTAGTTATACTGCTCAGAGCCTGTTCTTTTTGGTTTGATAATACAGATGTGTTTCCCATCAACCGCACCCAAACAGTTTGGGAAATTGCAGACTGCCCAGAATCTTTCAGCAATTTCCATCCACTTTTCCGCAGTGGGCAGGGGTATAAATTCGGGACAGAGAACGCCCCACAAAGCCCGGCAGGTGTCCGCAACAATTCCAGACAAGGTTGATATTCCAAGTGCAGTGAAGAGAGGCTCTCTCCTGTAGCCAGGAATCTGGGAAACTGAGAAACAACAAAAATTAATATTTGTGTATATGGATTTTTACCACACTAAAAAATAAAATTTAAAAAAAGAAAAAAAAGGCATACAAATAAATCTGCAGCCTTTTCTTTACTACATGACATAAAAATAATACTGCAGCCATTGGTTAACTACATGGCAGAACAATAATTCTGCCAGCTTTGGAATAGTACATGTGAGAACAAAGAAAATTATGCAGGCATTGGTTTTGCAATACTACGCAACGTAATGTGAGCAGGAGCCGTTCCTCAGGAGGAATCGCACAACGGAGCTGACAGGGAATTCTGTATGTCCTTTTAATATCAATGTATTTCTGGGGTCTTACATGCATACTCTGTATATGAAAATGCTGTCTCATGATAATGATTACCTATAACCTTATTCTTCATAAGAAATTGTACGTGATGGATAAACTGTTTACTGCACCCAGTTGGACATTGAAACTACACGTCCACATATTAGGTAGATACTGGGGCCATGAATACTTAGTAAGACAGGTTAATGAGGCTAATGGAGCTATAACTGTCATGAGGATAGATTAATGAGAATGATATTGGGGTCTTGTGTAATTTACCCAAGACCTATTAAAGCTTTCAGCACGTCTACACAAATACTAATAATTAACAGCCGAGTACAATCTGATTGGTTAACGAATATGAATATGATTGGTTGGAACCATTTATGCTTACTGTTGAATGATCAATTGTCCAATGAAATGTGATGATGTAATGTTACCGCCTACTCAAATGAGCATATAAGCTACCTAATTAAATCAGGAAAGGGGGAACATCCTGCAGATACATACCCTGTCTCTGTGTGTGTTTGTTCTCCGCTACTCGAGTAGGCCTCAGACCATAATCTGGCAACCTTCCAGCATATCGATCTCCCATTGAGAGATAAAGATCAAATCACAAACTCATCAGTTGGCGTCTCCTTGGGCGGGCTGGTTACAACAGAAGACCCCAGTATCCTGAAATCCGGCACCCGCAGACTGACGGCCTAGAGGACACACAGATCAAAATCACCGGTGAAGGTAAGAGCCATTGATTCTTACAAATTCTGTGTCTCCCCTCTGCTAAATGCTCTGAACCGGCTTTTGGGGTACAGTATAGTCTGTCTTCTTACATACCAGCGCTAAGAACCGTAGAATATCCTTGTGATACATAATACGTATGCTGGAGGGAGAAACCTAAAAGCTGCTACGTATGATTGCGCATGAATGATTGAACCAACCTTGAGGGTACTAGGAATTCTTTACTGTGTTTTTGCCCCTTGGGAGCGTCTCTCCATGGTAACTGGCTTGCCAGGATTCATGTGAGGACACGTCTCTGGCGGCATACGCATAAAGAAGGCTGCGTACGTCCTTTTGGAGAGTGCTAGAGGTACTATTACGGTGTTAAAACGCCGTTACAGACAGGATAGGTCTATCCACCTTCTATTCTGTCTGATACGCCCAAACTGCCCTCTAATGGTGCTAAAGAACTTTGAGGTAATAGGGATTACATTAGCCTGCATACTAATGATAGCTTTAGTCTTCTGGTTGATAAATAAGATCTCTGAGTATACAAGGCTCAGCAGGTTTAGTTGAGGGAAAAGATTTTTACTGGGCTAATAAGAAAATTTGGGGCATATTAGTCTGCCTATAGTTAATTGGATTTGCTCTCTGGTTGATATATAGAATTGCTGAATACGCTAGGACTAATTGTAGAGAAGTGCCATCTCATACTGAGTACGTAGAGATTTAGTGTTAGATGACCAGGAGGGTCATGGCCAGACCACTAAATAGTTAACCTTCTTATCAAGGTTCCCATGGGTTTGATGCCTATCAACTGATCAGTTTCAGTTTAGGACACGCAAGTTCAAACATTAAGCGGGAACCTCATATAACAACGGTACGCAGTCTGTCGGCATAGATATTGCTAAGCACAGTGATAAAGAAGAAGTAGACTTGTTGAGATGTGGGCACACAGTAATAGCGTATATTAAGAGAATAAGTGAATAGCAACCAGAGAAAGAGGCAGATAGAGAGATACGGTCTAGGTGCGGCCTGTACATTGAGTTAGCGAAGTGCAGTCAGTACGGGTCTGCAAGCCATAGGCATTTTACACTTTAGGACAAGCCAGGAGAATTTTTCGCCCCAATACAGTCAAGTATCAACCAGAAAACATAGATAGGATTTTTAGCAGGAGCACCAGGAGGTAATAAGCTTAAGCAGTTAACAGTTTACTGAATCTGTGTGAAGGAATGTGAATGACCTTTGAGACTCTCTGCTGATAAGTGGAAGTGCATGATCTCATGTGTGAAATTCTGTTGTATTGCTTGCCGTGTGTGTGTGTGTGTGTGTGTGTGTGTGTGCCAGATATTCCATGAGAAAATGTCGTGCCCTAATTGCACATTTGGATTAATGTTGATTATATCTCCTGAAGGTTGGAGAATTGTCAAAATTATACCAGGAGGGTATATCCAACAGCTCACTGGTTTTGGATTTCTGTCAGACAGATTTCCAGAGTATAAAGTGTTTAGGCTCAATGTGCATGGTATTCCTGCAATTCCCTGGGTCGACGGAATTTCATTAAGTGACATAGAAAATTATAATCTTGTCAGATGTCCATTAAATAATGGTCAACCAGAGACGTACCTGGTTGAAGCGCAGCTTGCTGCTTTGCTCACTGGATTCACATTATAGCATAATACGTATTTGTAGAAGGTGTACAGCTAGTTTTTCATAATGTCAAGTTTTTTTTTTTAGAATGCATGTTGATAAGAAGAAAAAGGAGAGGCAGATGGTTCAAGGTACAACGTTGCCTTTGACTTGACGCAGTGTTAGATATCCATGAAAGGCAATTGTCAGGTAGCAAAGATAAGGAATGCTTTTAGTATGTGTTAGGAGAAAAGAAAAAAAAAAAAGAGGAAATCCCGTTATATGTGTAATGGAAATCCACCACTCTGCCCCCTATTCGGTATTAATATGGTGATTTCCAAAGGGGGGGAGAAGAGAGGAGAGTCAGCTATTTTTAAATATTTTTAATCCATAAAGGTATCTCTCATTAATCTGGATTTTGAGTTTTTCTTTCCGGAAGGTCCAAGAACCTGGTTGTATGGCGATCACACAGCATGAGATAGTAGAAAGCAGAACCACTCCTCCCTCATAACTCTACAGGGGAGGTGGAGTTGACGGCACTCATTGAGGCGTTTAGGGGGCTTTAAGGTAAGCAAGACACCACATATACAAGTCATTGTTTTCAGGTGAACCCACAACTGCAGCCCCATATGGGGAGAAAAGGTCTTTTCTTACATCAACAGGCCCTGGAAGAGGTTGCCATAGTGGAAGTGAGGGTACATATGAGAAGGAACCCGTGGAGCACGAAGCAAACAAAGTGGCTGGGAATCAGCCAGAAGACCAAGGTACTGGGAGACCCCTGAGGCGCCTCCACTGGTCATGGTGAGCATTAAAGATAACCAGTTAGACTTAAGTATCTTACAGGCTCTGACTCGGTCACCAACCGGGGAAGAGACTGAAGTCTGGTCGGAAGCTGGAGCTCAGAACCGTGGATGGTGGGACAGTGGGTATGTTTGCCAAAATCCTTGCACCATGTGATGGCTCATGACTCAACGCACGTGAGTGAAGACAAAAACTATGTGCTCTGAAGAAAGATGCTGGGTCCACCTGTTTAGCTTTACATTAACATAGATTAGATGCGCACAACACAGATAGACTAGAAAGATGCCATAGACATACACGTGCGCCTGGGCCCTCCTATCCGTTTCAATGACTGCAGATTGACTTCATACAGGCTGCCCAAGGTAAGATGTATGAAGTATGTGCTCGTGTGTGTTGATCTCTTTTCAGGGGACTGGAGGCCTTCCTGATGTCAGAAGCTACCACAACTGAGGTACTCTTTTGTCCACATAGATGTTGTAACTATTTGACAACCCCTGCAGTAGGTCCGGAGTCCAGAAGGGACTCCCATTTGTGTACAAATAAGTTTTTGATTCTATTTTAGTTAATCCAGACATTGGTTGCTGACCAAAAGACACGAAGACCACTGGAGCCACTGGTTGATGGTCCCCGCTAAGCCACATCCGTAGAGTTAAACGGAAGACCGGTCTACACAAGCTACTATGAGGTCCTGGAGTGGAAGAATATGGGTCCTGTCCCTGATGATGTTGGCAGCTCTACTGCAAGAAGGACAAATGGACGAGACACTTCAGAACAGCACATCAGTAACCTTGTGGTTTGACACCAAGGCAGCAACAGCTACATTTAGGGTGGACTTGTGTCGGATAGTGAAGTGTCAATGGAATCTTAAATTTGGGAAGAAGAGTAGCAACCCCAATTATAAATATCTAACAGGAGTTGAAGGGGCGGTGGTATATATCTGTGTAACTAGACCTGGAAATGAGAACTGTAATTCTTGGTCAGATGCAGCTTGGAACACGGGAACGTCATGGGGGTATAAGCCAGAGGAAGCCATGACTCGTGTTAGTTCATCAGGAAAGCCTCTCCTCAAGAGGATGAATATTGCTGTACCCATTCCAAAATGGGGTTGTGATCCAGAGGTTTTGGACTGGAGATTCTCTTGCAATCCTCTCCTCATAACACTGGATGAACCCTCTCTTGGAGATGAAGGTCTCTATGTATTGGGACTGTATACCCCAGGTAGACAGGTTCAGCAGGGAACATTTTGGTTAAAAGCTGTTCCTGCACAGGACAAGGAACAAGAGGAGGACAAACCCCAAAGGTCAGGAGAAATGTTGGATGTTGATGGAATTGGAGAATTAGGCTATGAGGAGAAGTTAGCCGTAGAAACAGGCTACACAGAGAGGAATGAATGGTTGCTATGGATGAAGTATACTACAGAGCAAAATAACAAAACTGATTGTATTGCATGTGCAACCGCTAGGCCCCATTTAGGGACTATTCCCCTCAGATATTCAGAACAGGATCAAGTAGACTTACAGTGTATTCTAGCTTTGTATAATGCCACATATGACCCTAGTGATAATGTTCTGTGTCAATCTCTATCAGTCCGGTATCCAATAGCAAAAATTGATCAGGTACCACCTAGAGTTTATGCATATCCAGGTGACTACACTTGCTTCCTGAGAACAGGACCAGGAAGATGGGTAGGAAATCTAACTTCAGAGTTTTGTCACAACACCATCCCAATAAATACAGATACAGGAGGGTTTAAAGCCAGTTGGTTTCAAAACCAAACTATAGCAAGGAGTGACATATGGTGGTTATGTGGAGATATGAAATTGAGGCCTAGGTTGCCACCAGGTTGGGTTGGCAGCTGTGCTCTAGTTCAAGTGCTCATGCCATTTAAAATAATTTCATCAGAAGAGATTAAAGGAGGTGGAATGAATGTTGAAACCCTACACAGAAATAGAAGGTCAGTACCTGCTGGGTCCTTTGATCCTAGAGTTTATATAGACAATATAGGGGTACCCAGAGGGGTACCGGATGAGTACAAGGCCAGGAACCAGATAGCAGCAGGTTTTGAATCAATCTTCTTTTGGTGGGTGACAATTAATAAAAATGTGGATTGGATAAATTATATTTATTATAATCAGCAAAGGTTTATAAATTACACAAGGGATGCAGTAAAAGGGATAGCTGAACAATTAGGCCCAACTTCTTTAATGACACATCAGAATAGGATGGCTTTGGATATGTTGCTAGCGGAAAAAGGGGGCGTGTGCAAGATGTTTGGAACGTTTTGCTGTACCTTCATCCCCAATAATACAAGTCCAGATGGGAGTATCACCAAGGCGTTGGAGGGTCTTACATCCCTGTCCGAAGAATTGGCAGAAAATTCGGGTATCAACAATCCCTTCATGGACTGGTTGGAATCCTGGTTCGGTAGATGGAGTCATCTTGTGTCTAGCCTCCTCATCTCTCTGGCAGTAGTAGCAGCAGTACTTGTGACCTGTGGATGCTGCTGCATACCATGTATCAGAGGACTACTTCAAAGACTGATTGATGCGTCTATTACTAAAACTATGTATATTACAATGAAACCTTACAATAATGATTATGAGCAAATGGTTTGAGGTTGAGAATTAGATATGATCTCCCTTTCCCTATGGGGAATTCGGCAGAAGAAGGGTTAGGAAGTCCGACACTGGCATTAGGCCTTTGAATGTACCTATATGTGAATGGTAGAGTCATATCTGTTCTCAAAAGGGGGGACTGACAGGGAATTCTGTATGTCCTTTTAATATCAATGTATTTCTGGGGTCTTACATGCATACTCTGTATATGAAAATGCTGTCTCATGATAATGATTACCTATAACCTTATTCTTCATAAGAAATTGTACGTGATGGATAAACTGTTTACTGCACCCAGTTGGACATTGAAACTACACGTCCACATATTAGGTAGATACTGGGGCCATGAATACTTAGTAAGACAGGTTAATGAGGCTAATGGAGCTATAACTGTCATGAGGATAGATTAATGAGAATGATATTGGGGTCTTGTGTAATTTACCCAAGACCTATTAAAGCTTTCAGCACGTCTACACAAATACTAATAATTAACAGCCGAGTACAATCTGATTGGTTAACGAATATGAATATGATTGGTTGGAACCATTTATGCTTACTGTTGAATGATCAATTGTCCAATGAAATGTGATGATGTAATGTTACCGCCTACTCAAATGAGCATATAAGCTACCTAATTAAATCAGGAAAGGGGGAACATCCTGCAGATACATACCCTGTCTCTGTGTGTGTTTGTTCTCCGCTACTCGAGTAGGCCTCAGACCATAATCTGGCAACCTTCCAGCATATCGATCTCCCATTGAGAGATAAAGATCAAATCACAAACTCATCAGAGCTGTGTGTCCTGTCTCTGGATAAAGAAAAGTGGGAGACAGGGCGCTTCCAATGCGTAGGTCTGTATGGAAAGTGGATGAGTGCACAGCAAGTGTTAGGCTCACCTGATAGGGTTGTGAGAGTCACAACACCTATAATCGCATAAAACAGCTGCAACAGTCTGCACGAGGTCCAAGGACTTGGTACAAAGAGAAGGCTGGTAGTGCAATAAGAGACTGCGCTGCTGTGGTAGAATTCAAGGTATCTTTATTGCCAACGCGTTTCCTGAGCCAGTCCCAGCTCACTTCATCAGGGCCCTGATGAAGTGAGCTGGGACTGGCTCAGGAAAAGCATTGGCAATAAAGATACCTTGAATTCTACCACAGCAGCGCAGTCTCTTATTGCACTACCAGCCTTCTCTTTGTCCTGTCTCTGGATGGCATCTTGGACACGACCAAGCAAATACCTGAAGCTTTGTTAGGACATCCGTGTGTAATCAGTAAATTTATCCGGGTTTGCCTGCACCTCGCTGTAGAGGGTGTGGTACGCTACACGGCTCTCCCGGAGTTCAATAATCAGATGTATCCACACACGCCGCTGCTGCCATCTTCACTGTCTCTCTCTCTCCCTTTGTTGATGGCAAGCAACTGCATAAGCCTAAGCCATCCTGATGTCCAGATCCAAGTTGAAGTGAAAACTCTTCCAGCGCAGATCCATGTTGTCAAGAGAAAATGAAAGCAAATGTGAAGAATTCAGCTGTAAACTGGGTCTATATAGAGAATTCCCATTACACAAGCCCACTGCTGTCACATTGGTGGAGTCTGTTCCAAGAATTTTTCAAGGATTTTCCTCCTGTGATTGTGACACCATGCGCATAAAAAATGCAAACACATGGAAAAACGCGTGAAAACGCATACAAACGCAGCGTTTTTTGTTGTAATGCGCACGATGATGCGATGAAAAATCGCAGCGTTTACAAGCGTTTGTAAGTGCTTTTTGCATGCGTATAATGTGCGCTCGAAATGCTGCGCAAAACGGCGCAAGTGTGAAACTAGCCTAAGGGGTTAATTTTATCACTTAGCTGGTAGTTAGGGAAAAGTTAGATGGGAGGAGTGAAAGTTATAAAAGCTCCAGCCACTGGCTGTTGAGCAGGGAGTCCATTCAGAGAAAAGCAGAGTGCAGCCAAAGCCACAGCCACATGTATAACATGTATAAGATTTACTGTTCTGCCCATTAGGGTAAAAGATGGGGTTAAAGTACTGTTTACTTTAATAAGCTGTAATACTCTGTTAGTTAAGTCTAATGTGGTAATAGCACCATCTGATGGTGTTTAATTGTATTACATGTTATTTTTCTGTAAAGTAGCCAATTGCATTGTGGGAGAGACCAAAGCATGCTGGGTCAGAAAGTGCTTTGATAGAGAAGTTTTCCATACAAGTGTGTGTGACTTGTTCCCTGCATTATCTTATTTGAACTCCATTATCCTGGACAAAGTATATCTGGTAAGGGAGCATTCTCTGTTCCTGTGGTATTGTGTTATACAAAACTGTTGTTAAATCAGACAGTGATTGTTACTAGGTCATGTGTTCACATGTGCAAGCTCCCTCTTGCTGTATACTTTCACTGTTAATTTTAAATCTCATAGTTATGTGATATTCTCTAAGCTCAATACCTATACCTGTATTTTGTATTACTGTAACTTCACATCACATACATTTCAATTCCATCTGTTGACAAACAAGTTAGACTACAGAGCATGGTCTGCCTATTTCAGAAGACAGGAGAAGTTTACACTGCATGTCAGATTGCACACCATGTGAACGTGTAAGAAGACAGAACATTCACTCTCCATGTTCCAGCAGGTCGAATGGAGCAGACTAGTCTGAGAAGTGGGACAGCACAAAGAATATTACCAGTACAGAAAAGGAGGAATACCCTTGTCCCCCAGTACACAGTCTAATTACAGTATGCCATGAACACAGGAGGAGTACTCACGGTCCAAAGTAAGTCACCCAAAGACCAGATGCTAGCTTCCCACACATGATGAAGATTAGCAGGAACTGGGATATGAGACCATTTAGGGGTCACGGCCCTAGAAGTGTGAAAGGAAAATTCTATAGTGTCAGTACTGGTGTCCAGCTTGGACACCTGGATGGACTTGCTGCTATATACTCCTCATACATGCCAGGTTTTCAGTCTGCTGCTATAGTCTGGTCACTGGAAGTTGCCTTAAAGGGAACCTGTCAGGCCAGCAGGATTGTGCTGAGTTACCTACAGACAGTGTGAGGTTGGCATCATTATACTTATTAAAATGATACCTTGGTTTATTAAATCTGTCTTGTGGTTGTTGTTTAATCTTTATTTGCAGTTTTCAGTTAATCAAATTCTCGTGACCTTACACCAACTTCATGTGTAACGCCACCGACCACCCAGCTATGGGGAAACAGTAATTGACAGCAGTAACCCCCGCACATTCATAGCCATGTGCCCTATCTACTGCATTAGTGGGCACGACTACCACCACCACTGTTGAGACGTAGGATCCGACCTCTACCTGATGTAATTAGTACTCCTGGGCAATTCACAATCAGAATTTTTAGATTTAGCAATGCAGCAGTGCTGAGAAAGTTGCCCCCCTCCAACACACCAGATTTTTTGTGTACATAGTCTATTGATGCTGAGCTGTTTATAACAGAAAGGAGCGGAGTTTTACAACCAGGCAGGCACTGCTATAGTTGCTGAAGTCCAAACAATGATAATCACCAGGTAATAAAACCTTTGGTGTAAGTAAACAGCAGCACACATCCTGAAATCTGTATTTTAAGCCCCTACAGTACTTCATGCTGTCCTCAGATTACATAGCAAATATCTGCTGACAGATTCCCTTTAAATGAAAGACCAATATGGCATTATAAGCTCTAATAAAACAGCACTTCAGCTATATATCTATTTCCACTGCTTAAAAATTGTAAGGAAATATTTTGAGTATGACCATACAGGTCACAGTCAGACCTTACTTTGGTGCAGTAGTCTCTAGGTAACTTGTTGTGCAGGTCATTGCTCATGTCTTAATGCCTTATGTGGTCAGAGTCTGTAGGCAGTTCCTGGATAATGAAGACAATAATGCCATTGACTGTCCTTCACATCTCCTAGACCTAGATTCATTTGGGAACCTCTAGAACAGTGGTACACAACCCATGAGCCAAATGTGACTCACCAAACTCCTAGTTGCATCCCAAACCGGGCTGATCAGAAACAGCTGACTTTTATCTTGAAATGATTTTAGGGTACATATGACGTTTTGAGGTGTGGGGGACAGGAAAAAAAGCGATATTCTGATGTTTTGATTTTTTTTCTCATCGCAATTTTTACTGATCCTGTTAATTACTTTTATATTTTGATAGATCAAACTTTTACAGATGTGGAAATACCCCATGTATGTATTTTTTATTTGTTTTTCAAAGACAAAAAGGGATGATTTGAACTTTTATTTTTTTTTAAATGATCCTTTTTTAATTTTCACTGTACTTTGTAGTTCCCTTAGAGAACTTGAACTTGGCCAATATCTTGTAATTTGCGGTCTCCTATGAACATAAGTCACAGGCTAGACTTCACGACTAGAGTTGAGCGATACCGTCCGATACTTCAAAGTATCGTATCGGATGGTATCGGCCGATCTTTAAAAAAAGTATCGGTATCGCCGATTCCGATACCGGAAGTCCCATTCAAGTCTATGGGACTTCCGGTATCGGAATAAGAAAAACCCTTTCCTGCCCTTGTACAGCCTCTCTGGGGTCTGTACGGGCCTTTCGGGGGGCTGTGCCGGCCTGCCAGGGGGTCTGTGCAGGCTCCGGTGGTCTGTGCCGGCCTGCCGGTGGTCTGTGCAGGCTCCGGGGGGCTGTGCCGGCCTGCCGGGGGGCTGTGCCGGCCTGCCGGGGGGCTGTGCCGGCCTGCCGGTGGTCTATGCAGGCTCCGGGGGTCTGTGCAGGCATCGTCCGATGGGACAACAAGTCCCATCGGGCGATGCCTGCTACCATGACAGTGATTGACACATTAGCCAATGATGGGACAGTAGTAGTCCCATCATCCGGCTAATGTGTTAAATGTAAAAAAAAAAATAAAAAAAAAATTACATGCTACATACATACAACATGCATACTACATACATGCTACATTCATACTACATACTACATACATGCTACATTCATACTACATGCAACATACATACTACATATATACTACATGCATGCTACATACATACTGCATGCTACATACATACTACATATATACTACATACATACTACATGCATGCTACATGCATGCTACATGCTACATACATAACACATATATACTACATGCATGCTACATACATACATGCTACATACTACATATATACTACATGCATGCTACATACTACATGCTACATACATACTACATATATACTACATGCATGCTACATACATACTGCATGCTACATGCATGCTACATACATACTACATACATACTACATGCTACATACATACTACATACATACTACATACATACTACATACATACTACATGCATGCTACATGCATGCTACATACATACCACATACATAACACATATATACTACATGCATGCTACATACATACTACATGCTACATACATACCATATACATACTACATGCATGCTACATACATACTACATGCATGCTACATACATACTACATATATACTACATGCATGCTACATACATACTACATGCTACATACATACTACATATATACTACATGCATGCTACATACATACTACATGCTACATACATACTACATATATACTACATGCATGCTACATACATACTGCATGCTACATGCATGCTACATACATGCTACATACATACCACATATATACTACATACATACAATACATTCATACAATACATACATAGACATACAGTACATATAACATAGAGTAACATACTTACCAATACTTGTCACATTGTTCCCCGAAGCCATTGTCTTTCCGGAATAAATATTAACATAACAAACCACAAAAATACTCACCCACGATCCGAAGCAGTCCACGAGTGTGTCCCACGACGATCTTGGGTAGAGAACTGCAGCATCAGCTGATGCTGCCGTTCTCTACGGGCTGTAGGAATCCAATGACGGAAGGTAGGTATCCTTCCGCACTGTATTCCTCCGCCACTTAAAAAAAAAAAAAGTCCCTAGTCTCACTTTATGCCATTGCTGCGTGGGAAATTCCCACGCAGCAATGGCATAAAGTGAGACTAGGGACTTTTTTTTTTTTAAGTGGCGGAGGAATACAGTGCGGAAGGATACCTACCTTCCGTCATTGGATTCCTGCAGCCCGTAGAGAACGGCAGCATCATCTGATGCTGCAGTTCTCTACCCAAGATCGTCGTGGGACACACTCGTGGACTGCTTCGGATCGTGGGTGAGTATTTTTGTGGTTTGTTATGTTAATATTTATTCCGGAAAGACAATGGCTTCGGGGAACAATGTGACAAGTATTGGTAAGTATGTTACTCTATGTTATATGTACTGTATGTCTATGTATGTATTGTATGAATGTATTGTATGTATGTAGTATATATGTGGTATGTATGTAGTATGTATGTAGTATGTATGTAGCATGCATGTAGTATATATGTAGTATGTATGTAGCATGCATGTAGTATATATGTAGCATGTATGTAGTATGTATGTGGTATGTATGTAGCATGTAGTATGTATGTAGCATGTATGTAGTATGTATGTAGTATATATGTAGTATGTATGTAGCATGTAGTATGTATGTAGCATGCATGTAGTATGTATGTAGTATTTTTTTTTTTTTTAACATTTAACACATTAGCCGGATGATGGGACTACTACTGTCCCATCATTGGCTAATGTGTCAATCACTGTCATGGTAGCAGGCATCGCCCGATGGGACTTGTAGTCCCATCGGACGATGCTTGCACAGACCCCCGGACATCAGCACAGCCCCCCGGCAGGCCGGCACAGCCCCCCGGCAGGCCGGTACAGACCCCCACAGGGTGCACAGACCACCGGCAGGCCGGCACAGCCCCCCGGCAGGCCGGCAGAGACCCCGGGCAGTCCACACAGCCCCCCGGCAGGCCGGCACAGCCCCCCGGCAGGCCGGCAGAGACCCCCGGAAGGCCCGAAATGACGGCGCATCATGATGCGCACACACCGCGCATCATGATGACGTCAGGCCGTCAATCAACTGAACTTCCGATTCCGATGCCGAATTCCGATATTGAAAAAATATCGGAAGTCGGTATCGGAATTCCGATACAGCAAGTATCGGCCGATACCCGATACTTGCGGTATCGGAATGCTCAACACTATTCACGACACGTCATCATAATAAGCATGGAGATCTTCATCAGACCCCTCGCTAACATGGAAAGCCATAAGTACCACTCGATTGCGTTACATGGGGAAGTCAGCAGGCAGCTAGAACAATGCCAGAACAATATTGAACATTTTCAGGTTAACAGCTGCAGATGCAGCTCCACACGAGGTTGTGGAGTGAAGAGCTACTCAAGAGCTGCTTGACTTGTATCCTGACATAAAAGCTATGCACACAGTGAAAAACCAGACAAAAATTACAAGCAGGGTCATCCATACAGCCTTGAAGGCAACAACTGGAGATCCTCCTCATTCAAATATTGTGATCAAAGTGTAGCCATGGTACTTCTACACTCATAAAAGCTCTGCACACAGTGCAAAGCCTGCCAAATTACAAGCAGGGTCATTCATACACACTTGAAGGCAACAACTGGCGTGCCTTATTCAGATTTTGAAGATTTAAAACACTATGTGCTGCTGTCATCTTGTGGCATGGAAAAAAAGAACAAAAAGTGCTGCAAAGGATACGAGGATGAGATTATAATGTTTAAAAACGTTAAAAATTTATTGAGCTACGCATTTCCCACAGTCATCTTCTTGTGAACATGGCTGCTCTAAGTTTTGTGCATCACTAAACAGCATGTCCTCATGTGCCTTTTGGAACATGCAGGGTGAGAGGCCACAATAAAGAAAAGATCAAAACAACAACCTATGTGAGATAAACTCACTATAATAAGGTCACATAAGTATCAGATATTCACAAAGACAACAATATAAACCAACTCAAACAAATGTGAATAAACAAAGGATCATAGAATAAAATATGTAATTTTATTGAATGACAATATTAAAAAAAACACTTCTTGAGATAGCCATTGGGCGAAACGTACGTTGGACTCATAGGAGCCACGGATTACTGAATATTGGTATTTATTTATTTCTCCTTGAGAAAGCCATTGGGCAAAACGTACGTTGGACTCACAGAAGCCACGGATTGCTGACTATTGGTATTTATTTATTTTTATCCCTATCCCATATACTCTTTGTGCACTTTATCTTTGGACTATTATTTGTCTATTAAATTTTGTGGCACTTCCCAAAGACTTATTGGAAGGGATTCTTTTGATATTTAGACATAATTTTTGGTCAGTTTTCCTAGATAGTGTTTTTCATTGTACTATGGTATTTTTGATATTGATTCTTGTTGTGTTTCCCCTACAATTTTATGTTTTTAATATTGCCATTCAATAAAATTATATATTTTACTAGCAGAAGAGCCCGGAGTTGCCAGGGCATAGTAACTAACCTTAGTTAGTTATAACAAATTATAATGATTATTTTGCACATAAAAACATTTCACATTATATATTCAACACTACAGCTTTGCAACACAAATTAACTAAATGTTTATCCAAATATTGATTGTACTTTATTTTCCACTCATTCAAGAGCCTTTTGATAAACAACATTTTTGTTTTTTCCTTCTGGTGCAAAGATGAACAGATTTTTGACAGTTCCAACTCAGAGGCCATGTAAAGTTGACCACGAGAAAAGCATGGAGATTGCAAATTGATCCCTACTACTTTCAAGGACTGCCCCTGAGCCTTGTTAATGGACATTGCAAATGCCAGTCGAAGTGGAAACAGGAGGTGTTTAAAATCAAAAGGCAAATCAGATGGAATGAGTGGAATTCTTGGAATGAAAATATCCTCTCCTTTGCCACATCTTGTTGCTGAGCTGTGTATTTAATCCTATCCTGTGTGATACCGTCTGCTGAGCTGTGTATCTAATTCTGTCCTGTGTGATACTGTCTGCTGAGCCGTGTATCTAATCCTATCCTATGTGGTACCATCTGCTGAGCCATGTATCTCATCCTATCCTGTGTGATACAGTCTACTGAGCCGTGTATCGAATCCTATCCTGTGTTTTACTGTCTACTGAGTCGTGTATCTAATCCTATCCTGTGTGATACTGTCTGCTGAGCTGTGTATCTAATCCTATCCTGTGTGATACTGTCTGCTGAGCCATGTATCTAATCCTATCCTGTGTAATACTGGGCTGTGTATCTAATCTTATCCTGTGTGATGCAGCCTGCTGAGCCATGTATCTAATCCTAAGAGTCAGTGATAAGCGGTCATAAAGGAGCGCTTAGGAAGTAACCCAGGGGCAGACAAGGATGTCAGGTCTCCACCACAGCTCCAGCCGAAAACCTCCAATGGAGGATAGGAGCAATAAACATCCACCTGATGAAGACAGATCCTCCGTCAAAATGCATCGTGGTTTAAAGCCATCTGTTGTCTGAGTCTCTTTCCTGCGCTCCTAAGATCGCTTTCCATTTTCTCAATGTATCTAATCTTATCCTGTGTGATACTGGGCTCCCCCAGCAGTCTGTTTCCGAGGATGGTCTGTGTTGGCACGGTAACAAATTGTGTTATTTGCAGCTTTACAGAAGGACGATAGCACCATAGAAATGATAAGAATAAACGGCCAACTGTCTACAAGGAAAACTGATGCTCATAGCAACCAGTCACAGCTCAGCTTCTTTTAAACAGCTCTGGTGAAATGAACGATGCTTAGTGATTGGTTGCTGTGGATTGGGTGTGGCCGATACACAAACATATATTCATTTTTATATATATAGATTCTATGATCCTTTGTTTATTCACATTTGTTTGACAGAGTCCAAGTTTAACTCACAATGTAGAACTTTACTGACGTCTCTTTGCAGCTCATCCAGATTACAAACGTGATGGACATTAAAATCTTTGTTACATTCCATAACAGCTTTCCCTTCTTCTCTCTCTTCTCTATGCAGCTCAAGGTTCGGTCGAACCCACTTGTATGAATTACCGGTATCCCTCCTGTCCGTACTAACTATCACTGGTGCTTCCCTTTGTCTTTCACCCCGGTTCCTAGAGAATGCGCCCAGGCTGCAAGAATACTCGCACGTCTGGCTGCCCTTTGCTTCTTTCAATTCTTCAATGGGGAACTCTATCCCCCTGACCTTGCTGCTATACTTGTTCTTCTTGACTGGATAGCTGGGCACTATGCTTTAACATTACTGGCAGTTTGTGTCGAGTCCTAACTCTTGAACACTAAAGCTCAAGTCAAAAGGAGAGTTTTTACACCCCCGGGCAATTAAGCCAGTCCACAGGGTTCGAACACCCCTGCCCTAACTGGGCTCTTTCAGTTCCCTAGCCCAACTCTCCTAAACCAGGAAATCCTGCTACCTTACTCCCCAGGTAACCCCTCTTATATTTACTATCTACAGGGTGACTATGCTAAAGGACTCAATGACCCCATCTAGTGGCCAAACTATAATCTATACTTTCCCTATAATATACATGACAATATTATGTACAAATGCAGAACATGGTACATAAAGCACAGTTAAATAACGACATCACGAAGCAATGACATGTACAAGTATACATTACACACCAGGATGCATTTAAGGGGTGAGGGGCGCAGCACAGTCTTTGCAACCTTATACTGTCCTCATACACGTTATCAGGGTGTGCAATGAGACATGTAGCTAAACCCTCTGTCTTCTTTAAGAAAAAGAGGCTGTAAAATTGTAACCTTTTATTGATTGCAGATGTGACAGGAATGGGTGAAACTATAGGATGCAATAACAGGAGCATTTCAGAATATATAACTGCACAGAGCATAAAATACAGATAGTCTGCAATACACAGTAACATGAGGTAATACATAGGTAACATGAGGTAATACATAGGTACCATGAGGTAATACATAGGTACCATGAGGTAATACATAAGCACCATGAGGTAATACATAGGTACCATGAGGTAATACATAGGTAACATGAGGTAATACATAGGTACCATGAGGTAATACATAGGTACCATGAGGTAATACATAGGCACCATGAGGTAATACATAGGTACCATGAGGTAATACATAGGTAACATGAGGTAATACATAGGTACCATGAGGTAATACATAGGTAACATGAGGTAATACATAGGTACCATGAGGTAATACATAGGTAACATGAAGTAATACATAGGTATCATGAGGTAATACATAGGTACCATGAGGTAATACATAGCTGATGATTACCTATTTAGCGCAACAAACGTTATAAACGCAGGATTATAACACCTAGATAGTGCTTACCAACTATGCTTAGAGCAGGCTGTTTAAGAAGCATGAAGAAAACGAATGGTGAAGTTTCTCCTAAGACAAATGGAAGAATAATGGCTGCTGTTCCCCTCACAGTGTCATAAACAAGACTATGATGTAACAGGAACAATGCCACAATACACTGCAAATTAAAGTAGAAGCTATGCATTAAACGGCCAGCAGGTGGTGCTGTTACCTTACAGTATGAAATATATGAAGGATTAATACACACAAAAATGACTCCTAGACAGCAATTATATGGCTGGACAGAACACTCCTCGCTTGACGTCAGCCGACGTCACTATTGTGTTTATTGGATGAGAACAGCAGAACGAGTTCCCCTACTGGCCTGAGGAACAATTTGGTCTCGCCTTGTTTCCTATTTTTACTTACACCTTACGTACGATTCCATCCTTACTTGGGAATGTCTGGGTAATGAGACCTAATGGCCATTCATTTCTCCGAGACTGACAGTCTTTCATTAGTACTATATCGCCAGGCTGGAGGTTAGGCTTGCTGGTTTGCCACTTTCTCCTCTGTTGCAGAGTAGGCAGGTACTGTTTTTTCCACTTGTCCCAAAGAGCATTGGAGAGACTCTGTACTTGTCTCCATCGAGTCCTGTAACAGTCTTTAACATTAAATTCTCCAGGTGGAGAGCAATTAGGGTCAGTCTTCTGCGTAAGCAGAAGGGCTGGGGTGAGAACAGTTGGGTCATCAGGATCACTGGAAATTGGAGTCAATAGTCTGGCGTTTATGATGGCTGACACTTCGGCCATGAATGTTGTCACGCTTTCGTGTGTCAGTCTTGTTGGGAATCTCTCTCAGGCAAAACTAACAGGTCAAGGAAATTCTTATCCTCTCTTGCTGACAACTTTATCTTCCAAAAGGTAAAGGAGAAAACAAGGGGAACTGCTACCTTGGATCTAATCCTTATAAACAGGGAGGAAATGGTTGAGGAGGTAAAAGTGGCTGGGACCCTAGGAGGTAGCGACCATGCTATTTTAGAATTTTGGATAACTAGAGGCGGAAGACCTGTGAAGACTCAGACGTCAAGGTTAGATTTCAGAAAGGCAGATTTTAAGGGATTCAGAAAGAGAATTGGAGGGATCCAATGGCTGGATATCCTTAAAGACAAAAATGTCCAGGAAGGATGGGAAATCTTGAAAAATGAAATTCTCAAAGCACAGTTGTTAACAATTCCGAAAAGAGGGAAGAATAGGAAGCATTTAAGGAAACCAGGATGGATGAACACAGAACTTAAGCACATGCTAAAAAGGAAGCAAAAAATGTTTATAAAATGGAAAGAAGGAGGCATATCTAAAGAAGAATATAATGCTGTCTGCAGAACCTGCAAGGCACAAATCAGATTAGCTAAAGCTGAAAATGAATTGAGGCTTGCAAGAGATGTCAAAAGCAATAATAAAGGATTTTGGGGATATGTCAAAAGTAAAAGAAAAGTCAAAGATGCTATAGGATTTTTACAGGATGAAAATGATGAAATGGTAAGACAGGATGTTGAGAAGGCTGAACTTTTAAATTCCTATTTTGCATCTGTTTTCTCTCAGAAAGGAAATGTAACATCAACTGTTATTCACTGTCCTATTAAGGGAATAGAAGAATCCAGGATATCTATAAACAGAAAGATAGTGAGGAAACACTTAGCTAACCTAAATGTATTCAAGTCTCCAGGTCCAGATGAATTACACCCCAGAGTACTGAAGGAGATAGCAGAAGAAATTTTTGAACCCCTCTCCATAATCTTTGAAAATTCTTGGAGAACAGGAGAAGTGCCAGAAGACTGGAGAAGAGCAAATGTTGTTCCTATCTTCAAAAAGGGGAAGAAGGTGGACCCAGGCAACTATAGGCCGGTGAGTCTGACTTCTATACCAGGAAAGATCTTTGAACAAATTATTAAACAACATGTATGTCAATACCTGGATAAGAATGAAGTGATTAAACAGAGTCAGCATGGGTTTGTAACTAATAAGTCATGTCAGACTAATTTAATTTCCTTCTATGATGGTATTACTGATTGGGTGGATCAAGGAAATGCTGTAGATATAGTATATCTTGACTTCAGCAAAGCATTTGACAAAGTCTCTCATACAATCCTTATTGAAAAAATGACTAAGTATGGAATGGACAAGGCAACTGTTAGGTGGATTCATAACTGGCTTAGTGATCGGACCCAAAGAGTGGTCGTAAATGGCTGCACATCCAGTTGGAAGAATGTCTCAAGTGGGGTACCACAGGGCTCTGTCCTGGGCCCTGTATTGTTCAACATCTTTATCAACAATTTAGATGAAGGAATTGAGGGTAAACTGATTAAATTTGCTGATGACACAAAGCTAGGAGGGATAGCTAATACTAGAGAAGAGAGAGAGAGGATTCAAAAAGATTTAAATAAACTGGAGAAGTGGGCAGCAACTAACAGAATGGTTTTTAACAGGGAGAAATGCAAAGTACTACATCTGGGCAATAAAAATGAAAAAAGCATATATAGAATGGGAGGAATAGGGCTAAGTGACAGCACATGTGAAAAAGACTTGGGTATACTAATAGATCACAGACTGAATATGAGTCAACAGTGTGATGCAGCAGCAAAAAAGGCAAATGCAATTCTAGGATGTATTAACAGAAGCATACAGTCTAGATCACGTGAAGTAATTATTTCCCTCTACTCCTCTTTGGTCAGACCTCATCTGGAATATTGTGTCCAATTTTGGGCACCACATTTTAAAAAAGACATCAACAAACTGGAGCAAGTTCAGAAAAGAGCGACCAGAATGGTGACCGGTCTGCAAACCCTGTCTTATGAGGAAAGGTTGCAGGATTTGGGAATGTTTAGTTTGCAAAAGAGAAGACTGAGAGGAGACTTAATAGCTGTCTACAAATATCTAAAGGGCTGTCACATTGTAGAAGGATCAACTTTATTCTCATTTGCACAAGGAAAGACTAGAAGCAATGGGATGAAGCTGAATGGGAGGAGACACAGATTACATATTAGAAAAAACTTTTTGACAGTTAGAGTGATCAATGAGTGGAACAGGCTGCCACGAGAAGTGGTGAGTTCTCCTTCAATGGAAGTCTTCAAACAGAGGCTGGACAGACATCTAACTGGGATGATTTAGCGAATCCTGCTTTGAGCAGGGGGTTGGACCAGATGGCCCAGGAGGTCCCTTCCAACTCTACGATTCTATGATTCTATGATTCTATGATTCTATGATCCTTCCTGTAAGAAGATTAAATCGAGGATTCTCCTTGCGACACCTATCATTCTTTCCCATACACCTCCCATATGTGAAGAATGTGGTGGGTTAAAAGTCCAAGTACCCCCATGTAAACTTAGGTATTTTTCCACCTCCTTCATATCCAAGTTGGAAGAGAGTAACAGTTCTCTTGCTGCTCTGAGTTTCTTCAGAACACTGTCTTTTGGTATTGGTCACTGATTGGTTAAACAGTCGATTTCTTTGGCATAGTTTTCCTGTTGTACAGCTCGGATAATTATATTCTTCGACTGCTCTAGCTGTAGAGCTGTGTGGACATGTTTACCATGGTGCCAGTTGTCCTCAAAGTCTTGAAGTGTAGGTGCTAACTCTGCATGACCGTTCTTACATATCTTCTCCATGAAGGTTAAGAAATGGTCTTTCATCTCTGGCTTATTATGGAAGCTGTGCCTGAGAGAGACAAATCGCTTGTAAACTTGTTCTCTGTTGTTAGGCAAGCGTTGTCTTTGAGGCTTGAAGGGTAGAGGTGCAATCCAGTTCTTCGTTTTGTCCTGCACTATTCCTTGCTCCATCATCTCTAGGAACAGTCTATCATCAAATGACATTGCTATACGATTATCTTCTTTGGTCTTGTGGAAGACCGTACACCCAAGGTGATCTTGGTCGCAATTCTGAATGCAATCATCATTGGCACGACTCGCTAAGATACTTGGTGCTGAAGTGCTGTGTAGCAACTCCTTTATGAAGTAGTGATTTTCACATGGTTGAAGGAGAGATGGACGTCCATTCTCGAGAGTCCTGGTAAACATGTTGTTAACCACTGTCGGTTTGTGTGCACCTCCTAAACAGACCTCTCCTACAATGACCCACCCAAGGTCGAGTCTCTGAGCATATGGAGCATTGTGTGAGCCATTGATCTGTTGTCTAACCTTGTGAACTTGTAGAATATCTCTCCCTAGGAGCAAGATTATTTGAGCCTCTGGGTCGAGGTTGGGAATCAGGCGTTCTATACGCTTCAGATGAGGATGATACGATGCCACTTCAGGCGTAGGTATCTCTGACCTGTTGTCAGGAATCTGGTAACATTCCAATATGGTTGGTAAGGGCAGACGCAATTAGCCATCTATAGACTCGACTACGTAGCCTGTTGCTCTCCTACCAGCTGTCTCTACTATACCGGCACAAGTTTTCAAAGAGTAGGGGGCACTGGGTCCTCTGACGTTAAAGCTATCAAAGAAGGCAGACTTGGCTAATGACCTGTTACTCTGATCATCTAAAATCGCGTATACTTTGAAGACTTTGTCCTTTTCGTCTGCCAGGTAGACTCTCACTAGGGAAATTTCAGAGCAGGACTTGCCTCCTATGAGATTTCCACAAACTTGTGTACACTTAGAAGTAATGGCTGGAGTGTCAGTATTTGAGTCGTTTAGCTTCCCGCTATGCTCTTGGGGCAAAGCATCTGATGGTGGTCCAGGGTGTAGAACTGAGTTATGTTCGGTGCTGTCACATTCGGTACACCTTGCACTAACCTCACAGTCCCTGGCGAAGTGGAATGTTGAAGAGCAGCATTTGCAGCAAATGCGGTTCTCCTTAAGGAAGGCCTTCCTTTCTTCCAATGACTTTTCTCTGAAAGCTCTGCACTTAAGTAAGGAATGTGGCTTCTTGTGTAAGGGACACTGCCTGCTTGGGTCGTTGGATTTGTCTTCTCCTTGACCGGAGCTGAACTTTTTGCGAACTGAACCTGTGGAAGAAATGTTAGTTTTGTGGACCTCTACAGTTGTTCTACGAGGTTTACTAACAGAGTTATTGGCACATGACAGCATGAAATCGAAGCTAGGATCATTTCTAATTTTTGCTTGTTCTGAGACAAAATCTACAAACACATTGAATGGAGGAAATGGTACATTGTAAGTCTGTTTATACCTAGAACCATATGTAACCCATTTGTCTTGCAGGTTATATGGGAGTTTTTGAACTATGGGGTTCACACCTCTAGCAGTGTCGAGATATGTCAACCCCACAAGATCTCCTTCTGCTTTTGCTACACACAACTCCATTAACAAGTCAGTTAATTCTCTGAGCTTTAAATAATCCTTGTTCGCTATTCAAGGAAAGTCCGCTATTCTTTTAAACAAGGCACTTTCTATAACCTCTACTGAGCCATAGCATTCATCAAGTCTATTCCAAATTCTTTTGAGGCCGACATCTGGATAATTTACATTAATGTCTCTGATTCTCTTTGCGTGTTCGGCAGACTTACTTCCTAGCCATTTTTCCAAGAGATCCACTTCTTCACTTCATGATCGACCTATGTCTCTTATGGTATTTTTGAAGGAGGCTCGCCAAGCCCTGTAGTTTTCAGCGCGATCGCTGAACTTTACAAGTCCCTTAGTGACCAACTCACGTCGAGCAAGGAACTTGGCAAAGTCCATCATGGCTTGATTGGCACTGATGCCAGCTGATGGAGTGTTGTCAGAGTACATGTGTGCTGTGCGGTCATACCTGTTAGATGTCTCTGGTTTGGTCCAACTGTTGTAGTACCTTTCTGAAGCTAAGGGATTCTCTTTAAGCCGGCACAGATTCCGGATCTTCTGTTCTGGTGAAAGATTATTTTAGTCAGTATCATCCCAATGTGTATTTCCTTGCTTTTGGTAGGGAGACTGATAGTTGGCTTTCTGGGGGTCTGAATTATCTGGTTGGCTTGACTTGTTGACAAAATGCTCTGTCTTCGCCTGTGGGTCTAGATCGTCATTTGATTTGGAATGCAGATGGACGTACTCTGCAGTACGCTGCAATGGATCGTGAGTAACTTGCTGTAGGCCTAGCACACTGCTGCGTCTGCTGTGTTCATCGTCAGAATATACGGCAGCTTCTAAGGCTTCTGCTTCTGCTATGGCAGCTGCTGTTTCTTTTTCAATAGCAAGTTTCTGTAATGTTGCTTCAAGGTGCGCTTTCTCTTCATCCAGGCATGCTTGTTGGAGTGCTTTTTCTGCATCCAGTGACTCTTTTTCCGCATCCAGGCATGCTTGTTGGCATGCTTTTTCTGCATCCAGGGATGTTTGTTGTAGTTTCAATTCTATCTCTTGCTCAGCAAAGGTGCTTCTTGCTTTTGCCGCTTCAGCTTTTGCGTGGGCAATAACGGCGGCATTGCTGACGGATGATGTCTTGGAGGAACCAACTCGTGATCTCGTCTTGAAAGAGGATGCTCGTCCTTGAGACATGATTCAACAGTTAGGCGACCGCTGTGATATCCCTTTTTCGGCTCTGCGTGGATAATGGCGGGCTCCATATGGTCCGATTATTTGGTCCAACCGTTAGGAGGTTGCTGCAATATACGTATGCAATAACCATATGCTTGGATAATGGCGGGCTCTGTAACCTCAGATCTTCTGAGCTTGTTCTCAGCAGTTGTTTCAGTATACTGTCCTCATACACGTTAGCAGGGTATGCAATGAGACATGTAGCTAAACCCCCTGTCTTCTTTAAGAAAAAGGGGCTGTAAAATTGTAACCTTCTTTTATTGATTGCAGATGTGACAGGAAAGGATGAAACTATAGGATGCAATAACAGGAGCATTTCAGAATATATAACTGCACAGAGCATAAAATACAGATAGTCTGCAATACACAGTAACATGACGTAATACATAGGTACCATGAGGTAATACATAGGTTCCATGAGGTAATAAATAGGTAACATGAGGTAATACATAGGTACCATGAGGTAATACATAGGTGTAGCAATATGTTATATGTTGATGTGGCCTCTAGGGGTCTCACTACTTTGATGTGGGTAATATAGAGTGTAAGAACTTGTTGGTTAGTTGTTGTTAGCAGACATCTTGTAATGGAGGAATGTATCACAAGTCTCATGTAATAAACAAGCCTGGAGATATCCAAGGAGTGTGATCCTTGACCGGAAATACATAACAGAACATGGTGGCAGCTGGGCACAGAACCTGCAAATCCTCAGAGCTTGTGTGAGGCTGGGACTGTACAGAGGATCACAGAGAATCACAGCACCTGTAAGTACAGACTCCCTGTCATTACTGCAAAATGGAGACTGGTCTGAAGCCCCCTCAGGGACTGGATGTGACTTCATTTAATTTGTCCCAGACTTGGAGACATTGGAAGGAAGAGTTTACACTGTATGTGGATCTCACAGTGGCCCCCACTGATGACAAATGAAAAGTGAAGCTGTTTTATTACCTTATTGGGGAAAATGGCAGAGAATTAGCCCACACCTTTCTCACACACACAGACAACCTCCTTCTAGCAGATATTGTGCAGGCATTTGATAAACACTGTGACCCAAAGAAGAATGAGACAGTGGAAAGATATAACTTTTTCACAAGACATCAGGAGGATGGTGAAAATGTGGACAGATATCTGACAGAGCTGAGGAGGCTGGCAACAACATGTGGTTTTGGAGAGATCAGGGACAGTCTAATCAAAGACAGAATGGTGTGTGGCATAAGAGACAGTCATCTCAAAGAAAGATTACTGAGAAAGGAATACATGACTTTAGAGAAATGCATGCAAATCTGCAGGGCTGCTGAACTGACAAAACACAGCCTGAAGATGATGGCAGGCACCAGTGATAATGATGATGATAAGGTACATGCAGTATCTTATGAAAGGAAAGACAAGACCAAGCTCCCCTATAAGCACTGTCCACTGCAAATATTGTGGGAAAAGACATGAGAGAGGTAAAACCAAGTGTTCAGCATATGGTGAAACCTGCAGATTGTGTGGCAAGAAGAATCATTTCTCAGCTGTCTGCAGGCAAGGAACAGGCAAACAGTACAGACAGCTCCACACTGTGACACCAGACACTGACAGTGCAGAGGACATTTCATGGCTACAACTGCAGCCTGCAGCAGAGAAAGTCAATGTAGTCAGGCAGTCAGTAGGCAAGGATGCCAAGCAGCTTTATGCAACATTCTTGTTGGATGAGAAGCTCATTAGATTTCAGTTGGATTGAGGAGCAAGCTGCAATGTAATTCCATCTGCTCTGCTGAACAAACAGGTTTCTATTGAGCCAACTGACAAGGTACTGGTGATGTACAACAAAAGTGTTCTGAAACCAATGGGGACATGTAAGCTCAAAATATGGAACCCATGTAACAGAAAGAGTTAGGCTGGTTTCACATTAGCGCTTTTTAAGCGCACGCACGGCCGGGGGTAGCTCCGCCCCCGAGCCAGCTCTCTGCCCGGTGTGCCCGCCCCTTGCATGTAGCGCCGCCTCCTAGCGGACAGCGGCGCCTGCGATCGGCGCACCCTATCTTTAGCATAGGGTGCACAGATCGTGCGCAGGCCGTGCGCTAGTTGCGCTTTGACCTGCGCTGCGCACTTTTGACGGTGCGCCGTGCGCGCCAAAATCGAACTTTTCGGATTTTGGCGCGCACGGCGCACCGTCAAAAGTGCGCAGCGCAGGTCAAAGCGCAACTAGCACATGGCCTGCGCACGATCTGCGCACCCTATGCTAAAGATAGGGTGCGCCGATCGCAGGTGCCGCTATCCGCTAGGAGGCGGCGCTACAAGCAAGGGGCGGGCACGCCGGGCAGAGAGCCGGCTCGGGGGCGGAGCTACCCCCGGCCGTGCGTGCGCTTAAAAAGCGCTAATGTGAAACCAGCCTTATAGAGTTGAATTTACCGTGTTGCGTGGTGGTAACCATGTATCACCACGCAAGTGGTAAAAGTGCTGCGGAATATGTCGGCGCTATAGAAATAAAATTTATTATTATTATTACCATTATTGGGAGTAAAAGCTGTTCAGGCAATGGACTTAATAAAAGTACAGTCTCAGAATATTATGTCTGTTGAAGTTTCCCAGGATATACCAAATCCCAAACTAAATGCAGAGCACAACTTGGATATTCAGAAAATAAAAACGAAGTATGCTGATTTATTTGAAGGTGATGGGTGCTTTGAAGGCAAATATAGGCTAGAAATTGACAACACCGTGCAGCCTACCAGATTACCTACAAGGAGAGTGCCTGTAGCTTTAATGCAACTACAGTACTGAAAGTAGAACTGGAAGATTTACAGAGAAGAGGCATGATAGCACCAGTCCATAAGAGCACAGATTGGATCAGCAGTTTGGTCATAGTGCAGAAACCATCTGGCAAGTTAAGAATATGCATTGATCCTAAGCCACTCAACAAGGCGTTGAAAAGAAATCATTACCCCATGCCGACATTAGATGATGTTCTACCAGATCTATCAAAAGCTAAAATATTTTCTGTATGTGGTGAGAAAAATGGATTTTGGCATGTGGCACTGACTGAAGAATCAAGTTTATTGACAACATTTTCTTCACCATTTGGATGTTTTAAATGGCTGAGAATGCCCATGGGACTAAAACCTGCTCCAGCGGTGTTCCAGCAGACGTTAATGCAGGCTTTGGAAGGACTTCCTGGAGTGAAGACAATAGCAGATGATATACTAATAGTGGGAGAAGGTGAAGATATGGAATCTGCAATCAAGGATCACGATCAGAAGATGATACAATTTTTGGACAGATGCAGAGCAAAACACATAAAGCTGAACTTGGACAAATTCAAACTGAAAATGACAGAAGTGGACATCGTGACATATATTGGACATCGTCTGACTTCAAACGGTGTAAAAGTGGATCCTGAAAAGGTGACAGCAATACAAGATTTGCCTACCCCTACTGATGTTTGTGGAATACAATGATTTTTGGGCATGGTAAATTATCTCTCCAAATTTTGCAGTCATCTGTCAGACATGTGTGAGCCACTGAGACAGCTAACCCACAAAGATGTGCTCTGGGAATGGACGGAAATCCAGGAGACTGCTTTCCAATCAGTAAAGAAAGCTATTGCAGATGCAGCAACCCTAAAGTATTTCGATCCAGATCAAGAAGTAGTGGTACAATGTGATGCTTCAGAAAAAGGCCTTGGAGCTACATTAATGCAGAACAAACAGCCACTCACATTTGCAAGCAGAGCCCTTACAACAACAGAGCAGGGATATGCTCAGATTGAGAAGGAACTACTTGCTGTGGTATTTGGGTTGGAGAAGTTTCACCAATACACAAAGAGTACAGTCATATCACAAACCTTTGGAGTGCATTACAAAGAAATCACTACTGAATGCCCCAAAGAGACTACAGCGCATGCTGTTACGACTTCAGAAATATGATTTTGACATCGGGACTGTCCAGGAAAAGACTTACTGATTGCAGATACGCTAAGCAGAGCTTACCTTCCTATCACAAATGATGAGGAGAAAGACATTGAAACCATCAATATGTGTGACTATCTTGCAGTGTCAAAAGAAAAGTTGAAGAAAATCAAGACTTTCACAGAGAAGGATAAAAGTCTCCAGAATTTAAAGACTGTCATCTTGCAGGGCTGGCCAAAATACAAGCAACATGCTCCAAGGGAAGTTTCACCATTCTTCCACATAAGAGATGAATTGTCAGTGCAGCAAGAAATCATCTTTAAAGGAGACAGGGCGGTTATACCAGAAGTTCTCAGAAGAGACATACTGAAAACATTGCACTCTTCTCACTTAGGCATGGAAGCATGTCTACGTCGAGCGCAAGAATCTGTTTATTGGCCAGGTATGAATGACCACATTAAAAATTATATAGCACAATGTCAAATATGTGCATCCTGCAGTGATAAGCAACCAAAGGAGACTGTTATGAATGGGTCACCGAGGAGAAAAAAACAAAACAAGCTAAGTCACAGAAAACCAGAGAGGTTGGTAACTATGCAGATTGCAGATCCCTGATCCTTACCACACAACTAGCAGCAGCCGTGGAGTGTACCTAAGATGATCCTAGACGCTTCATCACAGCCGGAGAACTACATAAGCCTGAAGCAAGAAAAGGGGAAAACTAACTGCCCCAGAGCAGACCCCAAACGAAAGATAGCCCCCACACATGTATTGACAGTGAAACAAGATGAAAGCACAAACACAGGCAGGAAAATAGGCTGAGCAAACGATGGGGCCCAAACTAACTAGAAAGGATAGGAAAGGAAAGACACTGTCTGCAATCTGCAAAAAACCCTACAAAAATAATGTCCAACACTTTTGATAGCAAAATTAACCCTGAAGTCACTAGACTTCTCCCACTATATCAGCACTCTGAAATATTCTGAGACAGAGCAAAAAGAGGCCAATCTAATAAGGGACAAAAAGCAAATTGGCAAATACAGGTAAATAAGAGTGGAAATTCAGCACAGCCCCAGCCGGGGCTGGCTGACCACACAAAAAACTGAATAGAACAACAAAATCAAGTGTGAAAATTAGCAGAAAAACTTAGCTTTAGATGACTGGAACAGAGCTGAAAACCAAGACCTGACAAGCCAGAAGGAATCACCAGCACCAGAATAGGGAGTCGGCTGTCTTAAATCCAGTCTGAGATTCCTGAGGTCCAATCGTCATCCTCATTATCAGGTGGCAGATCTCGCCTGATTAAATCAGCATTACTACCTCCTGTTACCACCAGAGGGAGCCTGGCAGGAGAACCCACAACTGGTGGACCAGAAAATGAACTCACAACAGGAGACATTGCAACCACATGAAATTCCACATAGGCCATGGTCAAAAATAGGAACGGACTTGTTCACATGCAATGACAAAGAATACCTGATTACAGTGGACTATTTCTCTAACTTCTGGGAGGTTGATTTGTTGCAGGGCACAAGGGCGGGAACAGTAATTAAAAAACTCAAGGCCCATTTTGCCAGGTATGGCATTCCAGATGTCGTTTTCCCTTATGGGAAATATGCAAAAACATGCAAAACACAAGCCGCAGAGACACCATCACATGTTTCTCAACGCAAGCAATGACTAGCCAAGTCTTTCCCCGGGAAGGAACAACCACGGGAAGGGCAGTCTCCAATGAAGGAAACCACCTATGCCAAAACATGGTATCTATCCACAGACAGCTGTTTCGGGGTATTGCCCCTCATCAGTGTGGAGTAGGAAACTGGCTAGTAGGAGCAATGCCTAGTTAAAGACTGTGAAAAATGAGGATGAATGAACTCATGGAGATCAACATCCAACACTGCGGAGACACCATCACATGTTTCTCAACGCAGTGATTCTAAAGCAATGCCCCCATCCCTTATGGGAAATATGCAAAAACATGCAAAACACAAGCCACGGAGACACCATCACATGTTTCTCAATGCAAGCAATGACTAGCCAGGTCTGGAAGTTAATCTTCATGAGTTGAGAAACATGTGATGGTGTCTCCGAAGTGTTGGATGTTGATCTCCAGTTTCCTACTCCACACTGATGAGGGGCAATACCCCGAAACAGCTGTCTGTGGGTGGATACCATGTTTTGGCATAGGTGGTTTTCTTCATTGGAGACTGCCCTTCCTGTGGTTGTTCCTTCCCGGAGAAAGACCTGGCTAGTCACTGCTTGCGTTGAGAAACATGTGATGGTGTCTCCGCAGCTTGTGTTTTGCATGTTTTTGCATATTTACCATAAGGGATGGGGGCATTGCTCTAGAATCACTGCGTTGAGAAACATGAGATGGTGTCTCCGCAGTGTTGGATGTTGATCTCCATGAGTTCATTCATCCTCATTTTTCATGTAATAAACAAGCCTGGAGATATCCAAGGAGTGTGATCCTTGACCGGAAATACATAACAGAACAATAGGTACCATGAGGTAATACATAGGTACCATGAGGTAATACATAGGTACCATGTGTGGCACCCCCAGGAGTATGGTTGCCACAGTGGCATTGCCTTTCTCCTAGGGAGTGTGATGTCACGCTTGGAAGCAATAAAGGGTCTCTCTGGCAGTTAACCACAACACACAACACAGTTCCATTCCAGGTCAGCAGAGGGAGCTCTGAACCAAAACTGGGGAGGAGCTACTCTCTGGGGGCCAGGAAGGGAAAATTAGGAGTTCGTGTGAGGAGGGCAACGTGTGTGGACGTGAGGAGAAGAGCTGGGAGATTGAGCAGAGAGTTCAGGCTCATTCTCAGCTATAGCGCATGATCTGGAGCCCAGTATCCAAGGCTGTATGGACACTGATGGTCCTGCAACAGAAACCGGAGGAATAGGAAGCTGTAAATGCTGTATTCCCACATAAGACTCGGAGGCACAACAGCAACGTGTGAGCCAGAAGAGAAAGGCTAAAGCTGTCTGCCATACGAGGGAGTTCTAAAGAGAATAAGCAAGTGGAACTTCAGTGTAACACATTACTGCAAGTACTGTACCTAAAACTAAGCGCTAGGAAGAAAACTACACAACCCATCTGCATTGAGAGATTCCTAAGTTGCTTCCAGGCCGGCCAGCCTCTGTTCCATCTCTAATCTGGAATTCTGGACTGCATTTGCCAAGCAAAGTAAAGGTAAAAGAAACTGCACCCTATTATGTCCTTGCCTTCTTCCTGCAAACTCTCCAGCACTGCTGCATCTCTGTGCCAAACACTACACCCTCTTCCTCAACACCTATCCTATTCATCTACTCTGCCCTGGGACTACAGCCCTGCCTGTGGAGGGCTACACAATCATTGCTGCACCACACCATCTGTCCCAGAGGATCTGTCTTCAGCGTTGGCTTAACATCTTCATTGCCGAAAAACACCACAGGTGGTGTCACGAGTCATTCACTCATAAACTTTATTCCATCACTTCATCCCTTTTACATGGGCGCCCAGAGCCACGGACCGGGTCACCGCTGCTGTGACATTCCCCTGAGAGACCGGCCCGGTACCGAGTACCCCACAGCCCTGGGAGGGCGACCCACATGAGGTAATACATAGGTACCATGAGGTAATACATAGCTGATGATTGCCTATTTAATACAACAAACGTTATAAACACAGGATTATAACACCTAGATAGTCCTTACCAACTATGCTTAGAGCAGGTTGTTTAAGAAGCATGAAGAAAACGAATGGTGAAGTTTCTCCTATGACAAATGGAGGAATAAAGGCTGCTGTTCCCCTCACAGTGTCATAAACAAGACTATGATGTAACAGGAACAATCCCACAATACATTGCAAATTAAAGTAGAATCTATACATTAAATGGCCAGCAGGTGGTGCTGTTACCTTACAGTATGAAATATATGAAGGATTAATACACACAAAAATGACTTTCTAGAAAGCAATTATATGGCTGGACAGAACAAACCCCTTACACAAGCCCCGATGCACGTATCAGCATACTGCTTTTTTCTGAGGGTTTCTGCTAGAATTGATCAGTCAATATAAAAAAATCCCAATTCTGAGGTAAAATCTGTATTCAGTGAAGACAGACTTTCCATTTACTGAGATAGGAGATGGCAGTTGCTACTGATAAGAGTCTATGTAGCCAAAGGAGGGAGGAGCTAAAGGCAGAGCTTCACTCTCCTCCTCTCCCCTCTGTCCAGATAGAATCTTATCAATAAATTATGCTAATGACACTTGTCAAACTCTGAGAAGTGTTAGATCAGCATATCAACATAGTGTCATCAAATCCTCTCAGGTGAAAGAATCAGAGCATACTGCTACTCCAAATCATTTGTGATAAGACTGTACTTTAATGAGAAATCAGAAGGCCAGATTTGCACTTAAAAATCATTAGGTCTAATATTGGGGTGCGGCCACGAGGCCCAATTAGCTAATCCAAATCATTTGTAATAAAATTGTGCTTCAGTGACAAATCAGAAGACCAAATTTCCACTTAAAAATCGTTAGGTATAATAGTGTTGTTCAGGCACACAATCTAAGAAAATAAATAGTGATTGTTCATTTAGTGACAGGTGACTGACAGATGTGGGCCTAAGATTATGAAACAGCAGGTTAAAAGAGGGTAAAGCTACTTACAACACGAGTGGCAAAAAGTGAGGTAGTGGTGGAAGGGGGAATAAGCTCGACGTGTACATGAGTTAGTTGTTAATGATAATGAAAGCTCAACTGAACAAACACCTTCTCATCCTATCTAAAGGCTACTGACATCTGTTATTGGTCGGCCGATTCGACTCCCTTTCTTTGGCAGCCACACAACGGTACGCCTTGTCGCCTTGTAGATGAGGCTCAGAAAAAGCATGTGCTCAAGTGGATGGCGAGCGCTGCATCAAGAGGCCTCGCCTCCTGTTTCTCCACTTTAACATCACAGACAGTACAATCATCGTAGGTGGCACCCCAATCACCCTTGTTTCCCCCGTTTCAAAAATTTTAAAATGCCAAACTGACTGTGGGGAACCACAGATGGGCTATTCTGCAGAGCTGTTCACACATTCTATTCCATGGGCATCAGAAGGAGTGTGAGAACAGAAAGGATGACATTTAGGTCGTAGATTGCACTTGGTGTGAACCCAGAGGTACGCAGCTGAGTAGCTCAGGAGAAAAGGTGGAGGAGGAGGAAGATGAAGAGCTTACATTGCAGCTTTCCACACAGACACAAAGTGATGCAACCACAACAAGCACTAAATCCTCAGCCCCAACTCTGGCTGTGGCCAGCAATGGTCGCAAGTGTGCAAATCTGAGTAGTGCAAGGGTTGCCTAGCCTGCGCCTTTTTTGAGACAGCAAAGGATAACTCAACACATGTTATCTGAAAAATTTGCAAAAAAAACTCAGTAGAGGCACAAATTGCAATAATTTGACAACTACGTGCATGAACCGGCACATGCGCAATCAACATGGCTTAGTGTAGTAATATCACTCCGCTAAAATGTGGCTAATGACCTTGCCAACTACAGGCCATCCCATCAAGGTCATCTGCTGCTTCTTCCTCCTCTGTCACCTTGCCAAGTAATCTTACACAGGTCTATGGCCACAGAAACTCCACTTGTTTACCCCCTACAGTCGGGGTGAGTGAGAGCCCACCAGCTGTTATGGAAGTGGTCATGACTGCTGCTTTTGTGTCACCCAGCACAGCACATATTTCTCAATCCATCATAACATCTCAACCTGCACCTCACCCACAGTCCAGCAGTTTGTCCTGTTCTCTGTACTCCAACCTCTCTCAGCAAAGTCACCAGCCCTTGATCCCGCAGTTGTGGTCACTAGTGATGGGCGAGCAGTAGAGCAATAAAATGCTCAGGCGCTGTCCAAATCTAACACTCAACTATTACACACAGTTGCAATCTTATTTAAATTACTTATTCTGAGACAGTGGTTGGACAGGAATGCCCCCAGCCTCCGCCAGTTGTTGACGGAACTAAAAAGGGTTATGTTCCTAGAGAAAACAGAAGCAGAGAGTGACAAAGACAACAAGACGACAAAATTTTTCGCAAAGTGGAGAGACTTTATTGTTCAACAACTCTCTAGGGAGGATATGAATAAATTGGTCTTGCCCTTCCGTAACACAACCTGGTACAGTCTGGAAGATCTGCGGGGAACATTGGGAGAGTTAGGAATCACGTCGCGATGCGCAAGGAGCGTTAATTATTCTGAAAGCATCATATGACTGTTATAGAGGGGAGGGGGGGAGTTATGCTATTCTGTTATTTGTCCATTGTCAGAAGTGGTTTTGGCATGTAACACACTGGTATATGAAGAGATGTTCTGAGATGTACCAATACTGTCTGACCTTTGACTTGTATGTTTTTGTTTATATCTTTGGAAAACCCAATAAAAAGGATTTTTTTTAAAAATGCTCGGGTGCTCGTTGCTCGGGTCGAGCAAATTAGAATACTCGGGTACTCATACAGAACAATGAGCCCAAGGTAAGTCTATGGGAGACCCGAGCATTTTTACCACGATCACCCCCAGGGGTCCTTTTAAGGTCTAAAAATGTCTGAAAATGATGGAAACACTGCTCAAATGACAAGGGGACATCATGGGGATTGCCCCAGGAAGCATTCCTGACGCCTAGTTCACAGCTTTAAGCAATGTTGTCAGAGTTTCATGCCATTTTTACCGGTGCACCAAAACACATACCAAAACAAAACCAAAACGGATTTTGCTGGGAAATATGTTAAGGTACATCCTTTCCAGGTTAATGACTTGTATATAAGGCAAAATAAATAACCCCAGATCAAAATGTTCCTCCATCACTTGGGCTATGTTCAGATGCAGCGTTTTTGAAGCGTTTTTCAACTTTAGCATTGCTTTCAACCAAAACAAATGCATTCACTGGGAAATGTCATTGTAACATTTAACAACCCTAGCTGGCCATGTGGTGTGTGACACATAACCAGACATATCTTGTTTCATTTATGAAGGAGGGACTCTTAAAGTCACAGAGCCTCTATTTTTACAGGGGCATCAGGCAGCATTAGTCAGCTTAAAGGGCCATTATTAAACAGTGTGTCTCCTATGCTGCTATTGTCTATGCACTGAGTGGATTGGCTGCCAAGAATTACAATGCACCCCAATACCCCTTTCACAAGATGTCCACGATGGCTTCCATAAAAATGTTGCATTGAATGCAAGGCCTGCCCTGATACCAAGTCATATGCACCCCAATAAACCTTTGAACCCACATAGTGGATGGACACAGGAATATCCACTTCACATTATTCATTTTGTACTCCCATTGTGTTTTCTTATGCGTTGACTGCAAGGCCTGCCCTGCTACCAAGTCATATGCACCCCAATAAGCCTTTGAACCCAGGTACCGGATGGGTCTAGGAAAATCCACTTCACATTATTCATTTTGTCCTCCCATTCTGTTTACTTATGCAATGACTGCAAGGCCTGCCCTGCTACCAAGTCATATGCACCCCAATAACTCCAGGGAAGAAAGAGGGAGGAGGGCCTCTTACCAAAAAATGTCCCATTAAAAAGGAGTGGGTCTCCTGGACTCAGAATGCCCATACACTTAGTGTATGGGCTGGCAAACATTTCCCCTGTGGGGTACACCGCAACCTTTTTCAGAACAAGTGAGGTACGCACATCCTAACCTCCCACCCTTGTTAATAATGCAACATTGGCTGTAGCTGCACGGAACACGTAAACCCTTTTGATCTAGTGGCAGTGGATGATCAGATGTGGAGGAAGGCCTGATTAAAAAATAGGCTCAATTTCTAGGAGTGGGTCTCCTAGAATTGGAATGCCCATTTACTTAGAGTATGGGCTGGCAAACATTTCTCCTGTGGGGTACACTTCAACCTTTTTCAGAACAAGTCTGTTACACACAGCCTAACCACCCATCCTTGTTAATAATGTGACACTGGCTGTAGCTGCACGGAACACGTAAACCCTTTTGATCTAGTTGCAGTGGATGATCAGATGTGGAGGAAGGCCTGATTAAAAAATAGGCTCAATTTCTAGGAGTGGGTCTCCTAGACTTGGAATGCCCATTTACTTAGAGTAAGGGCTGGCAAACATTTCTCCTGTGGGGTACACCTCAACCTTTTTCAGAACAAGTCTGTCACACACAGCCTAACCACCCACCCTTGTTAATAATGCGACACTGGCTGTAGCTGCATGGAACACATAAACCCTTTTGAGCTAGTGGCGGTGGATGATGAGACGTGGAGGAAGGCCTGATTAAAAAATAGGCCCAATTTCTAGGAGCGGGTCTCCTAGACTTGGAATGCCCATACACTTGGTGTATGGGCTGGCAAACATTTCCCCTGTGGGGCACACCTCAACCTTTTTCAGAACAAGTCTGTTACGCATAGCCTAACCACTCACCCTTGCTAATAATGCAACACTGACTGTAGCTGCATGGAACACGTAAACCCTTTGGAGCTAGTGGTGATGGATGCTCAGACGTGGAGGAAGGCCTGATTAAAAAATAGGCCCAATTTCTAGGAGCGGGTCTCCTAGACTTGGAATGCCCATACACTTAGTGTATGGGCTGGCAAACATTTCCCCTTTGGTGAGTGCATATTCTTTCTATTGTGGTGATGGGCATCATAACACCCTTGCCAAAACATAGAGTGGCCGGAGCATGACTGAATACGTTCACCCTGGTGTTCAAGTGGTGGTGGATGGTGAAGATGAGGACACCAAATGGCCAAAATCAGGAAGCGTATATCCATGTTTGGTTTTGAAGAGGTGCATGAGAATACACCTCCCAAAAAAGCACTACATTGGAGTTTATGCTTCGCTGTCATTTGGTGGTGACGAGAAGTCAGGCCCAATCGATCCCTTGTTCATTTTTATGAGAGTCAGCCTGTCTGCATTTTCTGTAGGAAGGCAAGTGCACTTATCTGTGATAATGCCACCAGCAGGACTAAAAACCCCCTCGGACAAAACGCTAGAGGCAGGGAAGGCCAGGACCTCCAAGGCGTAAAGAGCCAGCTCATGCCACGTGTCCAGCTTGGATACCCAATAATAAAAAGGCACAGAGGAATCACGGAGGATGTTGGTACGGTCAGCAAGGTATTCCCTCAGCATCTTGAATTCTCCCTCAGCATCTTGAAGATTGAATTCCTTGTGAGATTACTCCTCGCCTCAGTGCATGGGCGATGGTAGGATCTTAGAAAACTGTCCCAGAACTTGGCCAGTGTTCCTCTGCCTCTGCTGGAGTGGACTTGAGTCTGTCTCGCCTGTCCTGCTTGGTTGGCCAAAGAACTGTTATCTCTGCCGCCAGCGTTTTGAGATGGGAATTTTTTAAATAATTCTGCAACAATGGCCCTATGGTACTGCACCATTTTGGTACACCTGTCTGCCTCTTGAACAAAAGACTGAAAGTTATCCTTGTATCATGGGTCTAAAAGTGTCACTAGCCAGTAATGACTGGTAGCCAATATTTTGACAATACGAGAGTCACAGGAAAGCAGCGCAACATAAAGTCAGCCATCCGTGCCAGACTGGTAACAGGCAAGACTTCCGTGTCCTCACCAACAGGACAACTGACCAAGGTGTCCTCCTCCTCTTCCTTGTCCTCAGGCCATCCACACTGAACAGACGGTATGACAGTTGTGGTTGTAGTCCTGTCCATAGCACATGAAAGTAGCTCCTATTCTTCCTCCTCCTCTTCCTCATTGTCAACTAATCCACACTGGGATGACATGAGGCTGGGCTGTGTGTAATCACCCTGTATGGTTCCTTGATCCATGTCCCCGTGATCCGCCTGCAATGCCTCCTCTTTCATTGTGAGCAGAGAGCTTTTCAGAATGCAGATGAGCATTATGGTGACACTAATTATGGCGTCATCGCCGCTCACCATCTTGGTGGACTCCTCAAAGTTTTGGAGGATGCTACAGATGTCTGACATCCATGTCCATTCCTGAGGTCTTATGTGTGGAGTCAAACCTGAAAAATGACGGCCTTGTTGATGCTGGTATTCAACAACTGTCCGCTTCTGCTCACAAATCCTTTCTAACATATGCAGCGTAAAGTTCCAACGCGTGGGGACATCACACACCAGGCGGTGAGCCGGAATCTGCAATTGTTGCTTAAGCATGGCAAGGGCGGCTGAAGCTGTAGCTGACTTTCTAAAATGTGCACACAGGCAGCGTACTTTAACCAGCAGATCCAGCAGCTCCGGATACCTTTTTAGAAAACGTTGAACAATGAGGTTCAGCACATGGACCAGGCATGGTACGTGTTCCGGTTCGCCTCGTCTCAAAGCCGCCACCAGGTTCCTGCCATTGTCACACACAACCATGCCTGGCTGGAGATTTAGCAGTGTCAGCCACACATCTGTCTGCTCTTTCAGAGCTGTCAACAACTCTTCAGGATTGTGCAGTTTGTCACCTAAGCAAATTAGCTTCAGCACAGCCTGTTGCTGCTTTGCTTTGGCAGTGCTGCAGTGCTTTCTGCTTGTGACTGATGTGCTCATTTCTGACATGGAGGCGGAGGAGGAGGTGCAGGAGCTGTAACGATCTCTCATTGGAGATCGGAGGTCACATGCTCAGATCCTACTCCTGCTCTGATTGGATCATCAGAAAGGTCCTGGAAGGTCATGGCTATAAAAGCCTTGCATGGCCGCCCCGCTATGCGCTATAATAGAGATTAATTCTTATTGTTATAATGGTGTGTGTGATGATGGATGTATGAGACAGGTGAATGACTCATGACTCCCCCATACCTCCCAACTTTTGAAGAAGGGAAAGAGGGACAAAGGCTGTGGTGCGCTAAGCTCGTTGCGGCAAATTTTAGGCCATGCCCCCAACCACACCCATTTCACAACTAGTCACATCCATGTCCACGCCCAACCACACCCATTTACCACTGCTGATCACACAGAGGGCACAATGGCTGGCATTATGGGCATAGTGGCTGGTACTGCGGGCACACTGACAGGTACTGAGGAAAAGAAAGAAAGAAAACAGAGAGAGAGAGAGAGAGAAGAAAACAGAGAGACAAAGAAAGGAGAGCGAGAGAGAATGAAAGAACAGAGAGAGGAAGAACAGAGAGAGAACAAAGGACAGAAAGAGAAAGAAGAAAGAACAGCGAGAAAAAGAAAGAGAAGAAAGAAAGAACAGAGAGCAAAAGAAAGAACAGAGAGAGCGGGAAAGAAAGAGGGAAAATAATGAAAGAACAGAGAGAGAAAGAAAGGGGAAAGAAAGAAAGAAAGAACAGAGAGAAAGAAAGAGGGAAAAAAGAAAGGACAAAGAAAAAGAAAGAAAGAGAAAGAAAGAACACAGAGAGAAAGAGGGGACAGAAAAAAAGAACAGAGAGAGAGAAAGAAAGAGGGAAAAGAAAGAACAGAGAAAGAACAGATAAAAAGAAAGAACAGAGAGAGAAAGAAAGAACAGAGAGAGAAAGAGAAAGGAAGAACAGAGAGAGAAAGAAAGGGGAAAGAAAGAACAGAGGGAAAGAAAGAAAGAGGGGAAGCAGAAAAAGGAACAGAGAGAGAAACAAAGAACAGAGAGAGAAACAAAGAGGGGGCAGAAAAAAAGAACAGAGGGAGAGCAAAAGAAAGAAAGAGGGGAAATAAAGAAGAGAGAGAGAAAGAAAGAAGTAAAGAAAGAGAAAGCACAGAGAGAAAGAAGGAAAGAATGAGGGGAAATAAATCAAAAGAGGGGAAAGAAAGAACAGAGAGAGAAAGAAAGAACAGAGAGAGAAAGAAAGAACAGAGAGAGAATGAAAAAAAGAAAGATTAGAGAGAGAAAGAAAGAACAGAGCGAGAAAGAAAGAAAGAGAGAGAGGGAAAGAAAGAACAGAGAGAGAGAAAGAAAGGGGAAAGAAAGAACAGAGAAAAAGAAAGAAAGAGAAAGAAAGAAATAACAGAGAGAGAAAGAAAGGGGACAGAAAATAAGAACAGAGAGAGATAAAGAAAGAGGGGAAAGAAAGAAAGAAAAAAGAAAGAAAGAGGGGAAAGAACAGATAGAAAAAAAGAACAGAGAGAGAAAGAAAGAGCAGAGAGAAAAAGAAAGAGTTGAAAGAACGAACAGAGAGAGAATGAAAGAGTGGACAGAAAAAAGAACAGAGGAAGAGCGAAAGAAAGAAAGAGGGGAAGGAAAGAAAGAAAGAAAGAACAGAGAGAGAAAGAAAGGAGAAAGCATAGAGAGAGAAAGAAAAAGAAAGAAAGACAAAGAAAGAAAGAAAGAACAGAGAGAGAAAGAAAGAAAGAGGGAAAAGGAAAAGAAAGAAAGAGGAGAAAGAAGGAACAGAGTGAATGAACAGACAGAGAAAGAAAAAAGAAAGATTAGAGAGAGAAAGAAAAAGAGAGGGAAAGAAAGAACAGATAAAGAAACAGAGAGAGAAAGAATAGAGAAAGAAAGAAACAGAGAGAGAGAAGGAAAGAACAGAGAAAGAAATAAAGAAAGATTCTATAAAGATACTATAGCAGCCCGGCTCCCATTGTAATGCCCACCTGAGCCTCCCGGTGCAGGACATATTATGATCTGCTCACATGGCCGGCATCCCCGATTCCAAGGCGATCCCGCTGTCCGCACTGTCAGATGAGGACATGGTGATGGATCTGAAGCATTCCCTGAAGTGCCTCCATGGTTCCATCACAATCTCCTTATGAAATTACCTCATTTCCGGTCAGCTTCCAGCACGTCACTTCCGGTGCAACGTTATGTGTGAGTTTTAAAGTGCTCCTCAGGGCTCCACCATGTACTGTGTCGATGGGAAAATCCCGCTTTGTATGCCTCGTACACACTTGGCTCCGCTCCGTACATCCTGCACACACATGGCTCCACTCCGTACACACACGGCTCCGCTCCACACACCCCATACACACGGCTTCGCTCCGCATACCCCATACTCATGCGGCTCGGCTCCGTACACCAAAAACACATGCAGCTTCGCTCCGTACACCTCGGACACACGAGGCACCGCTCCATACACCAAGTACAGATGCGGCTCTGCTCCATACATCGAGTACACACGCGGCTCCGCTCCGTACACCAAGTACACACACGGATGAGCTCCGTACACCAAGTACACGCGCGGCTCAACTCCGTACACCTCGTACACACACTGCTCTTCTCCGTACACCTCGTACACACACTGCTCCACTCCGTACACCTCGTACACACACTGCTCCTCTCCGTACACCTCATACACACACTGCTCCACTCCGTACACCTCGTACACACACTGCTCCTCTCCGTACACCTCGTACACAAGCGGCTCTGCTCCATACACCAAGTACACACACAGCTTTGCTACATCCACACTGTAAACACCTCCTGACCCCACACATAAACTTGACCTCATCCAGCACCATGACAACCAGCACAGCAAAATCCTGCAGACACGGAAGCTCCTGATCATGTGACCCCTGACTCCTCCCCTCCTGTGACCTCATCACAGGTCCTGTGCGCACAGCCACAGAACAGCCTAGGATTTCATTGAAGGCTGCAATGGGTCTCTCTGGGAGGGTTGAGGATGGGGTCGGTGCATGGAGGGCGTGGCGGCTCAGTGCAGTGTCGGGAAAAATAGAGTCCCGGCTGGGACACAGGTTGGGGGGTCAAAAACGGGACTGTCCCGCGAGAATCGGGATGGTTGGGAGTTATGGACTCCCCTCCCTCGGTTTTGTATGTGTTAGGGTCACAGAGTTAGAGTCAGCACCTAGTTCTGGTACTGCCTAGCTCCGCAGTGCATTCAGCTCTCTCTGCGAACTCTGTGCAGTAACAGAGCCCGCTTCCTATCACACCGGGTCAGTGGTTCCCCGCCGGTTTCCAGCGAGTAGTTTACTACACACTGTCCGACGTTGTATAGCAGCAGTATTCCATCTCTGCACGGTGGACCCCGGGTTGCGATCGCACTTGCCTATATTTTATATTCAGTGCGATCCACAACCCTAACACCAGGATGGCACAGTGGGAGAAATAGTGGCGGCTGGGGACAGAGTACCTTGGGACGGCCGCTGCCATCAAGTTGCGGAAAGCTTCCGTCTCCACGAGCCTAAAAGACAACATTTTGACTGCAAGCAGACGAGTAATATAAGAATTAAGTACTGTGGCCTGTGGGGCGTTGGATGCATATTTCCGCTTACGTTCCAATGACTGGGGTATGGACAACTGAAGGCTGCGCTGGGACAAGGACGTGGACATGCTTGATGATGGTGCTATTTGACTGTGCGCAACGGCAGGTGCAGGGCAGAAGGCATCGTCGCATGCAGCGTGGACAGGGGATTGTCTTGCACACACAACAGTGGAAGAAGCAGTGGAGTCACCCGCAGACACTGTTCCTGGAGCCTGGGGTTGGGCCCACAAAGTCGGGTGCTTTGCTGCCATGTGCCTGATTATGCTGGTGGTGGTAAGGCTTGTAGTTTTGCTACCCCTGCTGATGCTGGCATGACAGGTGTTGCAAATGACCTGTTTGGGGTTATCAGCAGAGTCTTTAAAAAATAACCAGACTCGGGAAGACCTAACAGTTGGACTGGCAACATCCGTCAGGTTGGTGTTACGGGGAACAGTTGCACGCCTTCTGTCTGCTTCTTCCTGCCTGAAGTGGTGCAATGCCTACTTCCCCCTGTGTGCTGCTGTCCTCGCTCTGCAGGTCCTCCTGCCAGGTTGGGTCTGTTACTACATCATCCACCACCTCTTTCTCCACTTCCTCACCCTGGTCTTCTTCCTGACATTCTGACAATTGTGTCTCATCATCGCCCACCTCTCGTGACTGTGGCTGCTCAAAGATTTGTGCATCGCTACATGGAATATCATCTTGCCCCACTTCTAGTGAACCGGGCGAGAGGCATGAATCTACAAATGGAAAACTGAAGAGCTCTTTGGAGTGTCTGAGTGTGGGATCAGTTGTCTCAGGGCAATCAGCATGGAGGGAGGAAGGAGGATCAGGGTGAGGAATATGCGGTCCAGATTCACGGCAACTGTGACTTGACCATGTTGAAGACAGGGTGCTGGTGGGGGTGAATAAGTAACTGGATGTATTATCCGCTATCCAACCAACAACCTTTTCACACTGCTCGGGCTTCAATAGTGCTGTCTTGCCGCGGTCCCCTAGGACTTCGGACACTAAGGTCCAGGGAGAAGATGTGGGTGTTTTTAATAATTACGTTAACAGACTGCAAAAAAATACAATGTTTTGGAATAAACTGGCCAAACTTTGAGCACGCAAATGTGTGCCCTTTTTTTTTTATTTTTGGGCTAACTAGTGCTGTATATCAGTACTGTGACACCGAGGACAAAAAGAGGAAAACCGGCCTAAACTGGTCAAACTTTGAGCACGCACAGATATCAGCTGACACGGCGATACCACTACAATAAATGTGTGCCCTGTTTTTTTATTTTTGGGCTAACTAGTGCTATATATCAGTACTGTGACACCCAGGACAAAAAAAGAAAACCGGCCTTAACTGGCCAAACTTTGAGCACGCACAGATATCAGCTGGCATGGAGATACCACTACGACAAATTTTTTTTGTTGACTAAATAGTGCTGTATATAAGTTCAGTTTCACCCAGGACACAAAAAAGAAAACCGCCTAAACTGGCCAAACTTTGAGCACACACAGATAAGAGCTGGCACGGAGATACCACTACAATAAATGTGTGCCATGTTTTTTTACTTTTGGGCCAACTAGTGCTGTATATCAGTACTGTGACACCCAGGGCAAAAAAAAGGAAAACCAGCCTAAACTGGCCAAACTTTGAGCATGCACAGATATGAGCAGGCACCGAGATACCACTACGACAAATGTGTTTTTTTGTTTTTTTTTATGGCTAAATAGTGCTGTATATAAGTACAGTTTCACCCAGGACAAAAAAAAGAAAAACGCCGTAAACTGGCCAAAGTTTGAGCACACGCAGATATGAGCTGGCACGGAGATACCACTACGACAATTTTTTTTTGTTTTTTGGGGGGTTTTTTGGACTAAATAGTGCTTTATATAAGTACAGTTTCACCCAGGACAAAAAAAGAAAACTGCTGTAAACTGGCAAAACTTTGAGCACACACAGATATGAGATGCCACGGAGATACCACTTCAGCAAATGTGTGGGCTGTAGTTTTTGGGGGGCTAAATACTGCAGTATTTACGTACAGTGACAGCCAGGACAAAAAAAGAAAAATGCCGTAAACTGGCCAAACTTTGAGTACACACAGATATGAGCTCCACGGAGATACCACACTGAAAAATATGTGGCTAGGATTTTTTTATTTTTTTGCTAAATACTGCTGTATGTAAGTACAGTGATAGCCAGGACAAAAAAAGAAAACCGCCATAAACTGGCCAAACTTTGAGCACACACAGATATGAGCTGGCACGGAGATACCACACCAAAAAATGTGTGGCCTTTATTCCAATTACACCTAGGGCTAGCTATATACGGCCAATATATCCTACAGGTAGCAGCAGCAGCAGCAGCACCACAACACAGAAAGGGAATGGACCCTCTTGATGTATGCAATGAGCTACATACACACATACAGTGCCTGCGGGCCTTGTACTGATGTGTATAGAGCGATGTACACTACCCTGCCTACCTCACACTGGATATATACTCCAGCGTTAGTCCTTAGAAGGACTGTTGGTTTAGCTGGATTTGAGTAGTTTAGGATGGTAGACCCCACACAAACTAATAAATCCCCAGTTCTGACCCTATATCGGCAGCAGCTCTCCCTACACTATCTCAATTTGGAGCTGAATGCACCGAGCAGGGTGGTGACGTGTCTCTTATACCCCTGATGATGCTGTGCGGCCAGCCAATTACTGCACGACCACAACAAAGATGGTTGCGGCGTTTCATTGCTTGGCAGACAATCCCTGGGTTAGGGACGGCGGAACGCACTAAATATTAAATAACAGAAAGTGCGTTCGCCGCCCGGGGTCCACTGTGCAGAGGTGTTAAACTGCTGCTATATAATGGCAGACGCGCTATATGGCGGTATAGCACATGCGGGTTATACGTCTCCCGATGTGCGCTGGTAAGCTCTGTTAACCTCACAGAGACGCCTAAGTTATAAATATAAATGCCGAGCCTGTTGACCTCACAGGTCTCAGCGGTGTGCACACACTGTACGGTCACAGGACTAGGCCCAAGACTCAGGGTCAATGTCCATCTAGACCTACCATGCGTGCAGTGTCGCTACTGCGGACGCCAACAAGTGCTGCTGACTGCAGCGCGGTGACCGACTCAGCCGCCGCCACATGACAATGCCCGAGAGGGGGCGCACTGTCGGACGCTAGTGCTGTAAGATGTGAATTGTGGCCTGTAGCGTGCCACTGACTGGCGCTGACTCTATGACTAAGTCCCTATCCACACACGTAATATCAGAGGGAGGGGATCTTAATGAGTCATTCGCAGGCACATGCATTCATCATCATTCACACAGATAGCAATTAGAGTCTATACTAGTGCATGGCCGAACGGTCATGTGCGCTTTTTATAGCCGGGACCTTCCGGAAACTTCCAGATCTATGAGATGGACCAATGAGATCTGGAGCAGGACCTGGGCACATGACTCCCGATCTCCAATGGGAGATCATCTCGTGAGCATGCCCAGTAGGAGAACAGAGGGACTTAGTCTCTGGAGCGATCTGCGGCAAAGCAATATCCTCTGCGGTAGATAGACAGCAGGAGACCACAGAATGTGAGGCTCTGGATTCCTGCAGAGCAGATGCAGAAACCTGACGCCTAACACCCTGTATCGTGATTGGGTTTGTAAAGTCCGCCAAAAAAGCTGGGTGGAGACCCGAGTTCCCACCGTGTAATCCTGGAAAAACTCGGTGCTCGCCAAGTACACCGAGTACCGTGATACTCCGTGAGAAATGAGTAGTGGCAAGCATGTTCGCTCATCACTAGTGGTCACGTCAAAGAATGTTTCCATGTACACATACCAAAGTTAATACCTTGCACTCTACCATATCCAATCTGTTGGCCACGGAAATGCTGTCTTTCCGCCTGGTGGATACAGACAGTTTTTGAAAGTTGATGGCCATCGCAGTCCCTCAGTTCCAGTTGCCCAGCCGCCATTACTTCTCTAAAAAAGCTGTGCCTGCGCTACACCAGCATGTCGCCAACATCACCAATTCTATGGAACAATCTATGTCTATGTCTATGCCAGGGTGCATTTCTCCACTGACACATTGACAAACAAACATGGGCAGGGGCATTACATCTCACTGACTGGGCATTGGTAGCTGTGGGGGCAGGCGGTCAAGGGGCTGCTCCACAAGTTTTTGAATCACTAAGGCTTGGGGACACACCTCTGTATCTAACAGTTCCTCCATTGCTTTTAGCTCCTCCAACTCCTCTAACGTCTCCACCTGTGAACTCAACCTCTCTCTTAATCAGACATGCATTCAAACACTGCAGATAGAATCTCCCACCTCCGCAGTGCACAGCCATGGCTCACTGCAATCAGGCAGTTTTCAAATTAATATGCCTTGGAGATCACAGTCACACAGCTCAACAGTTGTGGACAGCTATACAGGTCGAGTTAGAGCAATGGCTGTCTCCTCTTAATTGGGAGCCAGAGAAGGCCATGTGCAATAACAGTGGAAACCTGGTGGCGACCCTACGCCGGGGCAACCTCACACGTGCCTTTCATGGCTCATGTCCTTAACCTGGTGGTACAGCAATTTCTCCAACACTATCCCAGCCTGGATGCACTGCTGCAGAAAGCATGGTCTCTGTGTACTCACTCTTCTGCCAATCACACCCCGCAGGTCATCAACTTGCATCACTGCAAAGGTTAACCATTTACAGTGTTCCGACGCTTTGGAATTCCACTCTGCACATGTTGCAATGATTGTGGAAGCAGTGACAAGCCCTGGTACAGTATGTACTTTTGCATAGCCTGAACGTGGTGCAAATCATGCTTGCGTATTGGGCACAGATGAATGACCTCTGCAACCTTCTGCACAGTTTTGAATTGGCTACTAAGATATTTAGCGCTGATGATGCCATCATCAGCATCACTATTCCAGTCATCTACATGCTGGAGCACACTTTGAATAGTCTGTATGAGGAGGTGGTAGTCCCAGAGGAAGAGTTGGTAGCAGAGAAGGATTCGGAAAGGATTACAATATCTCAAACTTCCAGACTGTCGTTGCACAGACAGGAGATGAAAACGATAATGATCCCCTTTCTGTTGTCTGTGCTTGGCGGGAGAGGACAGAGGCAGTAACCTTGAGTGTTACCCCGCCACCAACACACCATGGACTTGGACCTCATGGAAGAGACCGACACATGAGTGTCTTCTTGCTGTACTATATTCAACAATGCCAGTATTCTTAGGGTTAGAAATAGTGCTGACTACTGGGTTGCAACTCTGTTAGAGCCATGGTACAAGAGTAGTTTTAGCCAGATGCTTCACTTCTTGGAAAGGGATGCACACATGCTGGAGTATTGAAACACGCTTGTAGACAATCTTAAGAGTTGTTTTCCACAAGACAGCAGTGAAACCCACATTGTGCATCCCAGTTCTAGACGTCCAACCCTGGAAACATCAAAATTCAATACAAAAACATTAGCAGCAGCAGTGTAAGTGGCATAAGCAATTTTTGTGAGTCGTTTCATGCATTTTTTTAGACCAGCCTGTGCACCAGCATAGCAGAATACAAGTTTTACACGTTGTGAATGACTGGAGAGGATGGTGCAGGAGTATCAGGAGATCAATATCAATGCCATCGGGGGGGTTTGGACCCTTTTGCATTTTGGTGTTCAAAAATGGACGAGTGGCCTCAGCTCGCCTGTCACGCCTTGGAGGTTTTGTCATGCCCGACAGCCAGTGTCCTCTCAGAACATGTTTTCAGTACTGCTGGTGTCCTGATGGATAAGTGCATCTGGCCATCCCCTGAAAGTGTAGACCGCTACAAAATGAATGGCTTTTGCATCCCAGTCACATACTGGGCAGACTGGACGATGGTCATCAATTCTTTTAGGTAAATTTGGACAATGTTTTTAAAGGAACTTTTCAAGGACATTGAAGTCTACAGCCACAGAAGATCTCTGGTTAGTTCTCCAAGCTGTTTGAAACAACCTCCCTACCGAGTTCCTTTAAAAACTGTTTTCAAGTTTACCTAGATGTATTGATGCTATTTTGAAAGTAAAAGGCGATCAACAAAATATTGTTTTGATTTACCTTTATCTAACTTTGCGTTTCGTTAATCGATAATAATAAATTCTTAACACTTATATTTAAAAGTATTCTTTAACCCCTTAACCCCAAAGGGTGGTTTGCACGTTCATGACCGGGCCAATTTTTATAATTCTGACCACTGTCTCTTTATGAGGTAATAAATGCTTCCATGGATCCCTGTGATTCTGTGATTGTTTTCTCGTGACATATTGTACTTTATGTTAGTGGTAACATTTCATTCAAATAACTTGCGTTTATTTGTGAAAAAAATGGAAATTTGGCAAAAACTTTGAAAATTTCGCAATTTTCCAAATTTAAATTTTTATGCCCTTAAATCACAGAGATATGGCACACAAAAAACTTAATAAATAACATTTCACATATGTTTAATTTACATCAGCACAATTTTGGAACCAAATTTTGTTAGGAAGTTATAAGGGTTAAAAGTTGACCAGCGATTTCTCATTTTTGCAACAACATTTTATTTTTATGGACCACATCACATTTGAAGTCACTTTGAGGGGTCTATATGATAGAAAATACCCAAAAGTGATGCCATTCTAAAAACTGCACCCCTCAAGGTGCTCAAAACCGTATTCAAGTAGTTTATTAACCCTTCAGGTGCTTCACAGGAATTTTTTGAATGTTTAAAAAAAAATGAACATTTAACTTTTTTTCACAAAAAATATTACTTCAGGTCCAATTTTTTTATTTTACCAAGGGTAACAGGAGAAATTGGACTGCAAAAGTTATTGTGCAATTTGTCGTGAGTACACTGATACCTGATATGTGGGGGGAACCACTGTTTCGGCGCATGGCAGAGATCAGAAGGGAAGGAGTGCCGTTTGACTTTTTCAATGCAAAACTGGCTGGAATTCAGATCGGATGCCATGACACTTTTGGAGAGCCCCTGATGTACCTAAACAGTGGAAACCCCCCACAAGAGACCCCATTTTGGAAACTAGACCCCCCAAGAAACTTATCTAGATATGTGGTGAGCACTTTGAACCCCCAAGGGCATCACAGAAGTTTATAATGGCCGGGCGTGAAGATAAAAAAACATATTTTTTCCACAAACATGATCTTTTAGTCCCCAATTTTTTTATTTTTCCAATGGTAACAGGAGAAATTGGACCCCAAAAGTTGTTGTCCAATTTGTCCTGAGTACGCTGATACCCCATATCTGGGAGAAAACTACTGTATGGGCACATGTCAGGGCTCGGAAAGGAAGTAGTGATGTTTTGGAATGCAGACTTTGATGGAATGGTCTGCGGGTGTCAAGTTGCCTTTGGAGAGCCCCTGATGTACCTAAACAGTGGAAACCCCCCACAAGTGACCCCATTTTGGAAACTAGACCCCCTAAGGAACTTATCTAGATGTGTGGTGAGCACTTTGAACCCCCCAGTGCTTCACAGAAGTTTATAACGCATGGGCGTGAAATAAAAAATCATATTTATTCCACAAACATGATATTTTAGTCCCCAATGTTTTCATTTTCCCAAGGGTAACAGGAGAAATTGGCCCCAAAAGTTGTTGTCCAATTTGTCCTGAGTACGCTGATACCCTATATGTGGGAGAAAACTACTGTATGGGGACACGTCGGGGATCGGAAGGGAAGTAGTGACGTTTTGGAATGCAGACTTTGATGGAATGGTCTGCGGGTGTCATGTCGTGTTTAGAGAGCCTCTGATGTGCCTAAACTGTTGAAACTCCCCACAATTGACCCCATTTTGGAAACTAGACCCCCTAAGGAACTTATCTAGATGTGTGATGAGCACTTTGAACCCCCAAGTGCTTCACAGAACTTTATAAAGCCCGGGCTTGAAAATAAAAAAAATCATATTTTTTTCCACAAAAATGATATTTTTGCCCCCAATTTTTTATTTTCCTAAGGGTAACAGGAGAAATTGGACCCCAAAATTTGTTTTGCAAATTGTCCTGAGTAGGCTGATACCCTACATGTGGGGGTAAAACACTGTTTGGGCGCATGGCAGAGCTTGGAAGGGAAGGAGCACCATTTGACTTTTTCAACGCAGAATTGGCTCAAATTGAGATCAGACGCCATGTTGCGTTTGGAGAGCACCTGATGTGCCCAAACAGTGGAACCCCCCCAATTCTAACTCCAACCCTAACCCCAACACACCCCTAACCTTAATCTCAGCCCTTACCCTAGCCCTAACCCTAGCCCTAACTCTAGCCCTAACCCTAATGGGAAAATGGAAATAAATACATTTTTTTTTATTCTATTATTTTTCCCTAACTAATGGGGTGATAAAGGGGGATTTGATTTACTATTTATGGCGGGTTTTTATGTTTGGCAGCTGTCACACGCTAAAATACACTTTTTATTGTAAAAATAGTTTTTGCATCACCACATTTTGAGAGCTATAATTTTTCCGTATTTTGACCCACCGAGTCATGTGAGGTCTTATTTTTGTGGAACGAGTTGATGTTTTTATTGTTACCATTTTCGGGCACGTGACATTTTTTGATCGCTTTTTATTCCGATTTCTTGGACGCAGAATGAACAAAAACCAGCATTTCAAGAATTTATTTTGGGGGGTGCATTTACACCGTTCCGCGTGCGGTAAAATAGATAAGGCGGTTTTATTCTTCGGGTCAGTACGATTACAGCGATACCTCATTTATGTATTTTTTTATGTTTTGGCACTTTTATGCAATGAAAACAATTTTATATAAAAAATAATTATTTTTGCATCGCTTTATTCTGTGAGCTATAACTTTTTTATTTTTTTGCTGATGATGCTGTGTGGCAGCTCGTTTTTTGCGGGACAAGATGACGTTGTACTTTTATTGTTTTGTTTTTTTTTATTTCCAAAAAATCAATTTATTAGGGAATTTTTTTTTAATTTATTTAGCGATTTTTTGTAAATTATTTTTACACTTTTTTTTTTCTTTTAACTTTATTACATTGTCCCAGGGGGGACATAACTGTCATGTGACAGATCGCTGATCTGTGACAGATCAGCGATCTGTCACAGGCAGTGCAGAAGGCTTCCTCGTGCCTGCGCTTTGCTCCCTGCAGGCCTTTGCTTCCTGCAGGCCCTTTGTTCCCTGCAGGCCCCCGAAGGTCCCCGCTGCCATTTTGGATCCGGGGACCTGCAGGGAAGGAGGCCCTCGGAGCAGCGCTGCACATCGCGCTGCTCAGGGGGGCTCAGGGAAGCACTGAGGGAGCCCCCTCCCTGCCGATGCTTCCCTAAACCCCAGTACACTGCGATCGTGTTTGATCGCAGTGTGCCAGGGATTAACGTGTCAGGGCGGTCCGTGACTGCCCCTGATACATAGTGCCGCGTGTCAGCTGTGATAATCAGCTGACACCCGGCCGCGATCAGCGGCGCTCACCACGTGAGCGCCGCTGATCGCTATGACGTACTATCCCATCCCTGGGAATTAAGTCCCAGGGCACATGGACGGGATAGTACGTCACATGGCAGAAAGGGGTTAATTACAGCACTTTTTTCATACCTGACTAAAACTATGCACAATACTGTATGTATGGAGTTTGGGATTTGGTTAGGATTAATGGTGTCTACAATGCTGAAAAATATCATTCAGTACGAAAAACAGTAGCAGCACTCCAAAGATAAAGGATCAAAAGACAGATTTTAATCATCCAGTGCATAGTTTCAGCTCAAAACCTCAGAGACTTTCTCAAAAGCAGAGACTTTCTAAAAAATGGGAAAGCCTTGAGAAAATCTCTGCCATATTGAGCCAAAACATTGCGTGGGCTGATTAAAATACGTTTCTCATCCTCTTTGGAGAGCAGTCCACATTTTTTGGAGTTTGTTATAAATATAAATATTATTGTTGTTTTATTTCCCTAAAAACTATTTTGCTGATGAGGGTACATCCACAGGGGACATAAATTAGTCATTATTCCTCTAATATTTGAGCATATTCCCCGTCTGTATCTGTGCCAAAATTCACAAATAAGAGAAATTATCAATGCAATAACAAACTATTAAGTAGTACTTTGAAAATCCTTTTTAAAAAACTATGCCTATAAATATGGATGGAGAGCTATTATTTGTATATGGCATCTCTATGTATATTTATAGCAACTCCTTGAAATTAGAAATCTTTTGTAACACAGCAGTGCAGAATGTGGCTCCTTCGGGTACTGTTTTAGATGTTCTACAAGTAGAGCACTTTTAAGATAAAGGAGTACTTAAAGAACTCAAATAAGAGAAAATCATGTTTTTACGCTGGTTTCACATTCGCGCTTTTTAAGCGCACGCACGGCCGGGGGTAGCTCCGCCCCCGATCCGGCTCTCTGCCCGGCGTGCCCGCCCCTTCCTTGTAGCGCCGCCTCCTAGCGCACAGCGGCGCCTGCGATCGGCGCACCCTATCTTTAGCATAGGGTGCGCAGATCGTGCGCAGGCCGTGCGCTAGTTGCGCTTTGACCTGCGCTGCGCACTTTTGACGGTGCGCCGTACGTGCCAAAATCAAACTTTTCGGATTTTGGCGCGCACGGCGCACCGTCAAAAGTGCGCAGCGCAGGTCAAAGCGCAACTAGCGCACGGCCTGCGCACGATCGGCGCACCCTATGCTAAAGATAGGGTGCGCCGATCGCAGGCGCCGCTGTCCGCTAGGAGGCGGCGCTACAAGGAAGGGGCGGGCACGCCGGGCAGAGAGCCGGCTCGGGGGCGGAGCTACCCCCGGCCGTGCGCGCGCTGAAAATGCGCTAATGTGAAACCAGCCTTAGATGTTATTTTTCGCTCTGTAAATTGAATCATCATTGGTTTGGCTTGTAAACTTATAAACCTTAGGCTGGTTTCACATTAGCGCATTTTATGCGCGCGCACGGCCGGGGGTAGCTCCGCCCCCGAGCCGGCTCTCTGCCCGGCGTGCCCGCCCCTTCCTTGTAGCGCCGCCTCCTAGCGGACAGCGGCGCCTGCGATCGGCGCACCCTATCTTTAGCATAGGGTGCGCCGATCGTGCGCAGGCCGTGCGCTAGTTGCGCTTTGACCTGCGCTGCGCACTTTTGACGGTGCGCCGTGCGCGCCAAAATCCGAAAAGTTTGATTTTGGCGCGCACGGCGCACCGTCAAAAGTGCGCAGCGCAGGTCAAAGCGCAACTAGCGCACGGCCTGCGCACGATCGGCGCACCCTATGCTAAAGATAGGGTGCGCCGATCGCAGGCGCCGCTGTCCGCTAGGAGGCGGCGCTACAAGGAAGGGGCGGGCACGCCGGGCAGAGAGCCGGATCGGGGGCGGAGCTACCCCCGGCCGTGCGCGCGTTGAAAATGCGCTAGTGTGAAACCGGCCTTAGTTCTAGCAATTTCTCTCCTCCCAAGTTACAAACACGTAGAAAGTATCTATTACTGTATAAAGAGGCAGACACTGATAGCTTGGTGTGTCTGGGCCCTTCTTCTCTATATGGCAATAGAACTACTGTACATGCTGTGTGTGTGTGAGTGTATATAAATAAAGTAATTTCCTGTCTTTGAAAACACTATCTCTAATTAATATACAGTAGTATTCTCTCCATGTATGTTCCGCGCCATGCCTTATTACATAGTATCCTCTCTAGTTACGTATGCTGCTGTCCCCTATTACATAGTGTTCTCTCTTGTTATATAAAGCACCGGCCCTTACATAGCATATTCTTTTATTTTAGTAATTCATAGCTCCCTGTGTTTCTTTATTTCATAGCATCTTCTCGTTAGATATAAAATAAAATGACTGCTGATGAAATATGTGAAAGCCTATTTTCTAATTAAGGGGGCTAATGGACTGGTCTTCTGGTCACACACTGCCCCATCAGCAGCCATTCTATTTTATATCTAGAAGAATAAAGAGAGGGCGCTATGAATATGGCTCGATTCATAAATCTTTGATCCTCAAAATGAAATGAGAATATGACATATTCTAAGTCTTACTGATCTTATTCTTAAATCTATGATTATCACACATCTGATAACGGATTTATGAAACGCTATGGGTCTGTGTTTCAACTGATAAAACAAATATCTGTCTGCACAAAGACATTTCACATGGATGTGAGAATCTAGCCAAAAGGAAGTTGTTTAACCAACCAAAGTATTATAGCAAATCATATAGTATACATTGGTCTGAAAAAGTGTTTGCCCCCTTCCTGATTTACTATTCTTTTCCACTTTTGCCACACTTAAATGCTTCAGGTCATCAAACAAATTTAAATATTATACAAAGATAACACAAGCAAACACAAAATGCAGCTTATAAATGAAGGTCTTTATTATTAAGGGAAAAATAAATCAAAACCTAAAGGGCCCCGTGTGAAAAATTGATTGCCCCTACTTTAAAACATAAATTAACTGTGGTTTATCGCATCTTTAGGAAGTCGAGTTCAAATTTAGCCACACGCCGGCCTGATTACTGCCACGCCTGTTCTCAATCAAGAAATCACTTAAATAGACCTGCCTGACAAAGTGATGTAGACCAAAAGAACGTTAAAAGCTAGGCATCATGTCGCAATCCAAATAAATTCTGGAACCAATGAGAAACAAAGTAATTGAGATCTCTGAATCTGAAAAAGGTTATAAAGGCACTGCTAAACCTTTGGGACTCCAGGGGACCAGAGTCAGAGCCATATTTCACAAATGGTGAAAACATGGAACAGTGGTGATCTTTCCCAGAAATGGCCAGCCAATGAAAATTATCCAAAGAGCATAGTGTTGACTCATTTGGCAACAACATCCAAAGAACTGCAGGCATCATTTGCCTCAGTTAAGGACAGTGTTCATGACTTCACCATAAGAATGAGACTGTGCAAAAATGTCCGTCATGGCAGAGTTCCAAGCAAAAAACTACTGCTGAGCAATAAGAACATAAATGCTCATCTTAGTTTTGCCAGAAAACATCTTGATGATCCCCAATAATTTTGGGAGAATACTCTGTGGACTGACAAGGAAAAAGTTGAACTTTTAGGAAGGTGTACTGTATGTCCCATTACATCTGGTGTATAAATAAAACAGTATTTCAGAAAAGGAACTTCATGCCACCAGTAAAATATGGTGGTGGTAGTGTGATGATCTGATGCTGTTTTGCTGCTTCAGGACCTGCTATTTACCAAAAATCCTGAAGGAGAATGTCCAGCCATCTGTTTGTGATCTCAAGCTGAAGCGCACTTGGGCTATGCGGTAGGAAAATGATCCAAAATATACCAGAAAGTCCACCTCTGAATGGTTTAAGAAAAACAAAATTAAGACTTTGGAGTGGCCTAATCAAAGTTCTGACATTAATCCAATTGAGATGCTGTGGCCTGACCTTAAACAGGTGGTTCATGCTAAAAAAAACCTCCAATGTGGCTGTGTGTGCAACCGGTGCTGCTGCACCAGGGTCCGGAGGTGGAGGGGGACCCCTGCAGGGCGGTTAACACTGAGGGCAATGTGGCCTGAAGGGCCCCTGCCCAGATTGCCCTCATGTGCGGTGGGCAGGGAGCAATCACTGCAGCTCTGCTGCCTACAGGAGAAAATGGCAGCAGAGCAGAGCTGCCGAGATCCATCCTGTTTTCTGCTCACACTTCCTGACTGTTAGAGCAGCACGGTTGGATGACGTCAACATTCAGCAAGCCGCTGTGCCAGATAGAAAGCTGCCAGCAGCAAAGATGCTGCAGCTGACGAGGAACGTGTGGAGAGGTGAGAGGTGCTGTATGTGTGTGTTGTGTGGCTGCAGGGAACATGCGGAGAGGTAAGAGGTGCTGTTTGTATGTGTGGCTGCGGAGAACATGCAAAGAGGTGAGTAGCGTGTAGGTGTGTGTATGTGGAGAGGGCAGGGAACGTGTGGAGAGATGAGTGGTGCTTTGTGTCTGTGTGTGTATGTGGAGAGGGCAATGATGGGATTGATGGAGAGGGCAATGATGGGGTGGTGAAGGAGGAGGCAATGATGGTGGTGGTGGAAAGGACAATGATGGTGGTTGTGGGGAAGGAGGTAATGATGGAGGTGGTGGAAAGGGCAAGGATGGGGGTGGTGGGAAGAAGGCAATGATGGAGGTGGTGGAAAGGGCAATGATGGGGTTGGTGGGGGAGAAGGCAATGATGGAGGTGGTGGAAAGGGCAATGATGGGGTGGCGGGGGAGGAGACAATGATGGTGGTGGTTGAAAAGACAATGATGGTGGTGGTGGAAAGGGCAATGGTGGGGGTTGGGGGGGAGAAGGCAATGATAGAGGTGATGAAGAGGGTAATGTTAAAGGTGGTGGAGATGGCACTGATGGAGGTGATGAGGGATGGCAATGATTGGGATGGTGGAGAGGGCAATGATGGGTGGTGCAGAGGCCAGTGATGAAGGTGGTGGAGAGGGCAATGATGAAGGTGATGGAGAGGGCAATGATGGAGGTGATGGAGAGGGCAATGCTGGAGGTAGGGGAGAGGACAATGATGGGATGCGGGGGGGAGAAGGACAATGAGGAGAGTGGAGGATTGGGATGGAATGAAAGGGGACTTATAATGGACTTACAAATAGGGGGAGGTGGAGGAAGATGTTAGATATAGATGTAAAATGAATTGGGTAGTGGAGAAGGGTGCTAAGACCCTGATAGTGTCCTCCCACATCTCACAATTCATTGTGATGCTGTCAAGGACTTAAAGTTTATTGGGGAGTGGGAGAGGAGGCGATAAGGTGTGTAAGGGATTGAGTAGAATATCGCTTTAATGCTACCTCCCCTTTAAGGCGTTCTAATAGTAATGTGTTTTGTAAATTAATGTACAGTTTTGATAATGTTTCGGTACTGCTGCACTACGGTGTATTACCTTCATTGGTACTGCCACTTTGTGTGTTATCACAAAAATTGCCCAATAATCACAAAATCCCAATTAAGGGTAATATACCATCAATAATAATACTTTATGGTAACCAAATAGTGAAGAAATCTGGTACCACACAATGGTATAAATTTTTAAAATCACATCTTTACTGACATAAAAAATGAACAAAACACATAAGTATAACAGAAAGGTGTCAACCAATAAGACAAGGGACTAAAAAAGTCCATAGGAAATCCCCTTACAACAATCTGTCATAGACATTGAAGCACACCCATATAGAAGGAAATAAGGGAAACAAGGATACAATGCCCCATAATGGAGGCGGTGAATGAATGCTATAGTCTGTGACCGACATGTAATAAATCAATCACTTGTGACCATTCCTTCTAAATTTGTCGCTCCTAAGCGGCGCTAACCGCAAATAGGGTGAGCAATAAAAGGTTAATTACCTAGAGTGTGAGCTGATGGGAATCCCTGGATGTCTCTGCTGCCCCAGGTACACCAGTAGAAGCTGATGGTTTTTCTGTGGGAGGAGGTCAGGACACCAGAGCCCCGATATCCTCGGCTACGACTACCGTCCTTGCCCCCTCTTACAGGTGCATAGGACACTTCATAATGAACTGAAAGGTGGGACAAGACGCTGTCAGGGACTTATAAAGAATTGGGAGGTGGCGGATAATTCTCAGTACCTGATGGCATCTTCTCCCACCCCCAAATTCATTGATGCTATGAAGGACTTATAATGATGGGGACACAGGACAGGGACTTAGGCTATGTGCACATGTTTAGGATTTGGAGGAGAATATTCTGCTGCATGTCCTAATGTGTTGGCAGGAAGAAAGTTGCGTAAAATACATTTATTTTTTTTCCACATTTTTGCTATGCTTTTGTTGCATATTTTTCCCCATTAGTAATACGCTGCAAGAACTGATATTATGTAGATTTTAACCCCTTAACCTCCGGAGATTTTTTCGTTTTTTCGCTCCCCTTCTTCCCAGAGCACTTTTTTGTGTGCAGTCCCTGGTTGCCGCTGTGGAAGCTGTCTGTGGGTTGCGAGGTCATTTGCAACTGGTGCATGACTTTCCACATGTGTCTAGGCTTGCAGACGATGCCAGGTGCTCTAAGCCGCAGTTCCTGACTGACCGTGCTGCAATGGTTTCTTTGTGTGTTTAGGGCGTGCGCAGCCACACCTCCCCTGCTTTTATCAGGGTTAGTGTGTGTACTTGAAATGCTGTCCCCAGCCAATTGCTGAGGGACAGCTCCTATATAATCTTCCCCTTCCCTGCTGGACGTTGCCAGAGCTACTGACAACTCACAAAAGCTCCCGAACTTTGCAGTGTGTGTTTTGTTTCCCTGGACCTCTCCTGTCTATGTTTTGGTACCAAAGTCCCTGCCTTGATTCCTTCTTTGTCCTGTTCCTGCGCACTGCCCTGGAGATGGTACATCTAGGCCTGAATCCTTGATTATGTACCTGTCCTGTACCTGACCCTGTCTGAACTGTCTGCTGTTAAGTTTCAGGAATCCCTCTGTGTTTGGTCTGTGTTTGGAGCCTCGCACCCAGTGACTCTGAGTCTTTTCCAACCGGTGTTCCTGCTGAGCATCTACTACCCTGTGCTCTGACTACCATATGGTGCTAGCTCCATGCAGGCCTAGCAATCCTGCAGTTCTAGCAGCATCACGCTTGAGTTCCTTCCTAGGTCTGATGCCAGAGCCTGATGACCGCAGTATGGAATCTGATGACCTCTGTCTGGAGCCTGGAGCCCGATGATCGCAGTGGTGCCTGAAGGTCGTGTCGGATGTCCGGAACCGAACGACTCCTGTCTGATGTCTGCCAGTGACTCTGGTGTCCTGTTGGTGACCCTGATGTCCTGCCTGTGTCCCGATGTCCTGGTGTCCAGCCTGTGTCCTGATGTCCTGATGTCCAGCCTGTGTTCTATGTCCTGATATCCAGCCTGTGTCCTGATGTCCAGCCTGTGTCCTGATGTCCTGATGTCCAGCTTGTGTCCTGCCTGTGTCCCGATGTCCCATCTATGTGTGCCTTGATGATCCGTTTGTGCCTTGGGGTCCACTGGGTTGTACCCTTCTGGGAGGTGTGGAATCGGGAGCCTGGCATAGCCATGTTTCGTCTATGTACTGTGACTTTACTTTAAGTAAACTTTATGTTCTTTATACCTGAAGTTGTGTGGTGTTATCAAGTCCTACGTGTCTTCTTTGTACACATGCTCAGCTGCCACAGAATCCCGGTCGCTGCCTTTCCCTAGTTTGGGTAGGCTCAGGTCCTCCTCTGTGGTATAGAGGGTCCATATTGCGTCCCTGAGGGACGCCTGCCTCTCGCCGTCGTGATCGGTCGGTGTGGAGGCGCCTGCTGGGCCGTGTCAGCGGTCGCAGTCTGTGACATTTAATAGGAGTGGGCGGATTGCAATTCCGCTCGCTCCTATTGTGGGCACATGTCAGTTGTTGAAAACAGCTGACATGTCACGGCTTTGAGGTAGGCTCACAGCCGGAGCCCACCTCAAAGCAGGGGATACTGACCGCTGACGCAATAGTGCGTAGTAGTATAATGCACCTACATAGCGGTATAATGCACCCCCATAGTGGTGTAATGCACCCCCATAGTGGTATCTTGTAACCCAAAGGAGTATAATGCTCCCCCATAGCAGTATAATGCAGCCCCATAGTGGTATAATGTACCCCATAGTGGTAAAATGCAGCCCCATTGCGGTATAATGCACCCACATTGCAGTAAAATGCACCCCCATAGCAGTATAATGCATCCCCATAGTAGTATAATGCACCCCCATACCAGTATAATGCAGCCCCCTAGTAGTATAATGCACCTTCATAGTAGTATAATGCACCCCATAGTAGTATAATGCACCCCCAAAGCAGTATAATGCAGCCCCATAGTAATATAATGCACCCCCATAGTAGTATAATGCACCTCATAGTAGTATAATGCACTCCCATAGCAGTATAATGCACCCCATAGTATAACACAACCCCATAGGAGTATAACGCACCTCCATAGTTTTATGCACCCCCATAGCAGTATAATGCACCCCATAGCAGTATAATGCACCCCATAGTAGTATAATGCAGCCCCATAGCAGTATAAGCACCTCCATAAGAGTATAATGCACCCCATAGCAGTATAATGCACCCCATAGTATAGCACACCCCCATAGGAGTATAACGCACCTCCATAGTATAATGCACCCCTTAGTATAATGCATCCAAATAGCAGTATAATGCACCCCATAGCAGTATAATGCAGCCCCATAGCAGTATATGCACCCCCATAGGAGTATAACACACCTCCACAGTATAATACACCCCCATAGGAGTATAATGCACCCCATAACATAATGCACCCCATAGCAGTATAATGCACTCCATAGCAGTATAAGCACCCCCATAGGAGTATAATGCACCCTCATAGTATAATGCATCCCCATACTGGTATAATATGCCAGATTTCCCAAAAAAAAATTTTTCCTTACCTGGACGAGCTCCAGCCTGTGATTGGCTGGCGGCTGTTAACTGTTGCCGTGCGGGAGGAATCTCCTGCATGGCACCAGATTTTAACTGATCACACATTTGAGGACACACGATCAGTTTGTTACGCTCGGTCCCGGCCCTGCTGCATCCGGCCCCGGTCCCATCCCTCCACAGGGTCCCCGTCGCACTGTGCCGGCCTCGCGCCATCCTGCTGCAGCCTCTGTTCCTTCTCTCCCCTCTGCTTCCTGGCACGCTTTCAGCAGGTCCCCAGGAAGAGTGCTCGGATTGCGCGCGCGTGCTCCCGTCTCTTAAAGAGACCACGCACATTTTTCAAAAATGCCTCTGACCAATGGCGTGGTTCCTATTTACTATTTCTGGCCCCTCCGCCATAGGGAGGGCGCCGGAAAAACAAGTATCTTCTGTTGTTAGCTTCCGATTCCGCTGTTGTTGTATCTGTGCTTCTGCAGTGTTCTGCCAGGTGTCACGGTCCTGTCAGCGCCGGTGTGCAGCCACCGCTGAACAGGGACTCACCCACACTGCAGGGGGGCCCGGGGTCAGATACGGTTGGGAAGCTCAGGCAAACAGGTCCTGGAGATGCTGAAGTTAGCCAGCCGTGAAAGACCTACGGTCATGTGACTGCAAGGGGCGGGGCTTTGCGTCCTGCTGCCAGAGATCGGCAAGACACAACTACAGGAATGCTCAGGTCAGACAAAAGGGGGTCATACACAGAGATAGCAGTACAGTACCAGGGATGAGACAGAACGGATAGTCGGGGCCAGGCAGTGGTCAAAGCCAAACAGACATAGAAGGTACCAAGCAGAATCCAACAAGCAGTATCCAGAGAACAGACCGAGTCGAAACCAAAGTATCAGGCAAACAAGAACACAGCACAAACACACTCAGGGGTCAACACATTCTGCCAAGGGCGAAAGTATAACTGACGGGGATTGGAGCTTCCTGAGGCTATAAAAAGCTTTCCCAGAACCAAGTGTGGTATTTGCAGGTACGCAGGAAGCAGTGACGAGTCGCGAGACAATTTGGTGCTTTCTAAAATAACGTTTATAAGACTAGAGGGAACTTTCCTCAGTCACGGCCTGATCACCAACAGGGGTAACACGGGTTGCCCTCGCAGGGGCTCTAGACAAGCAAACACAAATAGGTAGAACACGACTACTTCTGGCAATAGCCGGTCTCTATAGGGCCGCGGTATGGCCGACTACAGGTCTTTAATTGTAAAGTCAACTTAGCTGTCCAGACATCCCTTGCCGTTCGGGTTGGTGGTCTTTCAGCGTAGTAGTTGCTGGGCCCAGTTGCTGAGGCGTTGATGGAGTCTTCGCGCCCTCCGGCGCGCTGGTGACACTGGAGCCCCACAGGCCCCAGCGGAGTCCTTGGATGGGTGGGTCCCAAGCCCCGTACTGGGGCAAGCGGTAGCGATGGGTGGTGGCGAATGACAGGCTACCTGCGCAGCTAGCGGCTGCGACAGGGAGTCCTCGGTCAGCAGAGGCCTGGCCCCTGCTGCGGACCGGAGCGAGACAGTGGTGGCCGCCGATGGCACGGTACTTGCCGTGGCCACAGGCGAGAGTGGGGCGAGGCGGGTGGCGGGAACAGGCCGCAGCCGCAGGCTGAGGGGAGGCGGCAGCAGCCGCGGGTGACCGCGGGTTGGCTACAGTCGCGGGCTGAGAAGAGGCGGCAGCGGCCGTGGGTTGAACTGAGGCCGCAGTGGCCGTGGGCTGTAGCGGGGCAGCAAGTCTCGGCCGGTCGCCTTGGCACCGTCCCTCTGGAGTCCTCAGTGAGCGTCCTCTCTGGCCCTGGTGGGTCGCTCTAGCTTCCGGTCGCTCTAGCTTCCAGTCGCTCCCACGCTCTTCTGCAGTCTCTGTCCCAGTCTGCTGACTCATCGTCTGGGGAATTCCCCACCTCCTTTATACTGGTCCCTCCCCCAGCCCATCTGTCTGTCAGAACAGTCCTTCCTCGAATTCTGTCCCCCGGGGACAGTTTCCCCCGGAACCCAGATGACGGCTCCTTTGGTTCCGGCCCGGACACTCAACGGGGCCATTCCTCCCACACAAGGAGAGGCCACAATAATAAGTCCCAGGTGTGCAGGTAAGAGCCTGCACTGAGATCATAACATTTAACCTCAGAAGTGCAGGTCCACCAGCACTGGTTCCAGACATTAACCCCAAGCGTGCGGGTCCAACCCGCACTGGGATCATGACAGTACCCCCCTCTCAACGGGGGGCCTCTGGACCCCCAGGCTTGCCCGGGTACCTAGCATGGAAAGCCCGAACCAGGCGATCCGCATGCATCAACCGGGCCGGTACCCAGGACCTGTCCTCCGGCCCATACCCCTTCCAATGAACCAGGTACTGTACTGACCGCTGTACCAACCTGGAATCTACGATATGATCAATCTCATATTCCACATGAGCCTCAACCAAAACCGGAGAAGCAGCGGACTCGGACGCTCCCCGGACTGCTTCAAAAGGTTTCAGTAGAGATCTATGGAAGATGTTAGGGATCTTGAAAGAGGGTGGAAGGCACAGCCTGTACACCACTGGATTGATTTTTTCCACAATCTTGTACGGGCCAATGAAATTGGGGCCCAACTTGGCTGAAGGAATCTTCAACTTAATGTTTCGTGTGGAGAGCCAAACTTTCTCTCCAACCTGAAACGTGGGACCAGGTGTTCGTTTCCTGTCCGCGAAAAACTTATACCTGCCTTGAGACCTAGATATATTCCGCTGGACCTCCGCCCACATATTTTTTAATCACTGATCAGAGCCCACAGCCCCGAGACACCCCGAATCCAGATGAGAAAACTCACCAAAATGAGGACTGAACCCATAGTTGATCAAGAAAGGAGACATACCCGTGGATTGACTCACCTGACTATTGAAGGCAAATTCAGCCAACGGCAGTACATCACATCAGTCATTCTGTCTAGCAGAAGTCAGACATCTGAGGATCTGTTCCAGAGACTGATTAGTGCGTTCCGTCTGACCATTGATTTTGCATTTTTCTATGCCTGATGGCGAGACCTGAGTAGTCTCGAAAGCTTGCAATTTGTTACCATCTGTTCAGTTAGCCTTTAAAAGGTATCAACCACTAAGGACTCTCAATTCTAAATATTTTTCTATATAAATGATAGACACTTTGGGACTTGAGAGACAATATAAGCACCAAAGAGGTAGGTTTGAGTGTCATCACCATATAGTTGTTACGGTTAGTCATGGGACTTTATGAGTTGTTCAGGGCCAAAGGTATAGATGGAGAAGAATAGGGTTCCCAGGTCAGAGTCTTGAAGGACACCAACAGAGAGAGGGTGGGAGGATGAGTTAGTATGGGAGTGACAGACACTATATGTGTAGTTGGTGAAGTATGAGGTGAGCCAGGAGATAGCAAGTTCTTTCATGCCAAAGGAAGGCACTGATCAACTATGTTGAAGGTCTATAAAGAGGGATATATGCCTGATTTAAGGATGTCAAAAAGTGTTTTGGTTGAGTAGTGGGTGGAAAGTTCAGTGTGGATGTGTTTTTTGAGGGACTTGGAGGCAAAGTGAAATGGGGCAATAGCTGGTTATAGAGGTTGGGTCAAAGGACGGCTTCTTCGACATTGACATGATTGCTGCATGTTTGAAAGAAGAAGAAACAACCAGAGGTTAAAAGAATTTGTCAGCAGTTTTTTTGCCATGTAATCTGAAGACAGCATGCTGTAGGGGTTAAAATACAGATTTTAATTATTCCTCTTATCAAGCTCCTGCCTGAAATTATTGTTTTAGCACCAGAGGCTTATCATTGCTGGGTCAGTGCCTCCTGCCCCCCTCATGTGATAAGCAGTTCACTGTCCATGAACATTGTACTTGTAGAACCTGTTGTGGGTGGGGTTAGCTTTCTCAGCTCTGCTTGATGCTAAATGTAATTGCTCTGATTGTGTCAGAACTGCTGCACTCAGTAAACTGAATTGTACATCGTTGGATTCAGGGTCTCTTTACCTATATCTGGTCTCGGAGCCCACATCTTTCTCTTCACATGACAGCTGATCCACTATTCACCTGCGGCTGTTAACATGTTGAAGGCATTTAACTCAAGCGAACTAGAATCTCTTTAAAATAAAAGCCCAATGGGGCCCCTGTCTCATGATTGTGGGGCGCCGATGGGTTGTCATCCAACAGTCTGCAGAAGATCTTGTGTCTGTCATTGTAAATCTCCTATGAACATAAGAGATCATGATTTATGCTACACAAAGCAGGGAGATCCAGTCTCCTAAGGGGACTATTTAAGAAAGCAAAAAGTAAAAAAAAAAAAAGTAAAAAAAAATAAAAGTTCAATTCATCCCACTTTTGCCCATCCAAAGCATAGCAATAAAAAAGTAATTAAAATATACATATTTGGTATTGCTGCGTTCACAAATGTCATATCTATCAAAATATAAAGTAAATTAATCCGATTGATAAATGGCAAAGCAAGAAAAATAATCAAAACGCCATAATTAAGTTTATTTGTTCAACACAATATTGAAATAATATATATTTTTTTCCCTACAAACGGATTCTTTTTTACTACTTAAATAAAAAAGAATTAATTGCTATTTGGTATCCACTGTACATACTTGTGCTGACCTGGAGAATCATATTGGCAGGTCACTTTTAGCATTTAGTGAACCTGGTAAATAAAAAATCCAAAGACAAAGAAGACTGCTGCCTCACTCCAGCTCACGGCTGCGGCCCCCTCGCTGCTGCCCACAGCCACCGCCGCTTCACTCCTGACCACGGCGGTGACTGCTCCTTTGCCGCCCGCAGCTGCCACCGCCCGCTCCAGTCCACGGTAGAGACTGGGCCTGTACCCGCTGCGGATCCTCCAGTGCGGCCTCAGACTGCGCCTGTGGCCTATCAACCGCCACTTATCACTGCCGCTGCCAGTCCCTGTCAGGGAGTTGCAACCTCCCCTCTCACACTCCCAGGCGGTATCCCGCTGCCTCCGTTGGGGGACATCCTGCCAAAGAACTCTCAGCAGGCCTGTTGTGCCCCTACTCCTCCTGGGCGTCGGAACGCCTGAAGACTACGTCAGATCTTCAGTGGCTGGGCCCAGTGGCTGCAACGCAGACACACCGTGGAACAGAATGCCGAGGGACGTCAGGACAGATAAGTGATACATAGTGACTAAGGACCCGTAGTCGGCCATTCCGCGGCCATACAGTGACCGGTCTTTGCCATATTAGTCGTGTTCTCCCAATCCCTATTTATGTGTATTGGCTCCCTGCGAGGACAACTATTGTTATTCTGTCTGTTGCATAACAATAGCCCTAACGGCATTTATCTATAAAAGTTAACGTTTAAAGTCATTTCTGTCTCGCGTTTCGTCACTGCATCCTGCGTACCTGCTATTACCACATTATCATGACTCTTACAGATCCCCAATCACGGTTTCATAGTCACCACAGCCTTCACATATAGTATTAGGGCCACCAAAGACCAGAACAATTAGTGCGATAGTTCAATGGCTCTGACATTGTTTTCTGGATGTCACAATGCTTCTAACTTTTGTCCCTTGTACCCAATGAGGTCTCTCTTCATAAATGGTCCCTAGATGAATCCGAGAATAGAGGGGGAAAACGCATCGGAACAAAGGGGCATGTCAAACAGACGTGACTAACAAGATAATGCAGTGGGTTAGGATATACGTCACTCCGTGTGAAATTAGGTGCTCAGATAGGATACCACTCCTTAGTGCGCTATCACAGGAAACATCCCCATAACCAGCTCACCTAGTGCTGTCTCATTCTCATATACCTATCCCACAGCAATCCATCTGAGGAAGGTCTATGTTTAAAGGCCTCGTCTCACATAACGAGATTATTACCGAGATCGCTGAAACGTCCCAGATTTTGTGACGCAACAGCGATCTCGCCAGAGATCTCACTACATGTGACACATAGCGGCGACCGGCTACCCTGCTGGATATCGTTGATCGTGCTCGAATGTCCGGGGCCTTTTTTTCATCGCTGGCGTCCCGCTGGCCAGCATGCATCGCTGTGTTTGACGCCGACGAGTGACCTCGTTGGCGACGCAGAACTCAGGGACGCAGGCGTAAGTCATCAGAAAAGCTGCTGTGTGACAAGGTACCAATGACCGCCGAGGTCGTTACATGGATCGCCGTATCGTTGCTGCGTCGTTGAAGAGATCTGCCTGTTTGACAGCTTACTAGCGACCATGTAGCGACGCACCAGCGATCCTTACCAGGTCGTATCATTGTCGGGATCGCTGGTGCGTCGCTATGTGAAACAGGACCCTAAGACCGAAACATCACAATTCTTTTGGGATTGCTTTACTTTAATAAATATACTCTACCTTTCAACAAGAGTGCCAGATTTAAATTTTGATTGACTAACAAGATAAGTTACCTCTTGCCACAATGTGCATTTGTTGTGAGTAACTTATCAGGGTGGGTGAATTCTGATTGATATTGATGTACAGATATAGGTCAATAAGCTCACCGAAGGATATACAGTTTGACATCCGGGGCATTCTGTAAGATATGCATGTACAAGTTGCACCTTAAATTGCTATATCAGAAGACAAGATAATTAGTTCACTTAAGGGTATATATAGTGACATCCTTTTATACCCACCATCTTAGACTTTTTGTTACCTATTTGACTCCAAGAAGCAGGCCGGTTTTAGATAAAGTGGAGCCCTGGGCAAAAGTTTGAAGTAGGGCCCTAAATGTTCACATATTGTACATTACATTCAAAGATTTTGGTTGTATTTAAATGCACTGCGTTCATTCCATTAAATGAGCTCAATCGACAATATTGAAGTCATTTGATTACTGGTCTCTGTCCCCATATAAATCATGTTATCAGTCGCACTTCTGCAATTAACACCGGGCGATGCGCTGCTGTGAACAATTATTTTTGCTGCAGCGTAAATTATTCAATCACCCGATGAATAAGCAGGAAGGTATGTTGGTGCCCAAGGTGGATAAAGCCAATGCCCCCTCCATTCCTGCAGCAAAAGTAAAGAAATGGGTCAGAGACTAAGATAACAGCATTTGTGATTTTTTAATTGTACGGCTGTACGTTAAAAACTTCTGTGAAGCCCTTGGGGGTTCAAAGTTCTCACCACACATCTAGATAAGTTCCTTGGGGAGTTGTTTCCACAATGGTGTCATTTGTGGGGGGTTTCCACTGTTTTGGTACATCAGGGGCTTTCCAAACGCGACATGGTGTCCGATCTCAATTCCAGCCAAAAAAGTCAAATGGTGGTGCTTCCCTTCCGAGCTCTGCCATGCGCCCAAATAGTCATTTACACCCACATATGGGGTATCAGCGTACTCAGGATAAATTGCACAATAACCTTTAGGGTCCTGTTACCCTTGGGAAAATAAAAATTGGGGGTGAAAAGATCATTTTTGTGGAAAAAATATGATTTTTTAATTGTTCGGCTGTACGTTATAAACTTCTGTGAAGCCCTTGTGAGTTCAAAGTTCTCAGCACATATCTAGATAAGTTCCTTGGGGGGTCTAGGTTCCAAAATGGGGTCTCTTGTGGGGGGTTTCCACTGTTTAGGTACATCAGGGGCTCTCCAAACGTGACATGGCGTCCGATCTGAATTCCAGCCAATTTTGCATTGAAAAAGTCAAACGGCGCTCCTTCCCTTCTTAGCTCTGCCATGCGCCGAAACAGTGGTTCCCCCCCACATATCAGCGTACTCAGGACAAATTGCACAATGACTTTTGCAGTCTAATTTCTCCCGTTACCCTTGGTAAAATAAAAAAAATTGGACCTGAAGTAATTTTTTATGTGTTCATTTTTTTTAAACATTCAAAAAATTCCTGTGAAGCATCTGAAGGGTTAATAAACTTCTTGAATGTGGTTTGGAGCACCTTAAGGGGTGCAGTTTTAGAATGGTGTCACTTTTGGGGATTTTCTATCATATAGACCCCTCAAAGTGACTTCAAATGTGATGTGGTCTGTAAAAATAAAATGGTGTTGCAAAAATGGGAAATCGCTGGTTAACCTTTAATCCTTATAACTTCCTAACAAAAAAAAATTTTTGGTTCCAAAATTGTGCTGATATAAAGTAAACATGTGGTAAATGTTATTTATTAAGTTTTTTGTGTGCTATATCTCTGTGATTTAAGGGCATAAAAATTCAAAGTTGGAAAATTGCAAAATTTTCACAATTTTTGCCAAATTTCCATTTTTTTCACAAATAAACACAAGTTATTTGAATGAAATTTTACCACTACCATGAAGTACAATATGTTATGAGAAAACAATGTCAGAATCACCAGGATCCATGGAAGCGTTTCAGAGTTATTACCTCATAAAGGGACAGTGGTCAGAATTGTAAAAATTGGCCCGGTCATGAACATGCAAACCACCCTTGGGGGTAAAGGGGTTAACTAAAAGAGCCACCTTCAGCAGCACTAAGGCTACATTCTGTGAAGGTGGCTCTTCCATTTCTGACCCCCAGTAACGCAGAAATATTAGCTTTTATAAATAGGTCCTCATACTTGTATTGAGTCCCATAGGTATGGAGTCTCCCTCTGAAGTAGCTGCCTCCCCGCCATCAATCATGTCTCTGTAGAGTCTGGGCACCGCCCTCCCTTAGCCGCCCATCATGCCCCTGCTCTGCCATCTGTGCCCCGCCTCCTATAGCCGTCCATCATGTCCCTGTGCTGCACAAAATATTTACCTATCTTATAGAGATTGGAGAAAAATTTATTGATAAGATTGCCCCTTAACTAACCAGAAAAAATTTGGCCCTATGTCGAATTCATTAGCCTTGTACATGCTAAAGAACAAGTGTAGGCAGAAGGGATTATAACCAGAGAATAGTACACCTAGATAACTCCATCTTTTCCTCGTGCTGGTCTAAAACTGTGCACAGTTTTTCATTACTAGAAGAAAATGACACTTTTAATTACCTTTACAATATATATTTTATTGTGACATTTCCATTTTTTCCATTTCTAGCAAGCCTCATCAGCCTCACATACTGTATGAAAAGGAACAAAACCGGTTAAACTACTCATCTTTCCAGGCGCAAATCTATGAAACAGAAACTGAAGTCATGATGTGAAACACCCAGCGCCTCAGTGTGTCAGTGCTTAGCATGTATTGTTGTGTTCATCTGACAAAGCTCTTAAATTGGAGTTAGTAAAACCATTATATCATGAAGAATGGAGAGGAGCACAAGTGCGAAGCCATTAATAAGCCAGGGCTATGTTCTGTCAGTGGCGGCATAGAATAGTTTGGCAGCAGATTCCAGCACGTGGCTTCACATGATTCCTATTGTCTGAGCAGAATATAGTCAACTAGTCAACAGGCTGCCACGAGAAGTGGTGAGTTCTCCTTCAATGGAAGTCTTCAAACAGAGGCTGGACAGACATCTGACTGGGATGATTTAGCGAATCCTGCTTTGAGCAGGGGGTTGGACCAGATGGCCCAGGAGGTCCCTTCCAACTCTACGATTCTATGATAACTGAGAAAAAACACGAAAATTGCAAAGAAGACATGAAGCACATTGGCGGATACTTTCATGAGGGTGGAACAAAACATCTCCCAAGCGTCAAAATAGAGCTACGTTAAAAACAGATGATCAAATATGATTTGGCATGCTAATGACAGACCATACATATGTTGAGTCATTTTTATAACAATTTATAGTAAAATGTCAAAGATACGCTGTCTGTAAATTTGTAAACAGATTTGATTTTTTTATTTAATTTGCTGAATTGTCGTTTCCTACAGTTTCACTAAGATAGCGACTACATTTGACATGTCGGGTGACGTACAAACACGATGAATTTATTTTATCAAACCATTTCCACCAATAGTCTAGTAAAATAAAGCTGCAATTTTTTGGCACCGCATCCATTTCGTGAAAAAAAAAAAAAATTCAGTTTTATACTACTTTTGCCACTTTCCTAAAATAGAAAATGACTTAGGTGAAGGGAGAGGCAAATTCTGTCAGGCAAACTCTCTAACCTTTATGCCAAAAATTTAGGTCAATGACATGAATTTCTCAACATGCAATTTGAAAATGTATTAAGGTGTTTGTGCCTCTTAATAAATTTGGGGCATCTTACTCCAGCATGCTTTTGTTTAAGACTGGCAAATAAATCTCCAGTCTTAGTAAATTCTCCTGTAACAAACATTATCTAGTTTAGGGCTCATACTCACTTGCGAGAAACTTGCACGAGTGTCGCACGTCAATACCTGGCACTGCCGCCGGCACTCAGGACAGCAGCGTTCAGCTACATAGAAATATGTGCAGCTGAACGCTCCGATCCAAGTGCCAGCGGCAGTGCCGGGTATTGACGTGCGAGACTCGTGGGAGTTTCTTGCAAGTGAGTATGAGCCCTTAAAGGGAATCTGAGAGCAGTCTAATGTAGGCAAAGAGAAGCTGAATCCAATAATGTATCTCTTAGGATGTATCACATAGTCATTCTCACACAATCAGAGCTTTTAGATTTAGAATGAAGCAGAGCTGAGAAAGCTAACTCTACCCTCACCAGGCTCTGTATGTACATAATTCATAGGCAGCTGCTTATCTCAAAAAGGGGAGACGGTGTTGCCGGACTAGTGTAGTCCAGCAATGTTAATCTTTTAGTGATAAATCCTTCACAGATAGTAAACAACAGCACATACTTTGACAAGTGAAACATCCCTGAACTCTGTTTTCCAGCCTTTATCTCCTTCAGTCTTTTGAAAAGATAGCAAAAACCTGCTGACAGATTCCCTTCAATGGAGTTTTGAGGATTTTCCAGCTGCCCAAATCCAAAATTCCAAAATTACCTGGAGGTTCCCCTCCTGCATCTGTGAATATTTTATGTGTTCTTTTGTGTAGTAAGAGTAAGGCTAAGGCTATATGTGTTATGTCAGGGACAAACAAATCATTGGTGCATCTTCAAAGTGGTATGCTTCTCACCAGCATAAAAAAACACTGGCATTGTTGCAGAATTTGATGGGCATAAACACTTTGATGAATTGGTCCTAAGGCATCTTATGATATTTAAGTATGTGCGAGGGTATGTGCACATGCAGTCTTCTAAAATCAGAGAAACGCACCAAGTATCCGGCAGAAGTCTGAATCGTATTTTGTGTGTTTTTTGGATGCTTCCTGAATGTTTTGGCCACCAGCATTTTTGGGGGGAGGTGTTTTTACTCTAATTTTCCAGTCAATTTTTTCACTTTTAAATAATGAAGAAACCAAAATCACCTATTCTAAAAAAAAAATGGCAAAATGCTCCAAAAGATGTTCTGGCATCTTTTGAGCTTTGCCATTAACTTGAATTATAAAGTATCTTCAGAGTGGAAAACTCCAGAAGAATGGATATGACATTTTCAAACATTCAAAAGACTTAACATATGCACTGTGTGACAGAGTCACTGGTGCCATATGTGAGGGGAGATATGTGTGGCAAAGGTTATTATCCTGCGTAATGTGAAAGCCATGAGTTTCATGATAGGTGCTGAGAGTAAGTCAGTTGTTCCTAGGGCCTAGCTTTCATGTGAATAGGTAAGAGACGGGAGGGATGCCTACTCACCATATCTCCATCTCAAGGGTGTGTCTGGGATGTTTAAAGGTCCAGCCAGTGTTGTTTTTACCTGTCTGTGTTGTGTGTAGAAAAGCATGCCTGGAGACCTCCAGCTCCTGTGAGAGCTGCCATATGTGTGTCCCTGAGGTGTTGGGAAGGATCTCATATGAACTTTTTATTTTCATTTGAGCCAAAAAGGCTGTTTTTTCTGTTACCAGTTTGGGTTTTTGGTTTATGATACATTAAACCACCCAGAGACTTTAACCACACATGTGCCTGTGTATACCTTGAGGAGCAGCTAAATGAATCGACTTTCCACAACTGCAAGTTATTTTTACATAGTAATACATACAATATGTTCATTATTTATAATAGTTTCTTTTTTTTTCTGGAGGTCTCCAGAATCTGCCTGAATAAGACATTGAAACCGATTCAGCAAAACTTTCAAGCCAGATTTCTGGCATCAGTGCTTTGAAAAGTTGCAAAATTTTGTGACTTTTAGCACTTGCATGAAAGCTTCTCCCAGCACAATTAATATGGGAGGATCTGGGTTGGGAGTGTAGTGGGGGCAGAACACAACACTTTCTCTAATTCATGACAACCTGTGGCGTTCCCTATGCCAGAAATCTGGCCTCGGATACTCAGCATTCGGGAGTGCAAGCGGTGCAATTACTTGTGGATCCCTTCCCCCGGTCCCATGGAGACGAGTGTGACCGGAGAGAGCACTTGTGCTCCATACCCACAAGACAGGACCTGGAGGCCATGTTTGGCAATCTGAAAGAGGACCAGGCCTGCATTATCGCATCTCTTCAAAAAAACATTACCTAAGTGGGTAACAGAGTGGATAATTTAGAGATTGATACAACATTCTTATATTAAAAAAAGGAGGCGCATCACCTTATCCTATCTGAGCGCACCACCCAGATCTCGGATCTTCTAACACATCTGGATGATATAGAAAACCGCCACTGACTAAATAATCTGCATATTCGTGGCCTATCTGAAGAAATACCTGCTCATATGCTGGAAGAAAACTGTTAGCACTTTTTTTGTGGCCTAAAAAGGAGGAAGGAGGATTGCAATATTGAAATGGACAGAATCCATAGAGTACTTGGCCCTAAACCACCTATGACTTCAAGATCATGTGACATCATCTGCCATATTCATTTTTACAAGGAGAAAGAAGCTGGGGCGTGGCTTGAGCTGACGATGGTGTAACACGCACGGCTCAGGATCTCTGAGGAGGCATCTCCTAAAGCGACAAATAAAGCAAAAGAAAGACGCTCTCTTCGATAACCCACGGAAGGATTGTTTTCTCGTTACTCAGAGGTACATTCTGATACCCCTTGTCTGAGCTTTGGACATTAAAAAATACATTTTTGAAATCTGAGGCCTTTTCCCGCCATTTTACTGCAAGGTGACACCATTTTGAACCGTGAGTGAAAAAATCCTTTCCCTATTCCCTCCATTACCCACCGGCTGTCCTTGTCCTCAGAAAGAGTATCTCCACGCTTGTCTACCACATTTTAAAGATTTTTATTGTCTTTTGGAGATATTTTTTTACAAAAATCCTGTCATATACCAGCTGATTGGCAGAAGGATACAAACTAGTCCCCACCCTGTGCCTAATCTGACAGGATTTCTCTCGTTGCATAATTAAAAGACGTTGACTTTTTTTTTAATCTCCTCTTGTCTCTTTTAGACCCTTTGGAAGTCCCAGGGTGTCCTAATTTAGCTATATTCCCCTGCTTTGTGCGAGGTTGCGGGAGCTATAACGGCTGCGGAGGGATCTCTTTCATCTCAACGTCCTCCTCAAGTACGCCATTTTCCTGTCATAACAGATCTGTGAGGTGGAAGGACACAAAATAGTCCGTGATTTGTGCCTATTTCTGTGTTACCTTCGCTCCCCACCGCTCCTGTGCGGCTCCACTGGGGTGATCTGCCTTTCTTCAGCGGTGCTGGGAATCAGCTGCCAGCTCCCCTGTTGCATATTTTATGAGCGAGGTCTGACGTCACTGAGCCATGTGTGAAGACTAGCTGCCTGTCACGGCTGCATTTAAAGTCACAGGGAGCGCGTCTATATCTGCGAGCAGTTAATAAAGGATTTTACTGTATGCATCATACAATATTAAAAGTGCTATCTGATTCTGTGGTGTATCTCATTCCTCACGGTCCCTTTTATAAAAAGGCATAGGAAGACACAAGAATTTTCTATATTTTTAACGTTTATTCAGTATAAACATCACCAATAATATCAATTCTCTCTAATATAATCCCTGCAAGGCAGGATTCAAAAAAGGGCACAAGATGAGTTACAAGGCTACTCTAGTGTCCAAATCAACAAAAGTGTCTAATACGACTCCTCAAAAAGCACAAAAATTCCAGGATTCTTACAATCCTCACTTTAAAGATCAAGTGGATATCGATAACCCATTTAAGGCCAGATCTCCTCATAAAGAGGTCATGGATACATCTCTCTCATCAAAAAGGAAAAATCCTGGTAAAACTTCTGAAAAATTCACATCGCCAGCCGACACTTCAAGTCCTGAGTCTGGAGATAATTCACCAAACTTTTCGCCGGAAAGGTCAAAATTTAAGATGGATAACACCAATCCTTCTCCTTTCCAAAATCTGGATGTTATATCCATACACTCTTACATGGATACTCTCGCCCAGAAAATCACGTCCAGTATGTCTCAATCATTTGAAAACCAAAATAAAATTTTACAGTCCACCTTGGATGAATTTAGCAGCAGGTTAGACAACTACAAAAAACGGCTAACTATAGTGGAAGAACACACTGATGATTTATCAAAAGACACCCATGACCTCAAATCTGAATTTCACAGACTTAAAATTAAAGTTGCAGATATAGAAGACAGGAACAAACGAAACAACTTGAAAATAAGAGGAATACAAGAATCCATCTCACTGGATAAACTAGAAGACTTCGCCAAGACAATTTTCAAAAAATAACTACCGGCACTTACAGACCAGGATCTCATCATAGATAGGATCCACAGACTTCCCAAACCACGGAATATCGATAAAGATCTACCTAGAGATACCATCTTAAGGGTCCACTTCTTCAAGATCAAGGAAAAAACTCAAAAATCGGTTAAAGATCTAGGAGGTTTTCCAGAACCCTATGCTCACCTTCAGTTATTCACGGATCTTTCAAAGGAAACGATTGAAGGAAGAAAGTCTTTTAAGCCAGTCACCTCCACCTTGAGGGAAAATAATATCCCCTATAAATGGGGCTTTCCACTTAAACTTTTGGTATTCTACAAAGGAAAGATGACCGTCCTATTCTCGCCTAAGGAAGGAAGAGATTTCCTGTCATACTGCAGGATACCCGATCGCCATAAAAACTCTAACTCTCAAGACCCCAGGCCCTCTTCAGAGATGGGATGATCCAACGGAAAGACCCTGCCTACATATTTTCTCTCCTGGTTAAAAGGCCTCTCTACACTTTTTGATTATTTGTTCAGTGTATTACTCTGCTGCTTATTATTCTTCTTTCCACAGGTTTTCTTACTTCTCTACTTCTTTATGGACTCATATATCACATGAGATTTTTTTCCTTCTAGAAACAGTGCAGTTATGATGGACAGCTGAAGGATGCCTCTAATGGGATCCTTACACAAACTTTCCCCACTAAGGAATTAGAGCCTACTGGCTAGGCTCTTTCTGAAGGACAATTTTGTTCTTACTGTTTTGTGCTTTTCTGCTTTCGGTTTTAAACCGGTCTTTAGTTTTAGTTTTTTTTTTTTGTTAACTAAGTTCTTCAAAGGTAAGTGCCCTCTGGTTTCCTTATTTCATCTACCCCACTTCATATGGTCCTTGCCACTCTTGTAACCTGAAAATAAAAGTTGTGTATTATAATATCAAGGGGCTAAATAGCCCTTGGAAGAGATTTTCCATTGGTAAAGAAATCAGCGGGTTATATCCTGAGGTTGTGTGCCTCCAAGAAACAAAGTTCAAAAAAGACAACCACCCTTCTTTAAATCTCAAAAATTTCCCATTTGTAATTGAGTCTTTGCCCGCACGAAAGAAAGCTGGAGTTTTAACCCTGATTGGTAATTCAATTTCCTTTGAATTTCTCTCTGAAGTCAAGGACGTAAAAGGTCACTATCATATTCTCCTATGCAAATTGAACGGCCACACCTTCACAATAGTTAATACTTATGATCCCACCATCAGACAACTTAGCTTCCTAAGGCCGGTTTCACGTTAGCGCTTTTTAAGCGCATGCACGGCCGGGGGTAGCTCCGCCCCCGAGCCGGCTCTCTGCCCGGCGTGCCCGCCCCTTGCTTGTAGCGCCGCCTACTAGCGGACAGCGGCGCCTGCGATCGGCGCACCCTATCTTTAGCATAGGGTGCGCAGATCGTGCGCAGGCCGTGCGCTAGTTGCGCTTTGACCTGCGCTGCGCACTTTTGACGGTGCGCCGTGCGTGCCAAAATCCAAAAAGTTTGATTTTGGCTCGCAAGGCGCACCGTCAAAAGTGCGCAGCGCAGGTCAAAGCGCAACTAGCGCACGGCCTGCGCACGATCTGCGCACCCTATGCTAAAGATAGGGTGCGCCGATCGCAGGCGCCACTGTCCGCTAGTAGGCGGCGCTACAAGCAAGGGGCGGGCACGCCGGGCAGAGAGCCGGCTCGGGGGCGGAGCTACCCCCGGCCGTGCGTGCGCTTAAAAAGCGCTAATGTGAAACCGGCCTTAATAAGCTAATGAAAAAAATCGACACCTTATGCTCAGGAACTCTACTTTTATTAGGTGACTTTAATATGGTGCCAGATAATACACTAGACTCCACCTCCCCCAGCAGACAAAGATCGCAATCCTTGAACAGCTGGATTTATAATCACGAGCTATGCGACTCATTCCGCTGTTTGAACACCACATCTAGAGAATTTACTCATTTTTCTGATGGCCATCAGTCGGCCTCTAGAATAGACTTGATACTCACAGATGTCTTCTCCTTGCCAAGGTTCTCCTCCATCTCCATACTTAATAAATCTATTTCAGATCATTCTCCGGTAACTGCAGAATTGACAATAGGGCCTCCAACTCACCCCCAGTGGAAATTCAACTCCTCTTTGCTTCATAACCCCTCCACCAAATCTGAAATCAGCTCAGCCTTACAGAATTACTTTAGTCAAAACGACTCCGTCCTCCTAAATCCATTTTCCTGTTGGAACGCTCACAAGGCGGTATTGAGGGGAGTTTTGATCCAAATTTCCTCCAGACGAAAAAAGTTAACAGAGATAAAATCCTTACCCTACAACAGTCAATTAAATCTAAAGAAGAGGAACTTTGTCGATCCTCTGTTTCCTCTAGCAAACGAGCTGTATTATCAGAACTTACCGATCTTAAAATGCAATTAAGGAAACTCATATTCAATTTTTACGACTCAGCTATTAGATCGGCAAAATGCAAGCATTACTTATCTATAAATCGCCCTTCAAAATACATGTCAAACAGAATTAAGAATATACGGAAACGGAATAGAATTGACACTATAACTTCCTCTAATGGTACATCTCTGGTCCACCCTAAAGATATTGTAAAGGCTTTTGCTGATTATTACAAAAATCTGTGTAATATTAATCAGGATAACCCTAATTTGCAGCCAACTACCTCAGAGATTGGATCATTCCTTTCCAGCATGAACTTTCCAAAACTCAATTCTGAAGACTTATCTTTTTTGTCTTCTCCCTTCACTGAACAAGAAGTCCTGGAAACTGTAGAAAAACTTAAAACATTTAAATCACCCGGACCAGACTGGTTTAGTAATGATTATTTCAAGTCTTTTAGTAATTTATTGGCCCCTCACCTTGTAAAAGTATTTAATTCAGCTTTCCAATCAGGTCAATTTCCCAAAGAGATGCTGGAAGCGACCATTGTCGTAATCCCTAAACCAAATTCTGACACTAGCCTAGTTTTTAATTATAGACCTATATCCCTCATCAACACAGACGTAAAAATTTACGCAAAAATCTTGGCTAATAGACTAAATCAATTTCTCCCAACACTAATTTCCAACGATCAGATAGGCTTCATTAAAGGAAGACAAGATGGTGCAAGAAGGCTCATTAACATAATTAAGCTCATTTCCTCGAAAAACCTCAAAGCCACTGTTATCTCTCTTGATGCTGAGAAAGCGTTTGACCGCCTTAATTGGTCTTATCTCGAAGCGACTCTCAAAAAATTTGGAATTAATTCTCGACTCACGAGAGGTATTATGACTTTGTACTCCGGCCCTGGGGCAAGGGTATATTCCAACAATCATCTTTCCCCTACGTTTAATATAGCTAATGGGACTAGACAGGGCTGCCCCTTGTCACCATTGCTTTTCGCATTGGCCATTGAAACTCTGGCCCATTTAATCAGGAATAGTACAAAGATCTCAGGAATTAAAACCTTGCATAGAGATTTTAAAATAGCGTTATATGCAGATGATATAATTCTTACCCTTACCGATCCAAGCAACTCTATCACTGCCTTACAAACTCTAATCCAGACTTTTTCCAAGGTCTCTTATTTTAAAATAAATGACTCTAAATCCAAAATACTTGGCTTTAACCTGGGAATAGACCAAGAAATAATTGAGGGCCTCTCACCTTGGGGTTGGGCTACTGATGGGCTGACATATCTAGGCTAAAATTTGTCAAAAATATAAACTCTCTTATAAAATTAAACTTAGAGATTCTTACCAAAAAGCTTTTTAATGAATTTCGTATATCTAGAGATGATGGACTCTCTTGGTGGGGAAGAATCATGATGGTTAAATCATACATCTTCCCAAAAATCCTATATCTACTTCGCTCTCTTCCTTTAAAAGTTCCCACTTCTTCTCTTACAAATCTCCAAGCCTCATTGAATTCCTTTATATGGAATAACAAAAGACCCAAAATAGCAAAAAACATTCTCTACAATCATAAATCTTATGGTGGAGCTGGTTCCCCAAATATCACGGCTTATTACACTGCAAATTTAGTCAAACAAAGCTCATACTGGTGGCCTCATGATACGACACCAGCTTGGCATGAACTAGAATTGTCTTTTAACAATTATAAACCTCTTCACCTACTAATTCTGAACCAACTCCTTCATAAAAAATTAATTGAAAACTCTCATCCAATTTTTCAAGCTATTTCTGAAGCTTGGAAAAAGTTTTCTGTTCCAAAAAGAGGCTCCAATAAAGAAGTCACATTAAAAAATTTGACCTTATCAGTTATTTTTCAAGCATCCAATCAGACTATTGACCCCGTTTGGTCTGCACTTGGTCTCAAAAGACTCAAAGATTTATACGATGGTGCTCTTATAACAAACTCGAGAATAGATTTCAATCTAATACCCCTGCTTTCTTACAATATGTCATCCTTAAAGACAAACTCCATGAGTTCCTTGCTATTTCACCAAGAATTTCTGAACCAGCAGTTAATCTTATTTGTAATATAGACCATAATATTTTCTGGAGTTTTGAGTATACTTACAAGTGGTGTAATAATAGCTTTGCAGTGGTCAAGACTCAAAATATTATCAAATGGGAAAATGAATTACATACAATAATTGACCCTCCTGACCTTGAACAGGCATGCTCCCTCTCGTACGCCTCTACCATTTCCTTATCACTACAAGAGACCCACTTCAAACTTTTAACAAGATGGTATTATACCCCTGTAAGACTTCATAGAATCAACCCTGACAATTCTCCGCTCTGTTGGAGGGGTTGTGGAAGGCCAGGAAATATTTTGCATATATTTTGGCAATGTCCCAAAATTGTTCCCTTTTAGAGAAAGGTTTCAAATCTTATCGATTTTATCTTAGGAAAGCGACTTATTTTGTCTCCTCGTCTGGCCCTTCTTTCTCTAGAAGCTGACAAAATTGACCCTACTAACAGGCTGTTGATTATGCACATTTTACTAGTTTCCAAACACAATATTGCTTTCCTTTGGAAAAATCCAAAACCTCCACAAATTAACGATATTATAGACAAAATTAGCCTTCATCATTCCTTTGAACTGAAATTAGCACATATGCATGATCAATTTGCCAAACATGCTAGGAAATGGTCTAGATGGCTGGAGCTGTTCTCTTAAGGTCTTCAACCAGAGTGCACCTGCCTAGGCCCCTTTGGGGTTAGGTCTTTGGCTTGGAACAAATTTAATATATTATATGCTTAAATACTTACCTTTGTAATAGTTCATTGTATAATATGCTTCTGCATTAACATGTTACATTTTATATATTCTTTATATTTGGACATTGTTGTCCTTCCTCTTTTCCTTCTTTTCCTTTTCATCTTTCCTTCCCTCCACTACACCTTCTTCCCCATTTATTAAAACTCCAATAAAACGCTTGGAAAACAAGGAGAAAGAAGCTATCCTGCAAGCAGTAAGGGCCAAACATAATATTCAATTAAAGGGATGCAACATGCTGGTGCTCCTGGACTTAGCCAGATGTACACTTTAAGGGTTTCGTTACACTAAGCGACGCTCCAGCGGTCCTGGCAACGATACGACTTGGTAAGGATCGCTGGTACGTCGCTACATGGTCGCTAGTAAGCTGTCAAACAGGCAAATCTACTCAACGATTCGGTGATCCGTATAACGACCTCGGCGGTCGTTGGCACCATGTCACACAGCAGCTACTCTGATGACTCACGCCTGTGTCCCTGAGATCTGTGTCGCCAACGAGGTCGCTTGTCAGCGTCAAACACAGCAATGCATGCTGGCCAGCGGGACACCAATGATCAAAAAATGGCCTAGGACATTCGAGCACGATCAGCGATATCCAGCAGGGGGGCCAGTCACCGCTATGTGTCACACGTAGCAAGATCGCTGGCGAGGTCGCTGTTGCGTCACAAAACCTGTGACGTTTCAGCAATCTCGCTAACGATCTCGTTATGTGAGACGGGGCCTTTAGTCTGCAAGGCTTTAAGACCGCTTGCTCAAATACTATGTGATCAGGGTTATTTCTTACCACTGGAGGTTCCCTTTTCTGCTAATGGCAAAAAGATGGCGTTCTGCCATATTTAAGAACATGGCGAATCTTCCTGGTCTCCTGTCCGCATTTGAGTTGCTGCATATCTAGCTACCAGATTGGCCATCTTTTCATGTCCTATCTCCACTGATTCCACATGCAGAATGGGAGACAGTCCAACTTATCAATGCTATTTCAGCTCAGGGTTTGAGAATTTTTGATCTCTGTGGGAGCTCGTATAATCAAGCATGGATGGAGTTCGGCTGCATACAAGCTACACGCGAAACGCGCTTTGGGGTGCTGGGCAGTGTGGCTCCACTTACTATAATGGCACATGGTCTGTTTTTCTTGAGCTACATTATTTGGTATTTTTCTGCTGCTCTATAGTGTAAGGGCACTGTCCATTTGCAGACAATTGATATCTAGCAGCATTACCTTAAGGCACTTTTTACTAATTCCTTTGCCTTGTAATATTTTCAATAAGGTTATGTGTTTGGTTCTGATATACAATTGATGCAATAATATGCAACATATCTATACATGGCTTTTGTTTTATGGATGAATAACACTGCCCTAACTGGTTTTAAGGGATTTTTTATGGGGCTTTTTTTTTTCTTTTACTGTCATTCTTTCACTGTGTGATTTTTGTAATAAAGATTTTTTTGCTTAATCATGTTTCCATCTCTATACATTGATTTCCATTATATTTATGGGTCGCCCTCCCAGGGCTGCGGGGTACCCGGTACCGGGCCGGTGTCAGGGGAATGTGTCACAGCAGCGGTGACCCGGACCGTGGCCCTGGGCGCCCAAGTCAATGGCGGAATGTATATGTAATTAATGAAATGGAATAGTTTGTGACGCCACCTGTGGTGCTCGGCAAGGGTGGTGTTAAGCCGACGCTGCAGAGAGATCCTCTGGGACAGATGGTATGATGCAGCAGTGATGGTATAGCCCTCCACAGGCAGGGCTGATGTCCCAGGGCTGTGTAGTTGTACTGGTTGTGGAAAGGCGCAGGCAGTGTAAAGGATGGTACCCAGATGTAGTGGTGCTGAGCGGGTTGGCACAAGAATGAATGGAGGACACCAAGGCCTGCAGTTCCAAAGCTTTACTCACAGTTCGCGGTACACAAGGGTGCCTGCCTCCGGGCCGTGCCCTCCGGGTCAGAGACTCAGCCAACCTCCAGGCCAGATGGAAAGCTCCTCTCCAACACTCCGCCAACAGGTACTTTTCCTGAACGACTCCTCTATTGCGCCTTAAAGTATGAAGAGCTCCAGTACCGTGGTACTCTGGAGTTCCTCTTGTCAGATGTTCCCAAGAACTCTACTCATATGGCAGACAGCTGTAGCCTGCTTCTGGGACTCTCTACTCCTAAGTCCCAGCTCTCTATCTGTGTTGCTGTTGTGCCCCAAGTCTTAGATGGGAGTAGTGCATTTATAGCCTTGCGCTGAGAACCTATAGGCAGGGTTCCTCTTCCAACCCACGTCTCCTCTCTGTTCTCCTACTCCTTCGTTCCGTACTGATCCTTCTCTCTCTTATGGAAGCTTAGGTTGCATTTCTACGTCTTTATCCTTCTTTCCCTTTCCCGTGCCAGCTGGCTCAGATCACTGAGGCAGCTGCAGCACTCCTTCCTCCATCCCTTCTTCCAGGGATCCTCACTCCTGTCTGAGTGACTTCCTACCCGCCCGACCTTCTGCCAGACTGAACCTGTAATCCTACACTTTCCCACTCTTTTATATATCTCAACTCCGCCCACCTCCCAGCACATCCAGTGTTCCAAGCAGGGAACCACCAGAGGTGCTCTGCTACTCTCTAAGCACTGAGCCGCAATGTGGTTGTGCAGAACTACCCTGTTGTGTGGGGTGCGAGTGTTGGAGTGTGGAAAGGAGTTCCCACCTTCCCTGGATGGTGGGGCACTACACCTTAGGAGAAGGTGCAGTACCTCTGTGGCGACTGAGCCTCAGGGGCGCCACATTTAAAGGCGCGATATTAGTCTGAATATAATTCCTATAATGGTTACTCCCACATATCACTACTTAATTTTCATCCAGTATGGGTCTAAAAATCCGTTTAAACATTTAAAAGCCAATAGTCCGAATTCTGATTTGGCTTTTATCCTAAGTCATATTGACTCAATAAAAGGGTCAATTGTGACTTGTAGGATCGCTACTACCAACAGGTGGCATTAAAGGGTTGATTGTGACTTGTAGGATCGCTACTACCAACAGGTGGTACTATATAGTTCAAGTCCTCTTTCTCTCTGAAGAGGCAATTTGCATATTAAATTTCCCAGAGGAGCATTGCACGGCGAATAAGCCTCCTTACCTTGACAAGCCTGAGCTAGTAAGTCACTCTCCACATGGAGAAACCTTACCTCTTAAAAGACATCAAGGCTGAGAATGTTTTGTCCATGTTTTTTTAAAAAAAAAAAAAACACTAGCATTTTCTTCATTGTTTAACCCCTTCTGACATCTGCGATACATGTACAACAAAAGTAGGACGTGAGCATTTGGCGTCACCTCAGGAGATGAGCTTTTATACACTATTATACACATCCAGGATCTGCCTGTAAGGGTTCAGTCAGACAGCCGTATTACTTGCGCGAGGATTGCAATAGTATCAATAAAATAAGACCTGAAAAAAATTTTCAAAACAATGCTGGCAGAAAAAAATGTTGAAAACCCACTAAGGAGTTGACCAAGTTTTTCTAAAAGAGATGGTTCAGGTTTTCTACACGCTGAAGAAAAGGAGCAATTCCTTAAAGGGGTTGTCCATGACTAGGACAACCCCTTCTTGATCTAAATGTTTGACCCCCGATAAAATAAAAAAATTTATACTCACCTTCCATGCTGACACTGTTCCAGTGGTTTCGACATGCTCATTCCCGGGGCTCTCATGCTATTGTTATGACTAGAGATGAGCGACTTTGCCTTTTTTAGGGTCGAGTCAGGTTTCATGACTCGACTTTCTCAAAAGTCGAGTCGAACGAAGTCGGCCGACTATCGTGAAAAGTCGGACGTCCGACTGAAACACGAAACCCAATGCAAGTCAATGGGGAAGCAAAGTCGGCAGGGAGTGGAGGACAGTAAACACACCTACATGCCGGACCGCTTTTTTAAAGTGCGCAAAATCTCTCTCTCTCTCCACGGACGCATGTCATCTCGTTGCCCACAGTGTACGTCCGTGCTCAGTGGATGAAAAAAGTCACGTGCACGCATTCTAGGAAATCTGACTTTGTCGCTCTTTTTGCCGACCGCATGGCCGACTTCACGCTGTGATCGGGTTTCGGTCGGCGAAACCTGACTTTGCCATAAGTCGGCAACTTATGAATCTGGCCAACCTGTTTCGCTCAACTCTAGTTATGACATTTGAGTCCAGCGCCCAATCAGCGTTGGCGTCACTGTCCTTGTCTTTTGTCAAGTTGAACATGAAAAGGAAGTCCGGGATGCAGCTGATCTCTGACTTCTTTGTTATCTTCAATTTGTACGAAGGCGGGGACAGTGATGCCAGCGCTAACTGGTCACCGGGCTCACATGTCACCACAACCAGAAAAACACACATTGCAAACATACCCTTAGAAATATCTAGACTGTCTGGTCTAAAGGCCCTGTCACACATAGCGATCTTGCTAGCGAGATCGCTGCTGAGTCACAAGTTTTGTGACACAACAGCGATCTCACCAGCGAGATCGCTGTGTGTGACAGCAATCAGCGACCACCCCCCCTGCTGGTATTGCTGATCGCTCTGGGAAACCTCTGGACTTTTCTTTGGTCGCTGGTCTCCCGCTGGCCAGCACACATCGCTGCGTGTGACAGGCGGGAGACCAGCGATCTGCTGGTAACTAACGTACACATCGGGCATCCAAGGGACGGGCGTCCCTTAGTTACCCGATGTGTACGTTAGTTACCAGCGCGCTGATGCAGGGAGTTGTTAACTAACGTACACATCGGGTATCCAAGGGACGTCCCTTGGATATCTGATGTGTACGTTAGTTACCAGCTCCCTGCATCAGCGCGTTGGTAACTAACGAACACAGCGACGCCGCGCGCTCTGCGTCGCTGTGCTGATCGCTGGTGAAGCTGCCTGTTTGACAGCTCACCAGCGATCATGTAGCGATTCACCAGCAATCCTGACACGTTGATATCATTGTCGGGATCGCTGGTGAGTCGCTATGTGTGACGGGGCCCTAAGTTTCTACCACCTATCCTATTAGTTGGCTTACACTGTTGAATCTCAAACCACTCCTCATTCCTGCTATGTCACATCTGTTGCCAAGTGAGGTCGAAAAAGTGTGTAAACAAAATGGTGGAAGACATGAAAGACAGATTTTTTTTGCTAATTGTGCCAGAATTCTAAAGCTTACAGCTGGCAAATCTCCACCATTTTGAGTTTTCGGGTGAAATCACCAAAGTTCCAAATTAAGGAACCTGAGGCAATGTAGGGAAATCCTCCCAATGTTTTCTTGACTTATCAACAGGCCAATTCTGCTATTCACACTGTAGGAGAAAGAAGCGCCAAATAGGGTCTTATCCGACGGATATATTAGGAATAGCAGTCACCTGATGTATGAGAATTAAAGGCACATAGAATCATCCAACAGCTGCTGCAGATCCACAGGTCATACCAGTGATCTTAATCGTTGTTAAATTACTGGAGATTTCATGGAATGTTTTCCTGTGCTGCCGTATAGGATTAAGGAGCAATCAATTCATGAAAGGGGCAAACCCTATTACGAATTGTTTGCTCCTTAATCCTATACGGCAGCACAGGAAAACATTCCACGAAATCTCCAGTAATTTAGCAGGCCAATTCTGAATTCTGAAACTCTTGGCTCCTGGGTGCTTACACTATACCATTACCCAAAGTCCTACCTCAGTTCTTCCCTTAATGCATAGTCAAGACTCAGCACACAGGCTTTTCTGTCAATTAGAAGATGCTCCTGCCTCCTAAGTCAAATGCTGCCCTGTTCAACTGGCAGGCATGACACAGAGACTTTGCTCTTTTCTAATTTATGGGCACACATAAAAGCCCTCCCTTCATCATCTAATATCTCCTACCCCAAGTGTCACAACTATTCTACAGATTCACCAGTCACTTGTCCAACGTGAGACCATGTTTATGTTCAGTTCCTCCTTCCCCTGCCCTTAGGGTATGTGCAGACGTTGCAGATTGGTCTGTGGAATTTTCTGCAGAGAATCTGCACCTCTTGGAAGAAAACACAGATAAAAATGCGTTTTTATGAGGATTTTCATGCGTTTTTTTCATGCGGATTGTATGCGTTTTTGTAACCTAAATAAAGATATGTTATTTAACAAAAACAAAAAAAAGATTTATGATGTCTTTTCTTGTCCAACCTCCTCTTTTACATTTGTCCAACCCACACTACATTACACACACAGATAGACAGATAGACAGATAGATAGATAGATAGATAGATAGATATGGGATAGATTTATAGATAGATAGATTGATTTATAGATAGATAGATCTATCCCATATCTATCTATCTATAGATCGATCTATCTATCCCATATCTATCATCGATCTATTATCTATTTATTATCTATCTATTATCTATCTATCTATCTCATTCCTTCTATCTATCATTTATCTATCCCATATCTATCTATAATAATAATAATTTTATTTCTATAGCGCCAACAAATTCCGCAGCACTTTACATTATAGAGGGGACTACAGACAAAAGACATTACAGCATAGCATGGCAATAAACACATAGATCAAAACAGATACCAAGAGGAATGAGGGTCCTGCTCGCAAGCTTACAATCTTTAAGGAAAAAGGTAGACACGAAAGGTGGATGGTAGCAATTGCTTTTATGGTTTGGACCATCCCTAGTGTAAGAATCGGGTGTTCCTGTTGCTGCATGAACCAGTTAACAGTCTAAATATGTAACAGTACAGACACAGAGGGCTATTAAATGCAAAAAGCATGTGAGAACATGATGCGAGGAACCTTGTTATGGTAAAAAATTTTGAAAGAGGGAGACCGATTAGTAGAGGGTGTGGTGTAGTGACCACTGTGTCCGCTAGGGGGTGCTGTGTGGATGTCCCAGGAGAGAGGATGAATGGCAGAATCCGGAATGACCATTATGTATCTCAAGGTGGGTGGCCTTGAGATGGAGACTTATGTGTGTGTTGATCAGCAGTGATAGTGCTGACGTGTTGTTTCAATGTGTCAGGGAGAAGTCTCCAGGTAGCTGGGGAGACGGGCGGACCCAGTTATCTACAAACCCACCCAGGGGTGTGTTTAAGAACGCTATTCCAAAGTGTGTATGAATGGTTCAAGGACTTGTGATAAGGTCATAGCCATGTGACCCGGTGGGCGTGGCTACGGACCATATAAGGAGGCCAGGGTGTCACATGAAGTGAATGCTGGGACCTGGTTGGTCCGTTTTGGAAGGCCCCATCTGGGAGAGATGAGGGCTGTCTTCCTGACAGCAAGGAACGCTGTGTTGAATGGCTGTACGTGCCTGATGATTCCCTGGGGGGAATAGATGTCTGCAGCATGGTGAAGGAATCATGAGGAGACCCTGACATGGGTGAGATAACTGAGGCTGAAGAGCCTGTGTATGCATAACCTGTGAGAAGAGTCTGTGAGTATAAATTTATCACGACCTTTGACACTCTCATTGCTGGAATGAATGTGTCGCATGGATTTATGTCTTTTTACATCAATTAAGGAATTTGCTCCTAAGACCTTGTGGGGGCATCACAACACATTAGGTGACCCCAATCAGAGGACAATAAAACATCTGGACTTATTATCTATGAACTGGTCCAATATTTATGTTTCTCCCTCTCCCATAATTCTGCTTCACGTCACTTGTCTCATCTATTGCATTTTTTCTGGGCTGTAATGTGCATAAATATGTGACTCTTCAGATTTTGTATTAGTCTATGCCTGATGAAGAGACCTGAGTAGTCTCGAAAACTTGCAATGTGTTACCATCTTTTCAGTTAGCCATTAAAAGGTATCAACCACTGAGGACTCTCAATTCTGAATATTTTTCTATCTACTGGCTAACACGGTACAAAGATAAACATCTTTCCTGTAAGAGAAACAGTAAGAGTTTTTGCAGAGTCGAAAGTAAGAAAGAGTCGAATTCTAGAAATGTTTTTGAGGTGCAGATAACAAGAGCAATGAAGGATGAATACAGAGGTTTATAAAACAAAAAAATTATTAAAAAAAATGGAAAATTGCTTTAAAAGGGGAAAGGGTGAGCTGAAGCTTCAGTAAGTGAACACTGGGAACACCTGGACACCCACTGCTCTAATATTTCTGAGACTTGCCAATGAAAGTCAACCAAGATGAGTTTCGCCACCGAATGGGATACCTTTACCAGAGATGCCAGGCTCGCCATCTGCTCATTGAGTGCATTCTTAGACTCCCTGTAGGTGAGGCAGGTAAACTGATATTCCTCAGGGTCAAAAGAGTCTGCCCCCTGCTGCTCCACATCATTAGCAACACCCACATAGTAATCCTCTATGTCTCAGGCATCCTCATCTTCCTCTTCATTTTCCTCCTCTTCGCAATTAGGGTCATAGTCTTAATTGCTGTCTGATCCTTGACTGTTCATATCTACAGACATTTTACCATCAGGGGTCGGAGGGGGTCGAAACTAAAGCTACAAAATCCTGTGCATGTCCCCCCTCACAGCAGGACACAGGGCTGGTGTCTGGCACCCATCTGGGGTTAAAATAAGATGACAAATTTGCAAAAATACTCTGCAGTAAAAAATATGGCAGTAATCAGCAAGTGCTGGATAACAAATACAGGGTATTTAGTCGATACATTTTTTGCAAAAAATATATGCCAAGCTGCTCCAAGTTGCCTGTCTGTATCCTGTTCATTTAGACACTGTTCACATGTTCAGGTTTTAAATACATTAGCTGCTCCATGAAGGGTTACCGTGACGCGGTGGAGCAGCTTGGCATATATTTTTTGCAAAAAACGTATCGACTAAATACCCTGTATTTGTTATCCAGCACTTGCTGATTTCTGCCATATTTTTTACTGCAGAGTATTTTTGCAAATTTGTCATTTTGTGTTTTCTTGTTGTATTCCATCCATTGGGTGGCGTGAGCACTGTCTGACTGACTTGTTCACATTTTGTGCATGTCACATGTGTTTTTAATCCGTTTTTTCCTTGCTCAGCATGGTTTGGGAGACCCCACCCCTCTCTTGTGTGACATGCACATAAATGAGCTGCCATAAACCACAAGCCCATATACTAGGAGGCGCCTGTCTGTATCCTGTTCATTTAGACACTGTTCACATGTTCAGGTTTTAAATACATTAGATAGGGACTGCTCCGTGAAGGGTTACCGTGACGTGGTGGAGCAGCTGGGCATATATTTTTTGCAAAAAACGTATCGACTAAATACCCTGTATTTGTTATCCAGCACTTGCTGATTACTGCCATATTTTTTACTGCAGAGTATTTTTGCAAATTTGTCATTTTGTGTTTTCTTGTTGTATTACAGCCATTGGGTGGCGTGAGCACTGTCTGACTGACTTGTTCACATTTTGTGCATGTCACATATGTTTTTAACCCATCTGGGGTTGAAGTAGTCAAACAGGGACAAAACTGTGCCCCCCAAGGAGCCAGCAGTGGCGCATGGTCCCGGTGGTAGGTGGCGCTAATCATCCTGAGTGCTCCACTTCCACCAGCCTCTCCACCGACTGCCTACACAGGAAGTGCTTTAGATAGATAGATATGGGATTGATAGATATGGGATAGATAGATAGTTATACCTATAGATAGATAGATATACGGTATCTATAGATAGATAGATTGATAGATATATCTATAGATAGATATAGGATAGATAGATAGATATATAGATAGATAGACAGATAGATAGATAGATATGGGATATATAGATACATAGATCTATCGATAGATAGATAGATCTATAGATAGATATATCTATAGAGAGATAGATAGATATGGGATAGATAGATAAATATTTAAAAAAATCTGCGTTAGGCCGGGGTCACACTTGCGAGAAACTCGCACGAGTCTTGCACCTTAATACCCGGCACTGCTGCCAGCACACGGACCGGAGCGTTCAGCTGCATAGAAACACATGCAGCCGCACACTCCGGTCCCAATCTGTTTAATTTTTTAAATAATAGGGAAAAAAATTGCGTGGGCTCCTGTGCAATTTTCACACCCTGAGAGGGAAAGCCAGCGACTGGGGGCCAATGGTTATAGCCTGGGAAGGGGGTAATACCCATGGCCCCTTCCCAGGCTATGAATATCAGCCTGCAGCTGTCTGCATATAGTTTACTGACTATTAAAATAGGGGCCCCCCCAAAAATAATGACGTGGGGTCCCCCTATAATTAATAGCCAGAAAGGCTATGCAAACAGCTGCGGGCTGATATTCACAGCCTAGGAAGGGGCCATGGATATTGCCCCCCCCGGCTACAAACACCAGCCCCCAGCTGCCCCAGAAATTGCGCATCTCTAAGATGTGCCAATACTGGCACTTAGTCCCTTTCTTCCCACTGCCATGTAGCGGTGGCATATGGGGTAATAACCCAATGTCAGTGTTCTACACCAGAGACCGACGTGGGACACTCGTTAATAATTGGACTACGGCGGAAAGGTAAGTATAGGTTGGTTTTTTATTTTATTTTTATTAAAGAAGACAAGGGCATCGGGGACTAGGTGATTGGTAAGTATGTACTCTATGCTATATGTTATGTTTATGTTCTGTATGTTATATGTTGTATGTTCTGTATGTTTTCTTTTTACCACTGAACACATCCATTGTCTGATGGGACTACTTTCCCATCAGCGGCAATGCTGTCATTGTGAGCATTCATTGCCGGATGGGAGCAATAGTCCCATCAGACAATGGATGCCTACACTGACACACACACAGGGACACACACACATGCACATACACAGACTCACACACAGGTACACACAGACCCGCACACATCCCCGCAGACCCCGCCCACACACATACACGCACACAGTCACCGCCCACACTCCGCCTACACACGTCCCTCCTCCCGATCTGCAGCATTTCATCTGCAGCAAAACCGCAGATCTTTTTTACATCTGCGGTTTTGCTGCAGAGGATTTGCCTGACTCAATGGAAGTCAATGGGAAAGAAACGCTGCAGATCCGCAAAAAGAATTTACATGCTGCGGAAAATAAAACGCTGCGAATCCGCACTTTTTTTCCACAGCATGTGCACAGCAAATTTTTTTTCAATAGGTTAAAACTGTTTTGATAAACACTTGCGGATTTATTGCGGATCCACAGTGGCAAATCCGCTGAGGATCCGTAATAAATCTGCAATGTGTGCACATACCCTTATTTGCTAGGGATGTATATCCCAACAGCGACTGAAGACAACCTTCGGCAAGTGTTTAGAGTATACTTTACATCTGCATGTCAACATGCAGCAGCTGCAGTTTTTTCATTAATACAAATGCACTGATTTTTGTGCAAATGTTCTTCCTCCCCCCCTGGAGTGATGTTTTGTACCCCTATTGATGAATTATGTGTGCCATTTTGAAGAATTTGCAAATAAAGTCCATGGAGCCTCATTTAAGAGTCTTAAACATGGGACTAGCCAGATCTTCCTCCAGGGAAGGACCCAGCCAAGGAGTGGCTCCTTTCGGAAACCACCATTACCACCATATTAAGTGGCCCTTTAAGTCAATATCCAGCTCTTTACGAGTTTATAGATATGACAAGGGAAATACCAAGGCCAGGTATCCATCCACAGACAGCTGTTTCGGGGTGTTGCCCCTCATCAGTGTGAAGTAGGATTCTGGCTAGGTGGGAGCAATGCCTAGTAGACCAACATCACGAAACAATCACTGACCTCAGGGAGACCAGTCAAAGAAAACACTGCGGCAGTCGGCAAAGGTGCTCAATCAGTGAAATCCTAGGTGCATTGCTCCCTGGGAAATACATATATGCAAATAAAGTCCGTGGAGCCTCATTTAAGAGTCTCAAACACGGGACTAGCCAGATCTTCCTCCAGGGAAGGACCCTCTTAAATGTGGCTCCACGGACTTTATTTGCATATTTGTATCTCCCAGGGAGCAATGCACCTAGGATTTCACTGATTGAGCGCCTTTGCCGGCTGCCGCAGTGTTTTCTTTGACTGGTCTCCCTGAGGTCAGTTATTGTTTCGTGATTTTGAAGAATTTGGCACAAAACAAAAATCAATGAATACCTCAAGACAAAAAAAAATTAGTCCTATATGGTTTTATCACAAGGAGGAAAACCTAGAAGAGACCAAGTCTCACAGAGGGCGATATATGTAGATATTCGGGTCATAACTGTCATACAAATTCATACAATAGAAAGTGTGGTCAAAATATGCATAAAATGTTCCTTAGTCACTGGGATGCAAAAAAACCCCCAAAAAGTATTCATTGTTTGATTTAGGCAATTAAAATACGGTAAGTCATGTAAATGTAGATATTCCAGAATATGAAGATTGGAAAAAAAAAAAAACGTTAGACCAGATTCACTGCATAGCTCTGCTAAATTTCCCTGATAGGTTTCCAAGGAAATTTAGCTGTGTAACAAACAGACACAATGGAGAATGTCTGGAATGGTCAACCTTTGATCTGGACTAACTGGCATGTTACCGGTTAGGAGTAAATTGTTAACTGTGTATACATAAGGAGCGACCTGTTAATCACTTGGAGTAGGCCAAGGAGAAGCTGGATGGGGTCAGCACTGGACGAGTCTCATCTATCCCTATAGTTCTTAGATGGCTTCTCAAGCTATAAACGCCGCAAGATTTCAGAGTAAAACGCACCTGGCTGCAATCGTGTATTCAGTCTCTGATTCATACAGCTTCATGCTTTGGAGGTGTCAACACACTTTAAATACATTGTGCAATCGGTCAGCCTTATTGTCTACTTGTACATAAATTTGTCGTTAAGATAACTACAAAGTTTCTTCTATGTAAGAAAAATTTTCCTCAAATTGTACAGTGCCTTTATTAAAAGGATTTTCTAGGCCAGGGTTTATTTTTATGCCTCGCTGAAGGATGCCAAATCCTAAGTGTGTAACATACAGATTGTTAAGATTTGGCTCTCTTTGTCGGTTTGAGCGGTCGTCATGTGATCACAAGTATTTGATTTGTATATTTGTGATCATGAACTTGAACAATGATAGAAGCAGGTAAAGAGGCTAGTCTCTTTGTGACCGCAAATATGTAAAATACTGGCAAAAAACAGCAAGCAGAGCAGAATCCTATCAGTGTACATGTTACCATTACAGCTGAAAAAAGACCATCAAGTTCAATCGAGGTATAGGAAATTATAAGGGGAAGGAGCGCAAGAACAACCACAATGCATGGTCCATTCTGTCCCAAAAGAGCTAGTCTATCCCTCCTGATCCCAGCTGTCAATCCACTTACCCAAATATTAATAACAACTTTACACACGTAGGGTATGTGGAAACATTAAGTATTTGCTGCTGACATTTCTGTGTCAAAAACATGTCTCTTGGCAGGAAAGACGTTGAATAAAATTTTTGCTTGCCTTCTTTATGCATTTTTTCCCATTCATTAGAATGGGTGAACATCGAACAATGCTGCTTTTTTTTAAATACGGAAATAATTTGCTACAAATCTACAAGGAAAAAAATAACGTGTATGACATTTCATAAATCTCATTTACTTTACTAGGCCAGAAAAATGCCTCATTTGTCATGGGAAAAATGTTGCAAAAATGCAATGTGGGAACATGACCTTATATAAGCATTTATGTTATTTACTTCTAAAACATCATCCAAGCCTTTTTCGAAACCATTAACAATCCCTTCTCTGACCTTTTCTTGAGGTAGACTTTTCCACACATTAATCATTCTTAAGGTAAAGAAAGCTCCTCTGTAGAGGGTGGTTTTTACATGAAACAGCTTTTGACTATACTTTTTGTATGAGTCATTTATGTACTTGTACATGTTAATCATATCCCTTCTTGACACTCTTCTTAAAACAAAATACATCTAATTAGTTTAATATTTCCTCATATCTAAGATCCTTCATGACCCTTTTCAGTTTTGTGAATTTTTATTGCACTTTTTCTAACTTTCTATAAACTGGTGCCCAGAACTGAAATGCATAGTACAAATAAATATTAATACATTTCAATACAATTTTTCTACCAATATTATTTGTATTATTCGCAATTTCCTGATAGAATGCTGCCATCTACTGACATGAGAATCATTCTAAAAATTATAATGCACGCTAATTTTTTAATGTTAGGTCTTTGAAAATCACGCAGATTCTTGAATTTGTGACATATCACTTATGCACAGAGGTGTCCTGCCTAAAACGTTTCTTGAATTGATTTACACAATTTGTCGAAATATAAATTCAAATCAAACTATCCCACTCGGTAGTAAAAAAAAAATGGAAGTTTATGGGTGATGTGTGAGTAATGGGTGATGATGGCTGATGATTCTGATGAATGCAATTTATACAGCTTTTTTAAATGTTTGTTTAAAGCGGACCTGACACTTACCATAAAAATTAATCAGCAAAAAAGTGTCCTTTCAAGGTAAGGTATAGGATAGCTCTTCAATATGACTAATTTAAAACCAAAACCTAGGGAAAATTACAGTGTTGCTCATGACTAGTGTTGAGCATTCCGATACCGCAAGTATCGGGTATCGGCCGATACTTGCTGTATTGGAATTCCGATACCGACTTCCGATATTTTTTCAATATCGGAATTCGGCATCGGAATCGGAAGTTCAAAGTTGATTGACGGCCTGACGTCATCATGATGCGCGGTGTGTGCGCATCATGATGCGCCGTCATTTCGGGCCTTCCGGGGGTCTCTGCCGGCCTGCCGGGGGGCTGTGTGGACTGCCCGGGGTCGGTACCGGCCTGCCGGGGGGCTGTGCCGGCCTGCCGGTGGTCTGTGCACCCTGTGGGGGTCTGTACCGGCCTGCCGGGGGGCTGTGCCGGCCTGCCGGTGGTCTGTGCACCCTGTGGGGGTCTGTACCGGCCTGCCGGGGGGCTGTGCCGGCCTGCCGGGGGGCTGTGCTGATGTCCGGGGGTCTGTGCAAGCATCGTCCGATGGGACTACAAGTCCCATCTGGCGATGCCTGCTACCATGACAGTGATTGACACATTAGCCAATGATGGGACAGTAGTAGTCCCACCATCCGGCTAATGTGTTAAATGTTAAAAAAAAAAAAAAAAAAAATACTACATACATACTACATACATACTACATGCTACATACATACTACATATATACTACATGCATGCTACATACATACTACATGCTACATACATACTACATATATACTACATGCATGCTACATACATACTACATGCTACATACATACTACATATATACTACATACATACTACATACATGCTACATACATACTGCATGCTACATACATACTACATACATACTACATACATACTACATGCATGCTACATACATACTACATACATACATACTACATGCATGCTACATACATACTACATGCATGCTACATGCATGCTACATAAATACTACATGCTACATACATACCACATACATACTACATACATACTACATACATACTACATGCTACATACATACTACATATATACTACATGCATGCTACATACATACTACATGCATGCTACATGCATGCTACATACATACTACATGCTACATACATACCACATACATACTACATACATACTACATACATACTACATGCTACATACATACTACATATATACTACATGCATGCTACATACATACTACATGCATGCTACATGCATGCTACATACATACTACATGCTACATACATACCACATACATGCTACATACATACTACATACATACTACATGCTACATACATACTACATATATACTACATGCATGCTACATACATACTACATGCTACATACATACCACATACATACTACATACATGCTACATGCTACATACATACTACATACATACTACATACATACTACATGCATGCTACATACATACTACATACATACTACATACATACTACATGCATGCTACATACATACTACATGCATGCTACATACATACTACATGCATGCTACATGCATGCTACATACATAGTACATGCTACATACATACCACATACATACTACATACATACTACATACATGCTACATGCTACATACATACTACATATATACTACATGCATGCTACATACATACTACATATATACTACATGCATGCTACATACATACTGCATGCTACATGCATGCTACATACATACTACATACATACTACATGCTACATACATACCACATATATACTACATACATACAACACATTCATACAATACATACATAGACATACAGTACATATAACATAGAGTAACATACTTACCAATACTTGTCACATTGTTCCCCGAAGCCATTGTCTTTTCCGGAATAAATATTAACATAACAAACCACAAAAATACTCACCCACGATCCGAAGCAGTCCACGAGTGTGTCCCACGACGATCTTGGGTAGAGAACTGCAGCATCAGATGATGCTGCCGTTCTCTACGGGCTGCAGGAATCCAATGACGGAAGGTAGGTATCCTTCCGCACTGTATTCCTCCGCCACTTAAAAAAAAAAAGTCCCTAGTCTCACTTTATGCCATTGCTGTGTGGGAAATTCTCATTGGAGATCGGAGGTCACATGCTCAGGTCCTTCTCCAGCTCGGATTGGACCATCAGGAAGGTCCCAGAAGGACGCTGCTATAAAAGGTTCGCATGGCCGCTCGGCCATGCACTAGTATAGAAAAAGATTAGACCATGTGGAGTAAGTGTTGTATGCATGTATGAATGTCTCTGGTGAATGACTCATTATGAAACCCCTACCTTTGGTACACATGTGTTGTATAGCCTAGCCTGCTAGCGCCCAGGCTGAGGTCCAGGTAGAGGCCAAGTCAGAGACTGCCATCAGCATTCACCGGTGGCTTTGTCTGTACGCCACGGTGCACATAATCTGCACTCCTCGGTGGTCAGCATCCATTAGAGGCGTCCGCAGGTGCGATGCCGCATGCTCAGTAGGTCTAGAGGGACTCAGACCTCGTGTCCTTGGGGCTGAGTTCTTTGACCATTTACTGAGCGCTCTCTTGTGTTTTAACAGGCTTTGGCATTTATGTGGACCCCGGGCTGAGAACGCACTTTACTATTATTTTATTATTTGGTGCGTTCCGCCAGCCCTAACATTATATTAGCACCAGGGTCTGGCTAGTAATGGTGGAAGAACAGCAACTGCAGTGGTACATTCAGCAGCTGGAGGGTAGGTTTGCAGCTCTTGAGCGCACAACCACAGCCGTGGATGTTACCGCAGTTGCTGCTCAGGCTGCTAGCGTGGCTGTAGCGACTTTGTCCACTGCCATCCCTGTTCCGGCATTATCCCGCCTCCCGCTGTCAGATAAGTTTTCTGGTGATAGCCAGTCTTGTAGGGGATTCGTGAGCCAGTGTGCAATACACCTTGAGCTCCTGGCAGCACGTTTTTCCTCAGAGCGGGCCAAGGTGGGATTCATAATATCCCTCTTGTCGGGCAGGGCATTGGAGTGGGCCATGCCATTGTGGGAGCGCGACGATCGTGTGGTGCAGAGTGCTCTGCAGTTTCTGAGAACTCTGAAACAGGTTTTTTTGGGACCTTGAGTCACCCGCGATACGGCGCTCCAACTGCTGGCATCCACACAGGGTTCGTCCATGGGCAGCCATTTTGCCGTCCACTTCCGGACTCTAGCGTCTGAGTTGGAGTGGCTGGATAAAGTCCTATTCCGGTGTTTTGGCGGGGACTGGCTGATGATGTGAAGGATGCCCTGGCCACCAGGGAGATTCTTGCCATACTGGAGGAGCCTCTAGCAGTCTCCACTCGCATCGACCTTCGTTTTAACGAGCGGGGGTTGGAGTGAGCCCAGTGTAAGCGGAGGTTTCGGCTGGCTCCTACCTTTGCCGAACCTCTGGAATCTCCTTGCCAGGCGTCCGACTCACGTGAGGCCATGGAGGTGTCGCGAGCGGGTTCTAAGTCCCGGACCGCTCGTGCACGCATGGTTTGTTACATCTGCCGGCAGTCAGGACATCTCGCCTCCAGATGTTCTCGGTGTTTGGAAAAATTTGTCTTCAGTGAAGACAGATTATTATATTACTGAGACCGGACATGGTGGCTGCTACTGATAAGATTCTATGTAGAGGGGAGAGGTATGTAAGAGTGAGTGGAATATGAGGAACAAGAAGCAGAGATCCTGCTCCCTCTTATCAGTAGTGACTGCCATCTCCTGTCTAAGTAATGGGAAAATCTGTCTTCACTGATTTTAAAATGAAAGATCTATTACAAAACTGATTATTTTTATGCGTGTTATTAATTTATGAAATAAAATTAAAATGACAAGCAGAAATTATTGAAAATCAATATTACCTGCTTTGATGCAAATGAAACTAAAAAAGAATGCACTGGAGAGGCAACAGAACAACATACCCAAAAAAGCGGATGATTTTGCAGATGGTGTCCACAGATAAGTATTCTCTCATCCTTCATGATTCTTCTCGAGTTTTGAATTTTGCTAGTGCTTGCTAGTGTCTTTGTCACTACTGGTAGCATGAGGCATTACCTGCAGCCCATTCAGATTGCACAGCTAGTCCATTTACTGAGCCATTGCAAGGTTTGCTGTGTCTCCCAGCACAATCTCAAGAGTATGGAGCAGATCCTAGACCACAAATCATTATATACAGTAATGAGAGGTGGACAGGGCTGTAGAAGGGCATCACGCAACAGCTGGACAGGTATATTATCCTGTTTGCGAAGAAAAACAGGAAGACCACTGGAAAAGTTGTCCAAAATGACCTTCAGTGGGCTATTGGTGTGAACGTTTCTGACCAAACTGTCAAAAACAAACTTTGTTGAGTTGGAATGGGGCTGCTGGCTCAAAATCTGATAATGTCACTTGTGTTCACAGCCCAGCACCATGCATATTGATATTCACCAGAGTACACTGATAAGAAAGCAGGTTCACAGTAAGTGGATGTGACACACATGAAAGAGTTTGAAGCCATCACAAAGAACATTTTGTTATCTGCAACATCATCCAGCATGACCAGTTTGGCTGCTGGTCACTGATAGACAAGGGAGGCATGTGTCCATGGAGGGTTGCACAAATCATTGACTGCTCTTAGGTAATAGGATGAAATCTCCAGTGCCAATTTGTTGATGGTTTTGGTTTCCATTGTTGATACGTCTTTTTGTTCTCAACAAGTTGCACAAGGTATAGGTGTAAAGATTTTCAGTTTGAATCTTTTATTCATTAAGATCCATTGTTTGACCCCTTATTTTTTTGAGAAACGTTCATTTAATTTTACCATGTCAATAAAATTAGAGCTTTAAAAATATAATATTACTTATCCCTCATGACATAAAAATGTTGCAATTGCCATTTTATCGGTAACTAAGCTGCCTCTCTAAAAATCGAATACGGTCCAAACGTCCTATCTACTCTATAATGTTTATTTGTAATAAAAATTAGACTAATCTTAGGAAAATGGTGACACAAACCAAAATAAAGAATAAAAAATGTACTGTTCATGATGGATGGTGGCATAAAAAAAGCGAAAAAAAGATTATGAAGGCAGAAAGGAGTAACAACATTTACACACACATACAAATATTTCTATATACTGTAACAAACATACAGTAGAAGCATGCTAACTGTAAAACACATAGAAGGAGGATAACTAACCAATTTGGTGCCTACTACATTGCACTAAAATCTGCAGTTTTTGCTGTTTTACATTTTTTCTCACCACTTTTATTTCCCAGAGTACAACGAAATTCAAAAACACTATAATCTGGAATTTATTTTCAAACTACTTAAATGAAAAATGGTATGGAATAAAAAAAAAAAGATGTGCAAACATACTTAAAGGGATTGCAAAAAAAGAAACAAAATTATGTATTTTTTCCATCGAAATACATGGGCTATCCTCATTCATTTGAGGATGAGCTTCAATTCCAAATAGAGCTCTTGGACAAAAGTGGTACGGTTTCTGGGAAAAGACGGAAAATTTCTGTAATCCAGGAAACCATTAACAAACATAATCTGTCTTGCCTGTAGTTACGTATTTGTTATATTATTCACTATTTATCATGCTGAATGAAAAGCTTTGTGAAGAGACAGATGAGTGACCTGAGTCACGTAGGCACTTGTGACAACAACCTCTCCTTATTGCCGAAACAAGATGTTTTGTTTGACCACAATAATTAATTTCTTTTATACACATTCAAAATATAATTATTCTCAATGAGACATTTGATGTTGAGCGCTATCATACTGAGACTAATTGGAAACCTGATATAACTTTGATTCATGTGGTTTGTCACAACGATATGTTATATTGAAAAAAAAGCAGAGATGAAACATTTCTACACAGAAAATAAGCATTAGCGAAAGTATCAGGTTGTACCAACCAAGTTTTAATAAATTGTATCAATTCATGATGATAGTCCTTCATTCATCCTCATGAACACGAGTTACAGTTTCCTAGAAAATGTTGCTGAACATGTACATTGGATATAACATATTAGCCGTAAGTGATCTTGTCCATATACAATATATAATGCAGTCATATAAGGACTTGTGGGTTTATATAGTAGTATGTTTGTTGCTGCCGGAATCCAATGATAATCTCTGTGTGTAATAAGGCAAAATGCATCAAGTCCGACGTTCATAATTACATTGTAGATTATAAACGATGAATATAATTGGTAAACACATCATGGGGAATATTGTGCTCCAATATAAACATTTTTTATATACCCATCTTAACAAAATATCAATATTAATGGCCAACACAGACGTACATTCTACACCACTAATTATAAGAGCAGGGCTAATTGTGGACAAGTGGTCTGTGGGAGAGAGCCAAGGATAGAGCTTAACTGTTTGAGGCAGTCCCATTGAATATAAAAGGAGCGGAAGCCAACCTTGAGCACCTTCTCTCCAACCAAGAACCATGTCCTCGGGGTTCCAAGACCCATTCTTCTGCTCAGACAATTACAGCTGCTACCGATTGGCTGGATTGGTCACGTGATATTATTTATGTCAGAAGACTGTTGATGGATGCAGTGCTGTGAGCGGAGGAATTAAGTCTGCCTGGGAACATGGGCATAAGGCTAGGTTCACATTGCGTTAATGCAGTCCGTTCAATGCATAACGTTGACGGACTGCATTAACGCTACTGTCATATTGTGATCGCGTTTAGCAATCACGCTAGCGCAGCTTCCCTATCTGTGCTAGCGGTAATGGACCCCCGAACGCTGCAGACTGCGTCCGAGGGTCCGTCACAGAAAGACGGACCATTGCGAACACATGCCGATTATGACATGCGTTGGCGATGCGCTCGTCTATTGCAGTCTATGGGTGTGTTAAACACTGCCTACACTTTTTATGGAATATTTTTTCATCTTTGATATTTTCCCTACTGTTTATATTGGTTATGGAGATATGTTCCAAAAAGTATGATAAAAAATACACTTTATTGTTACAAATTCATAGATAATTGTACAAAATACAGACAAATGACAAAAGTGCTCATACAAGGCTCACATGTGGTAACCGCTAGCAACACCCTATATAGCAGATTGGGTGATATATATATGAAGCAATGAATCTCAATGCTGCCAATACGTTCATATCATAAAGATAATGTATATGCATAGTGCATAGGCCACCATATAGAGAAAACAGAGCTATCACACTCCAAAAGATTAATTTGATAAAACACAGTAAAAAAAAGTTAATATCATACCCATAAAGTAACTGCAGGTGAGCGCGGCACTAGAAGGAGCAGCCCCGACGCGCGTTTCGCGTGGGCTTCCTCGGGGGCTGCTCCTTCTAGTGCCGCGCTCACCTGCAGTTACTTTATGGGTATGATATTAACTTTTTTACTGTGTTTTATCAAATTAATCTTTTGGAGTGTGATAGCTCTGTTTTCTCTATATGGTGGCCTATGCACTATGCATATACATTATCTTTATGATATGAACGCATAATAATAATCTTTATTTTTATATAGCGCTAACATATTCCGCAGCGCTTTACAGTTTGCACACATTTTCATCACTGTCCCCGATGGGGCTCACAATCTATATACGTATTGGCAGCATTGAGATTCATTGCTTCATATATATCACCCAATCTGCTATATAGGGTGTTGCTAGCGGTTACCACATGTGAGCCTTGTATGAGCACTTTTGTCATTTGTCTGTATTTTGTACAATTATCTATGAATTTGTAACAATAAAGTGTATTTTTTATCATACTTTTTGGAACATATCTCTGTGTTTTTTGTAGGATTTATAGTATAGTGGAGTTTCCTAAGTCATTTTAATGTCCAAAATGAAGGTTTATTAACCTATATGAGTAATGGATGTACATCGGTGGTTTATATTATTATGTTTATATTGGTTACCTGATTGATGCAATCCATGAAATTGCATTACCCTTTTGATATATTTAAAGGTATATATATTTCTTGCTGATTGTCTGCGTTTCCACCATTTTTAGGATACATTGTTAACATGCTGCAGTTTTTGAGGTGCAGTTTCCATGTCATTAGTGCATTATTATTATTTTTTCTTCTTTATTTTTAGTATTTGCATTGATTTTTGTATTATATGTGATTCTGAGCATGGACACTGCTGCAAGGTACTGGCGCTCTATTATCACTTTATTTTTCCAGGTTGATAGCATAAGTTTATGGCCCTTTTACATTTAGCGATGCACCAGCGATCCGACCAGCGATAAGACCCAGTCAGGATCGCTGGTGCATCGCTAAATGATCGCTAGTGAGCTTTCATACAGAAAGATCTCACAGCGATGCAGCAGCGACGCAGCGCGCGATACTCACCTTTCACACACAGCGATGAAGACGTCCACCCGCCCGCCTCCACGCGTCACTCGTCTCACACAGCAGGAAGCCCAGCAGGAAGCGCCCGACGAGAAATGGAGCCGGACATTCTCACGCGATCAGCGATGGACAGCGGGGGAGCCGGTCGTTGGTAAGTATCACACATAGCGATATCGCTAGCAATATCGCTGCTACGTCACAAAACCGGTGACGTTTTAGCGATATTGCTAGCGATATCGCTTAGTGTAAAACCCCCTTTATGTTATGGAGCACTGATGTCATTCTTGGGTGCTGGGCTATGTGAGGAGAAAGAGTTAAAAAACGCCCTCCCCCTCCCTGCCTGGCTTACAGAGCAGCAGCTTTGTTACATGTGGGGCACCTCCTGGTTCCTGGTCTCTGGCTTCTGAACTGCTAGCGTCTTGCTCACAATCTCTCAGGAATACAATGCTATCTACTGCGCAGGCGTCATGACTCATTCTGGACTCAGGTTATCTTCATCACACAGCTGACGCCGCACTCAGGTGTCGGTGTGCGCTGTAGTGATTACAATTGCAATTGTACTATAAAGGGGACTTGATATCATTCCTGGCTACTTCCCCTGACGAAGCTGCAGGTTAGCAGCGACACGCGTTGGGTTCTGTGGGCAGTGTGAGTATGCTTAGGTAATTTTCATGTGATCCAGCAATTGCCTTCCCTCATCTATGGACTTGCATGGTAATCATTTGGATTGTTTACATACCTACAAGTGACTATTCGACTGATCAGACTTTACTGCTGCAAATTGTCCATATGTTTATACTAAACAATTTATGCATATTATATGGTGACAGAGGGCATTGTTGTGAATGCATATTTTGAAACACTTATTTATATAAACATTTCCTGCTTTGTATACTACATGTGTTCTCCACCTGCCCACTTTTGTTCCATTTGTGGTTTTTAATTGTTTTTATTGTACACTTGGATCTCTCTGGCTATTGTATGTCAATAAAAGCCTTTTTTCACATGGACATTCTGCTGTTGTGTGCATGTTATCCTGTGTCTCTTTTCTCCCTTTTTTTCATTTAATCTACTTGGCACAGTGTTGCACCCAGTTATCATATTCATGTCATATTTTCCGTGGTTCCCACCTATAGACATATATATAAACACTGCCTACAAACGCAATGTGAACTCAGCCTAACAGTTGCGATCACAGAGGCCGCGACCGCAACCAGGCCCATGTGGGAGGGGGCCCGCCGATGCTAGAAGCTATTTCATTTTGTTGTGCATCCGAAGAGCGTGCTGCGTGACATGGAAGTGGTGAAAGGTGAGTAGAATGAGGTTTTTTTTCATTAATGAACGGAAGCAGAAAGGGGGACTTACACACCAGGAAGGACCTCAAGTTGAGGGGGAACATATACCAGGATGGGGGACATATATGCCAAGAAGGAACCCAGGAAGGAGGACATATATACCAGGATGGGGAACATATATACCAGGATGAATCCCAGGATAGGGGACATTAGTAGAGTATGGGGGACATTACAACATAATAGGGGGGTAACTTTTATGTCCTTATAAGATTTAGAATGCTACAAGGACACATACATCTGAACAAAATGCAGTAGAGCCCAAGTCCAAATTTTTCAGCAGGACCCATAGGACAATTGTTATGCCACTGCATAGGAGGTAGGTTTAGATTTATTTTACTTTATCAAGCACCTGGACTCATTGATAAGGTGTTGTCTAGCAATAGGCAACCTTCTAAAATATAAAGTGACAAGACTACTGAATGTAGCTATATACAGTAAAAGGGATGACTTTGTCTTGGGCCAACAACTTGCAATTATAAATAATGTCAATTAGAGAAGTGGGAATCGATTTCCAGTACTCCGTGACCACTGGACGGGAGGTTTGTGGATCTCCTTACCTCCTGGCTATGCTTTTGATTAGCCAAGAAGTCACAATGCCGTGTATACCTCATTCCACAATTATGACTTCATGCCAACTCAGTTAATCAAAAAAGAAGCCCAAAATGCAAGGAGGTAAGGACGTTTGCATGCCTCCTGTACAGTGGCCACAAATGGTGCCAATACAGTAAACTGTAGTCTTTTCTGCCCAGATCATACATAGTGAACTTTTCTTCATTTCTTTCATGTTACACCCACAAACTTAAATGTATTTTATTGGAATCTTATGGGATATACTAACAGTAAGTAGCAAATATTTGAGAAATGTGAAAGGAAATGATGCATGCTTTTTAAAATATTTTAAAAATATAAATGTGAAAATTGTGACGTGCATTTGTATTCAACCCCCTGTAGTCTGATACTTTGCAGGACCACCTTTTGCTTCAATTACTACTGCAAATCTTTTAGGGTCTGTGTCTACCAGCTTTGCACATCTAAAGGCTGACATTTTTGCCTGCTCTTCGTTGCGAGCTAGCTTTAGCTCAGTAAGATTGGATGTAGAGTGTCTGTGAATAGCAATTTCCATGCCTTGCCACAGATTCTCAATGGGATTTAGGTCTGGAATTTGATTCATCCATTCAAACAAATGAATATTCTTTGATCTAAACCATTCCATTGCAACTATGACAGTATGCTTATGGTTGATTCCTGCTGACAGGTGAACTCTATGTCTCAGTCTCAAGTCTTTTGCCGCCGCCAGCAGGTTTTCCTCCAGGACTGCATTGTATTGTATTGTATTTAGCTCCATCCATCTTCCACCATTTGTGATCAACTTCCATATCCTTGTTGAAGAAAAGCATCCCCACAACATGATGCTGCCACCTTCATGTTAGACAGTGTGGATGGTGTTTTCAGGCTGATGTGCAATGTTATTTTTCAATCACGCATGGCGTTTTGCATTTAGCCCAAAAAGTTCTACTTTGGTCTCATCTGACCAAAGCACCATCTTCTACATTCCAAAATTCCATAGGGCATCCATCAAGATTTTTAGAGCTCTTTACAGCCCAGGTGTCTTTGCCCTTACCCCCATATTGGATGCATATGGTACACCAACTGCTCATATATTAGACTCATTCATTACACACTGCTCACATATTAGATACACAAAGCACACACATCACTCATGTATTAGACACATACAACATACAGACCACTCACATATTAGAAACATATTGTCTAGTCACCAGTTTACATATTACATACGTGGAACACACGGCACACATACACTAATCAATATTTAACACATATGGTACACACAGAGCTTACACATTAGACAATGCAGCACACATACTAAACATATTCAGTACCCACCCCACTCACATATTAGATGCATACATTTTTTTAGATGGTGAAAAAAATCTGAAATTTGTAAAAAAAATAAATTTTAGTTGTGTTGCCATATTCTGAGATCAGTAACCGGATGAAGGCTTGTTTTTTGATAGATCTGATACTACTAAATACAAAGATACTAAATATCTTTATTTTTATTTTTTATGCCAGCCATTACCGCTGAATATGCAAATCTCGCGCCTGACTGACCCACATCAACATTCCCTGCCTTGCTTGCGCAATGCATCAATGAAGCTGGGGTGCAAACATTTGGCTTCAGTGTACATTGTAGAGAGCCATTAGTTTTGGCATTCTTGCCAACTATGTCATTCACATAATCGACTAGAAGCCAGTGACGAAACGTGCGTTGGAGTGTAGGAATGCCCTCTTACTCAATGTAAAATACTCTGCATATACCCTTAATTTATGGCCGCTTTGCCATTCTCCCCTCACAGTTAGGTATTTGCTTACTAGCATTGGTGACAGTTTTGGTCATTAGGGATTCTGTCACGCTCGCGCCTTGGCTGATGGCGCGAGCCGGGGGGTTGTGGCCCCACTGTGCCACAAACCAGACTACCCTGGAAGGGGCATAACTACGGCAGCTTCCTTGGTCTTCACTGGAGCCTCTGATGGTGAGGTCGCGCTTGTGCGGCAGGTAGTTGCCGGGTGCCACTCCAGGGTGGTGTCTGGCTGTGGCTGCTGATCCCACTCGGGAACAGGACACCTTGACAGAGGCTATAGACAGGCAGGCAGGTGGACACGACAGGCACGGCTGAGACACAGGGCAGGCGGGCACGGCTTGGAGACACAGGACAGGCGGGCACGGCTTGGAGACACCGGACAGGCGGGCACGGCTTGGAGACACCGGACAGGCGGGCATGGCTTGGAGACACAGGACAGATTGGCGTGGTATAAAAAGGAGCAGGTAGGGACCTGTTCACACAGCAGGTGTAGGCAGGAGGGAGTGGTGTATGCTGGAACAGGATCTGGACCTGTTCACACAGGAGGTACAGGTATGGATCTAGGCAGGAAGGAATGGAATATGAAGGAACAGGTTTGGGCCTGTTCACACAGGAGGTGTAGGCAGGAGGGAGTGGTGTATGCTGGAACAGGATCTGGACCTGTTCACACAGGAGGTACAGGTATGGATCTAGGCAGGAAGGAATGGAATATGAAGGAACAGGTTTGGGCCTGTTCACACAGGAGGTGTAGGCAGGAGGGAGTGGTGTATGCTGGAACAGAATCTGGACCTGTTCACACAGGAGGTACAGGTAGACAGAGCCGCAGGAGTGTGGAGCAGGCAGAGCCGCAGGAGTGCGGAGCAGGCAGAGCCGCAGGAGTGCGGAGCAGGCAGAGCCGCAGGAGTGCGGACCAGGCAGAGCGGCTAGGGAGCCGTGCAGACAGAGCTGCGAGCGTGCAGATGCACAGATAAAGAGGACACAAGGAAAGACACGGCAGGGAAGGAACCACAAACAAGGAGACTGACAGACAGAGGTAAGACTGAGTTCAGACAGAGGCACAGGGACAAAGACACAAGGACCAGGATATTCTGCCTCCTGGCAGGCAGACAGAGTACGGACAAGGTACAGGGAACAAGACTCAAGGGCCAGGATAATCAGCCTCCTGGCAGGCAGACAGGGTACAAAGCAAGACTAGAGATCCTCCAGAGAAGGAGACACACAGAACAGGGCCTGGCTTCCTCAGCAGCAAGATACTAACTGAGTATAGACATTGCACAGGCAATGTTTCAGTGGGAGTGGCGAAACTAAATAGTCAAGGGCTCCAGGTGATTGGTCAGGGACAGATTACCCAGGTGCACCCAGACTGCATAAGAACCAGAGAGTTCAGGCGCCGGAAACATGGAGAGCAAGCAGGAGAACAAGAGGCATAGCACATGGAGCTCAGGGCTGGCAACAGACAGATTTCACAGCATGGCTTGAAGCAGAAAGTAAGTTGGTGTGCGGGGGATGGGAGGCCATGAAGTGATGCCAGCAGGATTGTTACAGATTTACAGCTGGTCATAACCACTAGGATCTTTTTATGCCTTTAGTCCAATATATGGTATATCTTACTACATGCCTATAAAAGATCAGTACAATATGCATTAGCACCTTGTTGTATATACATAATTATTTAAATTGATCATTTATTTATCTTTACCTTGTGGCTTCTTCTATTGCGGGACACTCTGCTATTCATATTTTTTACTTTAACCACACAAAAAACTGTTGCAATTTAACAGCAGGTTAAATGAAAAGAACAAAAATTCAAATTAAACTTTTACATTTATTAATACATATTTAAAATGATAAAGGACACACATCATTTGTCCAACAAAATACCCAAAGGGGGAACCTGAGCGACCTACCCAAAACAATCAAAGTGCTATGTGCTGGAAAAGGCTCAAAGTAAATAAGATAAAAATAAAAAATGTAAACATTGGGATAACCTTAGGGCAATATCACTATAAAGCTGGTCAGTAGGACAGGGTATTGATAGTTAATAATATAGTGCCTATAGGCATCTTACAATAATCATGCCAAAATCCACATCTATGCTCACCTAAGTAGATAAGTCCCAACAAAGTGTTACCCATATAATAAACATATATTACCTCAAAATTATAGCCCTGAAACCAAGCACCACGTGAAAGTATATATTGGTCTAACTACCAAAGAGCTAAAGGAAAGAACACGTGAACACATCAGAGATATTGAAAAGGCCAAAACATGTGAAGATGACTCTTCACTTAAATCCCTTTCAAAACATTTTAAATTTTATCATGGATGTAATGCTAGGGGTCTATTGGTAAGAGCCATTGACCAAGTGGATTTGGGGTTCCGTGGGGGTGATCTAGCTAAGACACTTGCACAGTTGGAAAGTAGGTGGATTTATCGGCTGGGTACCATGAGTCTCAGGGACCTAAATGAGAGCTTGGGATTTTCCACTTTTCCTTAATGTTTTTATCTAAATTAGTTAGTGGTTTGAGGTATCCTTTTTAGGGTTTTGGGTTGGGGTTTTAACCTACGGTAATAAAAATTGTGTGGTTCTAGTATTTTGAAGTGCCATTCTTACATAATTCAGGACAGCCCCTTGGATAATCTTATATTTTTTACTTTGTATTTTTTGTTATACTTTTGGATTTTAATTAATTAATAATACAATTATTATATTTTACTCTTTTGCATCTATTCATTTTCTGATGTAATTTGACATTAGAATTGTGTGATAATCATAGATTTGAAGTGCCAATTCTGATGTACTTAGCACACTTTTGTGTTAATCTAATGTGTAAATCTATACTTATCTGAAGCTTGCCCTTTTAGCCATGACTATTTTTTTGCTGTACATTTCACTCATACATATGCAATGGGAAACATCTGCAGCAATATCCACATAGTACCTATAATAAAAGCAAAATGAGCAAATTCTCTGTAGCAAGTAAAGAAATAAATAGTAATAGTGCATGTACATAACACAGGGAGCTTAGTTGACATTATTTTGATCAAAAGAGCATAAAAGCCATCCCATAGCAACAAGGTGCACCCAATTGAGACAGTACCTAACTCTTGTACTTCACCTTGCTATGTGACCCCATGCCTCAAAACAGATGGGGGAAGAACAGAATCCAGACCTGACTGTTTTGCACCTATCCCCTGAGAAAGAGGAGCCTTGTCCCTGTATGTACCCTGTAGTAAGTAGGGTAATAAATAGTAATAGTACATGTAAATAACATTGGGTACTTAGTTGATATTACTTTGATTAAAAGAGCATAAAAGCCATCCCACCGTGATAACTGAACTACAAGGGTTATGGTCCAACCTGATTGGGATACACCTGGTCGCAGTGGGATGTCTATTATGCTCTTTTGTTCAAAATAGTGTTAACTGAGTACTTATGTTATTTACATGGAGTCATGTACCATTACTATTTATTTACTTACTGACGGCTACTTTCTCATTTTGTTTTTATTCTAAGTTCTGTCTATTAAACGGCCACAGTGTGAATGTGCATCTGCTCATTCCACTGATACCAATATATGTTCTTTCTCATTTCTTTAGTTATGCTTTTGTTTTTTGTTTAAACAGAGGTGTGGCTCCCCCTTTTTGGGTTGGGCATTTTATCTATATAGAATTCATCAGCTGACATGTGCCCGTAACAGCCATGGGTGGAATCGCGATACACCCATGGCTGTTAGCATGTTAAATGGTGTTGTCCATCTCCGACAGCAATCATTAACATTCCCGCATTGGATGTGTGTCACTAGTTCCGCCCATCGGCCCCCTGACAAATGATCGCAGGGCACCAATGGGTTGGCATGACAACCTAGGGTCTGCAGGAAAACCAGGTTGTCATTGCCGGAATGGAATGAACACGGTCCTGTGGCTGGTGCTCATAGCAAGTGAACATTTTTGCTACACACAGCAGGAGCTGAAGCCCTGCTATGTGTAGCACAGTCGATTGGATGATTGCAGCTTCTAGTGTCCCATGGAAACTATTAAAGCCAGTGAAAAAAGTTTTAAAAAATATTTTAAAAATTTAAAAAATATAACAGCTCAGATCACCCCCCTTTCAAAATAAGACAATAAAAAAATCTGTAATGCTGTAGATAAGCCCCTGATGGCAGTGGCTGCATCTTATAGGCCAAAAATGGGGTGACAGATTCCCTTTAAGGACACTCCATATCTTGCAATAGAAACACCAAAAAAAAGCTTGAGCAATGATCCAATATAAAATATCAAAGTTTATTTATTCAAAAAGTACATATACTGACATAAGTCAAAAAGACTAAGCCTTATATAAAGTGCGAGTGCTTTTGGCAGTTCCTGATATAGTCGGTGCAACATAAAGTTGTTGAGGGGCATATAGTATGCTTAATAAAGTACAGGTTAACAATCAAAGGTTTCACTGGGGAACGCAATTTTTTAGGAGTTAGGTCAGACAACTGTTCTTAATTAATTTTTGGATGCTGAATCCAGAAATGATCTCAGTTTTTCTCTATCACATCAAGTTTTTGAACTATAGGATTTTTGTCTTCTCAAAAATATGTAAACTACTGTACCTAAAAAGTATTTTTTTTTTTAAATAGTACAAATATGAACAAAAAATGAAATATATAAGAAATAGGCATGACAAATATGTTTTTTAACACTATCATGTTTTTTACAAAGGATATATATATATATATATATATATGCAAGTATTTAAGGTAAAAATGTACATTTATAGCTTTTTCTGGAGTGTTTAACTTGAGAACAATCACGTTTGATGCTCCAGCAATAGTCAGCCATCATATGTACATCCCATCTACCCTGGTAACGGTCTTCCATAACCTTCAAATCTTGGTGAAATCGTTCATCTTGCTCATCGCTAACAGCACCAAGATTTTCCGGAAAGTTGGCAAGATGGCAATGCAGAAAATGTAGTTTAATACTCATGTTGCAACCAAGCGCTTTGTAGCTCTCCAATAGTTTCTGAACAATTTCTTTGTAATTACTTGCACGTGTATTTCCAAGAAAGTTCTTGACGACATCTTTGAATGATAACCAAGCATTCTTCTCAAGATCTGACATAGTCCCGGTGAAATGTTCATCTTTGATGAGCTGTCGAATTTGTGGACCATCAAACACACCAGCCTTGATTTTTTCAATGGACAGTCCAGGAAGTGCCAACATGATGTACTTAAAACAGTCGCCGTCAGTTGGCAAAGCTTTTACAAATTGCTTCCTAGTTTTATGTGCAGAGGTGGGAATAGTATATTCCTCCTGTCAACAAGTGGCTGATGTAGAATGTTAGGATCTCCAGGTTTAAGACCAGATCTTGGAGGCCAATTCGACTCAACCCAATGCTTTTCTCGAGCTCTGCTATCCCACATACAGAGAAAGCAGGGATACTTTGTGTACCCACGTTGCTGACCAAGAAGGAAGCAAACCATTTTAAGGTCAACACAGATGATCCAATTGTGTGTGTCATATTTCAATAACTCAATAACTCTCTTTACATCTCCATGTTCTTCACGAAGAGAGACAGAATGCCCAATAGGGACTGCACCAAATAAATTGCCATTGTGTAGAAGGACACACTTAAGACTCCACTTTGAGCTATCAAAAACAGTCGCCATTCATTTGGATTGTACATTGAAAGCCCTAATTCTTGTAGTAAACCAGGAATATTATGGCAAAACACAAAACCGCTGTCACACTGAAAGTACTGCAAAAATGTACTTTCTCTAGTACGAAAGTATGATACCTTCACTCCTTGTTCAAGTAACTGTTTCTCATGCAGCCTTGATGCTAGTAATTCTGAAGCTTTTTTTGATAAGCCCAATTCACGTGCTAAATCATTTAACTCGTGCTGATCAAATCCCTTACGAACTGAATCCTTGTGACTTTCAAATTCTGCATCATTGCTGTCACTGTGTTCGTCAACATCACTCAGAACTTCTAGAGATGGTAGCTGTTCGAAGACTGGCACTGGAATTTCAGCTGAATGAGGCATTGGTCTGATAGCTGACGGTAGATTTGGATATTCTATTTTACTTTTATTTTTCCTGTTAAATCCTGATGTTTTCACTAAACAGAAGTAACAGTCTGTGGAATGACTTTTTTGCTCTCTCCACACCATGGGGATACCAAATGCCAACTTTTCACGTGTTCCTTTGGTCCACATCCGTAAACTCTCGACACACTGCTTGCACACTATGTGAGGGGCCCATGGCTTATCTTGATCACCGAGTTTTACTTTAAAATATGCAAAATATGCTTGTTTGACAAATGCACTGATGTTTGCCCTTTGAACTGGAATGGTGAAAACATCACAAATATAGCAGAAGGAGTCAGGGTTGTTTAGGCATTTACGACGAGAGGAAGAAGGAGCAGACATGAGCTGAAACAAAGGAAATATGTACATAAGTAAATAAAACACTGAGATGGAAAGTTACAAGCTTTGAAAACTAACAAAGAAAAAAATCATAAAAGATATATAAATTACAACTAAGCGCCCAATGTAAAGAGAAAAGCTATCACAAATCCTATTTATTCCTACTATGATACATTTTTTGTGTAAAGATATTGATAAATATGACGTATTGGGAGCTGTACACACCTCTCACCACACTGTCTCAGTTGTGACTACTCTTACAAGTTGCCACGTAGCTCTATATGAGTCGAATTGTACTCAGATAACAAGTCTTATTACAGAAATCAGTGCAATTGTGCTTCTATGGCAGGTAAGTTGAGGAGGAAAAACTTGACGTGATAGAAAAAAACTGACTACATTTTTGGTATCAGCATGCCAATTTTAGTATAAATCAGCTCAAAAACCTAACTCAACAGAAATTTTTTTTCAAATTGTTCCCCAGTGTTTCCTAAGGAGAATAGTAAATAAGCCATTCAACCAATAACATACATATACTGCGAGTAACTTTAAATCACTTAATCCAGGTTTTTACCCATATATATCCCACTTGGATGAGCCAGTAAACAGCCCCTATGTTTGGTGTCTATGAACTCGTAATGACCTGGAGAATCAAGCCCTCACATGGCCATATTGAAGGAAAAATAAAAAAAGATATGGCTCTAGGATAAAGGGGAGCAAAAAATGAAAACTTTAAAACGGAAAAACCCATGGTGGTAAAGGGGTTAATAGCCCCAGTGTGAATGTGAATCTACACATAGCACTTACACAGGTTCATTTATTTGGCTTATCAATATCTACATGTAACACATTTGGATTTGCTGCAGCTTTTATAACCAAATAGTAACTTCTGCAACAAACTTTTCTGAGCGCTACATCGTATTATCAATTGTAATCTACTGACCTCTAGTGGCAAGAGCAAAGACTGCACATTATGGTCTATTAAAGTAAAAAATGTGACTAAATCACACAGTTTAAAGGATCCAGGATGCCGCCCATATCTTTGTTAATGTGAGTCTGTTCATTTTAGATATTGACTGGATGAGAGAATTACACTTAAGTATCTTTAAATACATTTTTGCTCCATTTTGCGTATAAGGTCGGGGTCACACTTGCGAGTGCAATGCGAGAAACTCGCACATCAATTCCCAGGACTGCCACCGGCACTCGGGGCCAGAGTGTGCGGCACTGTAGTGACCAGCAGATTCTCAGGATGCAGTGACGAGACACGAGACAGGCTACAACTTGTATAATCAACTTTTATAAATGGGAGCCCCTAGGGCTATGCTGAACAGGCAGAAAGGGGTAAACACAAATCTGTCCTCGCAGGGACTCAATAAAACAAACAATACTTTTCTAAGGAAACTGGGAGTACCCCGGCTAGTCTGGGTGTAGAAAGCCGGAACGTGGCCAAACTATAGTACTTATGGCTATAGTCCACTTATCCTTCCTTGCGTCACTCGGAATCGCAGATGCGGCCGCTTAGAGATCGTTGATGCGGCTGTCTTGACGCCTCGATATTCCGGGAAGATTTGGGCTCGACAGGCCCTGAAGAAACGATGCCGGTGGGGCACAACAGGCCCTGAAGAAATGATGACGGTGGGGCGCAACAGGCCCTGAAGGAACGATGTCGGTGGGGCGCAACAGGCTCTGAAGAAACACTGACGGTGGGGCGCAACAGGCCCTGAAGGAACGATGCCGGTGGGGCGCAGCAGGCCCTGAAGAAACGATGTCAGTGGAGCGCAACAGGCCCTGAAGAAACAATGCCAGTGGGGCGCAACAGGCCCTGAAGAAACGATGACGGTGGGGCGCAACAGGCCCTGAAGAAACGATGACGGTGGGGCGCAACAGGCCCTGAAGAAACAATGTCGGTGGGGCGCGGTAATGACGCAGTTCCCCAAATGTCCTCTGATAAGGGTCCCTCCACAGCCGGGAAATGGCCTCTAATGTTGCCTAGGACGAGGTGGTGTCCCCTGAGGCCGGTGATGACAGAGTCGCTGCGGTGGGAGAAGGCCGGGGGTCAGTGTCCAGGCCTCTGTGGCCGGTTTACGTGTAGTCACAGCCACGACCTGAAGTAATGGATCAGTTTCACAAAGGCAGGGGCGTGTCTCTCTGCGAACGGGGGCGGGAAGTGGCCTCCGGTAAAAGTCTCTCTCGTCTCCCTTGTCGGTGAGTGCGCAGTATCCTCCTCACAGGCTCCTGTCCGTGTCCCTCCAAGTCACCCGGCTTCCTGCCTCCTGTCACACTCTGCCCCAACTGCCACTTCAGCGCGCCCCTGCTCCTTTTATCCTTGCCCTGCCCCCTGTTTCCCTGACAACTTTAGTCAAGTCTCTCCCTTTAATGTCCTCCCAGTATCGTTCCCTCAGGAACCCTGATGGCGGTCCCCTGGGTACCTGCCCGGTCACTGTCTGGGAGTCCTCCTCCCCACACTTCCACGTATTTCTATGCAGCTAAACGCTCCAGTCCTGAGTGCCGGCGGACGTGCCGGGTGTTGAGGCGAGAGACTCATGCGAGTTTTTGCATTGCACTAGCAAGTGTGACCCGGGACTAAGAAAAAAAGATGTCTAAAGGCTTTTCTACACATGAAAATTAGATCTCCAAATGAAAGCTCTCTATATTTATTGCCTAAAAATGCATTCTCATAACTGAATCCAAGCCCTTTTTTGCCACTAAACATTTCATATATATTGAGCTCGATTCATTATTACATTTGTGTCTTCTTTTTGTTTTGCTTTTCTATGCTTTTTGCCTGTTTTTGACTTGCTCCAATTTTTTCTTTTAAGATGTACTTTTCTTTGTCTATTTTGTCTCGGCACCTCGTTTTTTATGTTCACCCATTGTGGGCCTGGTTGTTGTTGCATAGATGTTTATCATCAATTGTGTCGTCTTAAAAAGCCACAACATTTTTGCACATTTGCACGCCAATTTCCTTCTGGAATTATTCTATGAATGTCTGATTTTTTTGTATGCAAATTATGAGAGATTTTAGCAGAATCAGCATCTATTTTTGCCCTAAAAAGTAGCAAAAGAAGCAAAAAAAAAAGGTGAAAGATGAAAAAGAAGAGCATTTTTTATTCTGTGCAAACTTCATGAACCATGTGCACTATTTTGAAAAATTTAGTGCAAAAAAATGTCAATAAATACTACAAGACAAAAAAAAATTGTGACATCTGACCCATAGTCCGGTTTCGACCATGTGAATTAAAGAGGCTTTTCCACATCCACAATTGACATTTTTCACCTATACTGTCAGTAAATGCCTGATTAATGTGGACACCACCCCCTTGAAACCCAACTGATAACTAAGATGGGGGTCCATAATTCTTCTTTGCACTGGAGTTTGATTGGAGAGGCAATAAATAATACACTGTAGCACTTCCTTCAATCAAATAGTGGTGGTTTCTTTCAGCCCCTATAGACATTGAATAAAGGGTCAGTATGCATGCCTGATCACTCCTCAGTTCAAACTCCTCCTCACTGTGGTTGGTTAGTTAGGGAAAAATGGGGGGGTTCAGAACTCCCACTCTTGTGACTGGTGTCCGTGATCCCAGAATTCATACATTTATCACTTCACCTATTTTGTGGATAGATGATAAATGTCAAATGTGAGAGATATTTGCTTATTCTTAAAGGAAACCTTTCAGTTGATTCATGTTGCCCAAATCATAGACAGCATCAATCAGATTCTGCATGATTGCAGCCAGGTATGTTTTTCTCTATAAGGCCGGGATCACACATGTGAGAAGCACGGCCGAGTCTCGCATGTTAATACCCGGCACTGTCACCAGCACTCGGGAGCGAACCATGCGGCCGCATAGCAATACATGCAGCCACAGGCTCCTGAGTGACGGCGGCAGTGCCAGGTATTAACATGCGAGACTCGGCCGTGTTTCTCGCATGTGTGATCCCGGCCTGACACTGGGGCGTTTTAGAGAACACATAGTTTAAAGTTCCGGCCAGGGACTATAGGGATAGATGAGCTTAGTCCGGTGCCGCTCCCAGTCAGCTTCTTCCTGCATTGAACCAGTTCATCCATAGCGCTCTCCAGATGTGCACACATGAAAGAAAACCGAAGTGGTGCTGTGAGAAGCCAGTTGAGGGTGGTGTCTTAATAATCTCGTCTCTCACTTTAGTCCCCAGATGAACCTTCAAAATGTGCATTCGCTGAAACGACGGAGCGTTCCAGAGAAAAACATACCTGGATGGAGTCATGCAACCAGCTGCTGATTCTTGCTGTAGGTGATTTGGGCTGCATTAATCAGTCAGTAGAAATTAGCAAATTGATCTGTTAAAAACTGATCACAAAAGAAAAAAAAACGCCGGGCACCATTTCACACATTGTCGGAGATCATATCTGCTGCAGAGTGGGCATCATATTACGTCAGGCTTCCCTATAACGGTGTGTGCACACGTTGCGAATTCTACAGCGGATCCGCAGCGGTTTTGGCCCTGTGGGTCCGCAGCAGATTCTGCTGCATTGTACAGTACCAATAAAGTCAATGGAATTTGAAAAACGCTGTGCACATGCTGCGGAAAAATCCGCATGGATAAGCTGCTGGTTTATTTCTGCAGCATGTCAATTCTTTGTGCAGATCTGCAGCGTTTCTGCACCCATTGACATGCATTGATCCACAGCAAAACCGCTGGACTCAAAAAGATCTGCGGCTTTGCTGCGGATGAAACTCTGCAAATCGGGAGGGGGGAAGAGTGTGGGGCGGAGTGTGGGTGGTGACTGTGTGCGTGTATAGTTTGTGGGCGGTGACTGGGCGTGTATGTGTGTGCGGGCTATATGTGTGCGGGGGTCTGCGTGGCTCATCGGGCTCTCCAGGGGTCTGTGCGGGGGGTTACCGGGGCTGATTGGGCTGTCCTGGGGTGTGTGCATGGGTCTGCGGGCTCATTGGGCTATCTGGGGGGGTGTGGGGGTCTGCGGGTCTCATCGGGCTGTCCAGGGGGGGTGTGCGGGGGTCTGCGGGGCTCATCGGGCTGTCAGGGGGTCTGTGCAGGGGTGATCGGGCCTCTGCAGGGGACTCTACGGTGTGTGTGTATGTGTGTGTGTGCATATATGCAGGCATCGTCCGATGGGACTACAAGTCCCAGCGGGCGATGCCTGCTACACTATCAGTGAGTGACAGATTAGCCAATGATGGGACAGAAGTAGTCCCATCATCCGGCTAATGTGTTGCATGTAAAAAAAAACACATACATTACATACAGAACATACAACATGCAGAACATACATATAACATACAACACATAACAGAGTACATACTCACCGCACACACCTAATTCCCCAAAGCCATCGATCTCCTGTAATAAACAGAAAATAATAAACCAACCTACACTCACCTCTCTGCCGAAGTCCAATTAATAACGAAGGTCCCACGATGATCTCCTGTGGAGAACAGCCGCATCAGCTGAGGCGACCGCTCTCCAGGGGGTCCTGCACTGAAATGACAGGCAAAGGTATCCCTCCGCCGACAAAGAGGACACGAAACCCTAACACTAGCCCAAACCCTATCCCTAGCCCTAACCCTAGCCCTAACCCTAATTCTCATGCAGCAGTGCTGTAAAGTGAGACCCTGAACTCAGGTAACCTCAGTGATGGACTGCAGGAGGCATTGTCTCCTGTCAGTTCATCACTGGGAGGCCCCATAGAGCAGTGACATCACCTGATGTCACTGTTCTATAGGGGAGATCATCGTGGGACCCTCGTTATTAATTGTACTGCGTCGGACAGGGAGTATACGGTTGGTTTATTATTTTTCCTTTTTTTCTAGGAGAGGATCTGGGCGTGCAATAAAAATATGAAACCCGTGTTGTGTTTTATTTCATTAAAAGACTTTATTCTTATGTGTGTGTTTTTTTTAACCCTTTATTAATAGAAGATTAATAATGGATCGGTGTCTTATTGACGCCTCTCTGTTATTAACCGGGCTTAATGTCACCTTCCAATACCAAGGTGACATTAACTCCTTAAATTACCTCATATCCCACCGCTACACGGGAGTGGGAAGAGAAGGGCTAAGTGCCAGAATTGGGGCATCTTATAAATGCGCCATTTCTGGGGTGGCTGGGGTATTTGTAGCCGGGGGGGACCAATATCCATGGCCCCTTCCAAGGCTATGAATATCAGCCCTTCATGCCCCCTGAAGAAGGAATCACGAAATGTGCGTTGGGGTGGGAAAAAACGCCATCAGCACTACAGCACTTTACTGGATATCCATGTTTAACTGTGTATTTGACTTTGACACAGGTAATATGCAATACAATCAACTTTTGTGAGCCTTATGTATCTGATGGATAGTCAAATGGGACTTTAAGTTAGGTAATTTTTCCTCTTTCCCTGTGCATATGTCATATTGGATCATGGATTTTTACTATCTTATATATATCTAATGACTGCACTAGCTGATATATTGTATTGCTATCAGTGGATTTAAAAGGGATACTTTTATAATGTATTTTTAGTGCTTTGGTGGTCTTTTTTCCATGTGGCACCTAGTATATAATTGCATATGATATTGGTTCATTCATTTGTTTTAAAAAATATTAATAAATATTATTTTTTTAACGAACCTATTTGTTGTTTTGGTTCTTTGGCTGTGCACTGGACATCTTCATACGTCCATGTTCACACATGCTCAAGTTGATATTTATGAATATCAGCCCACAGCTGTCTGCGTAGCCTTTCTGGCTATAAAATATAGGGGGACCCCCACGTCATTTTTTGGGGGGTCCCCCTATTTTAATAGCCAGTAAAGGCTTCACAGACAGCTGCGGACTGATATTCATAGCCTAGAAAGGAACCATGGATATTGCGGGCTACAAATATTGGTCCTCGGCAGTCGGCTCTCCCCCTCTGCGTGCAGAAAATTGCCCGGGAATCCATGCCATTTTTTTTAATTTGCATGGCTATATATCTATAGATATATCTATGGCTAAATCTATAGATAGATTTATAGATATATGGATAGGTCTATCCATCTATCCTTCCATCTATCTATCATAGAATCATAGAATCATAGAATCGTAGAGTTGGAAGGGACCTCCTGGGCCATCTGGTCCAACCCCCTGCTCAAAGCATGATTCGCTAAATCATCCCAGTCAGATGTCTGTCCAGCCTCTGTTTGAAGACATCCATTGAAGGAGAACTCACCACTTCTCGTGGCAGCTTGTTCCACTCATTGATCACTCTAACTGTCAAAAAGTTTTTTCTAATATCTAATCTGTGTCTCCTCCCATTCAGTTTCATCCCATTGCTTCTAGTTTTTCCTTGTGCAAATGAGAATAAAGTTGATCCTTCTACAATGTGAGAGCCCTTTAGATATTTGTAGACAGCTATTAAGTCTCCTCTCAGTCTTCTCTTTTGCAAACTAAACAATCCCAAATCCTGCAACCTTTCCTCATAAGACAGGGTTTGCAGACCGGTCACCATTCTGGTTGCTCTTTTCTGAACTTGCTCCAGTTTGTTGATGTCTTTTTTAAAATGTGGTGCCCAAAACTGGACACAATATTCCAGATGAGGTCTGACCAAAGAGGAGTAGAGGGAAATAATGACTTCACGTGATCTAGACTGTATGCTTCTGTTAATACATCCTAGAATTGCATTTGCTTTTTTTGCTGCTGCATCACACTGTTGACTCATATTCAGTCTGTGATCTATTAGTATACCCAAGTCTTTTTCACATGTGCTGTTGCTTAGGCCTATTCCTCCCATTCTGTATATGCTTTTTTCATTTTTATTGCCCAGATGTAGTACTTTGCATTTTTCCCTGTTAAAAACCATTCTGTTAGTTGCTGCCCACTTCTCCAGTTTATTTATATCTTTTTGAATCCTCTCTCTCTCTTCTCTAGTATTAGCTATCCCTCCTAGCTTTGTGTCATCAGCAAATTTAATCAGTTTACCCTCAATTCCTTCATCTAAATCGTTGATAAAGATGTTGAACAATACAGGGCCCAGGACAGAGCCCTGTGGTACCCCACTTGAGACATTCTTCCAACTGGATGTGCAGCCATTTACGACCACTCTTTGGGTCCGATCACTAAGCCAGTTATGAATCCACCTAACAGTTGCCTTGTCCATTCCATACTTAGTCATTTTTTCAATAAGGATTGTATGAGATACTTTGTCAAATGCTTTGCTGAAGTCAAGATATACTATATCTACAGCATTTCCTTGATCCACCCAATCAGTGATTCCGTCATAGAAGGAAATTAAGTTAGTCTGACATGACTTATTAGTTACAAACCCATGCTGACTCTGTTTAATCACTTCATTCTTATCCAGGTACTGACATACATGTTGTTTAATAATTTGTTCAAAGATCTTTCCTGGTATAGAAGTCAGACTCACCGGCCTATAGTTGCCTGGGTCCACCTTCTTCCCCTTTTTGAAGATAGGAACAACATTTGCTCTTCTTCAGTCTTCTGGGACTTCTCCTGTTCTCCAAGAATTTTCAAAGATTATGGAGAGGGGTTCAAAAATTTCTTCTGCTATCTCCTTCAGTACTCTGGGGTGTAATTCATCTGGACCTGGAGACTTGAATTCATTTAGGTTAGCTAAGTGTTTCCTCACTATCTTTCTGTTTATAGATATCCTGGATTCTTCTATTCCCTTAATAGGACAGTGAAGAACAGTTGATGTCACATTTCCTTTCTGAGAGAAAACAGATGCAAAATAGGAATTTAAAAGTTCGGCCTTCTCAACATCCTGTCTTACCATTTCATCATTTTCATCCTGTAAAAATCCTATAGCATCTTTGACTTTTCTTTTACTTTTGACATATCCCCAAAATCCTTTATTATTGCTTTTGACATCTCTTGCAAGCCTCAATTCATTGTCAGCTTTAGCTAATCTGATTTGTGCCCTGCAGGTTCTGCAGACAGCATTATATTCTTCTTTAGATATGCCTCCCTCTTTCCATTTTATAAACATTTTTTTCTTCCTTTTTAGCATGTGCTTAAGTTCTGTGTTCATCCATCCTGGCTTCCTTAAATGCTTCCTATTCTTCCCTCTTTTTGGAATTGTTAACAATTGTGCTTTGAGAATTTCATTTTTCAAGATTTCCCATCCTTCCTGGACATTTTTGTCTTTAAGGATATCCAGCCATTGGATCCCTCCAATTCTCTTTCTGAATCCCTTAAAATCTGCCTTTCTGAAATCTAACCTTGACGTCTGAGTCTTCACAGGTCTTCCTCCTCTAGTTATCCAAAATTCTAAAATAGCATGGTCGCTACCTCCTAGGGTCCCAGCCACTTTTACTTCCTCAACCATTTCCTCCCTGTTTATAAGGATTAGATCCAAGGTAGCAGTTCCCCTTGTTTTCTCCCCTACCTTTTGGAAAATAAAGTTGTCAGCAAGAGAGGATAATAATTTCCTTGACCTGTTAGTTTTGCCTGAGAGAGATTCCCAACAAATGTCTGGATAGTTGAAATCTCCCATGACAACTATGTCATATTTTTGGGAGAACTTGGCCATTTGATGCATAAAGAGTTCATCCATATCTTCAGCTTGCACAGGCGGCGTGTAGTAAATGCCTACAATGGTGTCCTTTCCATTGTTCTGTCCTTGTATTCTTACCCAAACAGTTTCCACAGAACTCCCAGTCTCTGAACCTTCAATCTCTGTGCAGATATACGCGTTTCTAACATACAATGCGACACCTCCTCCTCGTTTATCAAGTCTGTTTCTTGCAAATAAGTTGTATCCTTCTAGTCTTGTATTCCAATCATGTGTATTGTCCCACCAAGTTTCAGTGATTCCAATGACATCATATTTCTTTTCCTGTGTTAGTAGTTCCAATTCTCCTTGTTTGTTGCCCATGCTTTGTGCATTAGTATAGAAACATTTTAGTTTGTGTTTGGTTTCTCTTTCTCCAATATTTTTATTAATTAGATTCTTTTGTCTTTGTTCTTCCTTTCCACTTCTAATAGCAGAGTTCTCAATAGCATTTGTCAGGTGTATGGCTTTTTCTGGTCTTTTGCTTCCCTTCCCATGTTGTTCTAGTTTAAAGCTCTCCTTAGAAGTGTAGCAAGACGACTTCCAAATACATGTTTTCCAGTCTTCGTAAGGTGCACCCCATCTCTAGCAAGTAGTCCATCGTAAAGGTAACTCACTCCATGATCCAGAAATCCAAATCGTTGCTGATGGCACCATCGACGTAGCCAGTTGTTCACCTGCAGAATCTTATTCCACCTCCTTGTTCCATGGCCATCCACTGGGAGGATGGAAGAGAAGACCACCTGCGCTCCCAGTTCTTTCACTTTCTTGCCTAAGTCTTCAAAGTCTCTGCAGATGGTTTCCAGGTCGTTTCTTGCGGTGTCGTTTGTCCCCACATGTAGTAGCAGGAATGGGTAGTCATCTGTAGGTCTGAAGAGTCCTGATATCCTGTCAGACACATCTTTAATTTTTGCACCTGGAAGACAACACATTTCTCTTGAAGTTATATCCGGTCTGCAGATAGCGGCCTCTGTTCCTCTCAATAGGGAATCCCCCATGACCACCACTCTCCGTTTCTTCTTCACAACATTTTTCTTTCTCCATCCAGGAGGACTCTGAAGGCGTACAAGGTTGCTGTTTGTGGGCAAAGTCCTATCCTGATGTATTTCTTCATTGGTCTCCTGCGTGAGAGCCTGGTACTGGTTCCTGAGGAGTATGGGTGCTGACTGCCTCCCGATCCTCCTGCTTCTCTGGGTCACATGTCTCCATTCCTCTGTTTCTTCAGGTGCACTTCAAATTTCTTCTCTTTCTGTAACATGAAGAGATAATTCTGCTCTGTCCAAGAACTCTTCACCTTCCTTAATGATCTTCAACGTAGCTAACCTCTCTTCGAGACTTTGCAACTTTTCCTCCAACAGGGACACAAGCTTGCATTTGTGGCATGTGAAGTTTGGCTTTTCCACTGGTAAGTCTGTGAACATGTAGCAAGAAATGCAGCTCACCAAATGGCTCCTGGCCTCTTCCATATTGAGATTTCTTAAAAACGATGAAAGATGAGCCAAAATTCCCCTATCCTTCTATCCATCCATCTATCTATCCATCTATCTATTCTTCTATCTGTCCTTCTGTCTATCCTTTTAAATAAACCTATCTATCTATCTATGTATCTATCTATGTATGCATCTATCTATCTGTGTGTGTAATGGAGTGTGGGTTGGACCAATGTAAATGAGGAGGTTGGACAGAAATGACATCACAAATCTTTTTTTTTGTTAAATAACATATCTTTATTTAGTTTACAAAAACGCATACAAATCCGCAGGCAAAACCGCACTGAAAAAACGCATCAAATCCGCACATGCGTTTTCTGGCAAGAGCTGCAGTTTTTGTGCGGAAAGATCTGCAGGAGAATCTGCAACGTGTGCACACAGCCTAAGGCCGGGGTCACACTGGCGAGGAATACGGACGAGTGAGAGGCGTTAAAGCACGCATTACACACGGACCAATGATTCTCTATGGCGCAGCTCCCATCAGCCGTATATTTCTCGTCTGTATTCTACGGTCCGTGCCAATCGCAGCATGCTGCGGTTGTCAGCGTACTACGCCCGTAGTACGCTAATGCAAGTCTATGGGTGCGCTAAAAATATGCATTACACACGGACCAGATGTGTGACTTGCGAGAAATACGCACCCAGTGTCCTTTAGAAAAGCCGGCAATTCAGTGCGCGATACAGTAAAATCACACTGACAGGTTTTATAACACAAACAAAATAATATAGACACATAGAATACATATATATATATATATATATGTCATTGAGACACATATATATGTATATATATTTATATTTCACAGAGTTCTTCATAGCAGAATAGCCGCTAATTCAATTGCCGGCTTTTGTGAAATCATTCCCCAACACGACATGAAATGACACATGGTTTACATACAGTAAACCATTTCATTTCATGTTTTGTTTTGTATGTCTTTCATTAGTAATTAGATGAGGGTTGATGTGTAAAATTTGGGAGGTGTAGGTGTTAATTTAAGGGGTTAATTCGTTGTTAAAAAATGTGTGGGCTCCCGCATTGACAAATTACCGCCGGAGTCCACACATTTTTTTACATCACTCCCATCATTTCCTTCTCCATCCCTCCCATCATCACCATCATTGCCTTCTCCATCACTCCCATCATCCGCTTCTCCATTACTCCCATCATCCCCATCATTGCCTTCTCCATCACTCCCATCATCCCCATCATTGCCTTTTCCATCACTCCCATCATCCCCATCATTGCCTTCAGATTCCACCCTGAGATATGCCCCATCATTGTCCCCTTCTTGTAGTAATATGCCCCATCATTGTCCCCTTCTTTTAGTAATGTGCCCCTTCATGATGCCCTTCTTGTAGTAATGTCCCATCATGATCCCCTCCATGTAGAAATGTAGAAATTGCCCATTCCACCACCTCCATCATTTCCTCCTCACCACCCCATTATTGCCATTTCGATCACCACCATCATTTCCCTCTCCGTCACCCCATCATTGCCTTCTCCCCTACCACCCCATCATTGCCTTCTCCGTCACCCCCATCATTGCCTTCTCCATCACCCCATCATTGCCCTCTCCCCCACCACCCCCATCATTGCCTTCTCCTTCACTCTCATCATTGCCTTCTCCATCATTCCCATCATTGCCCTCTCCCCCACCACCCCCATCATTGCCTTCTCCATCACTCCTATCATTGCCTTCTCCATTACTCCCTTAATTGCCTTTTCCATCATTCCCATCATCCCCATCCATCCCCTTCTCCATCCCTCCCATCATTCCCATCATTTCCTTCTCCATCACTCCCATCATCCCCATCATTGCCTTTTCCATCACTCCCATAATCCACATCATTGCCTTCTCCATCACCCCCATCATCCCCTTCTCTATCACTCCCATCATCCCCATCATTGCCTTCTCTATCACTCCCATCATCCCCATCATTGCCTTCTCCATCACTCCCATCATCGCCATCATTGCCTTCTCCATCACTCCCATCATCCCCATCATTGCCTTCTCCATCACTCCCATCATCCCCATCATTGCCTTCTCCATCACTCCCATCATTCCCTTCTCCATCCCTCCCATCATGGGGACATCATTGCCTTCTCCATTCCTCCCATCATCCCCATCATTGCCTTCTCCATCACTTGCATCATCCCTATAATTGCCTTCTCCATCACTTGCATCATCCCTATCATTGCCTTCTCCATCACTCCCATCATTTCCTTCTCCATCCCTCCCATCATCACCATCATTACCTTCTCCATCACTCCCATCATTCCCTTCTCCATTACTACCATCATCCCCATCATTGCCTTCTCTATCACTCCCATCATCCCCATCATTGCCTTCTACATCACTCCCATCACACACAAACACACCTCCGCTGCTCTGAGCCCTCCGGTGCTGGCAGCTTCCTCCCGCGTTTCCTCCTCTCCTCCCGCACTTCCTTCTCCCCTCCTGTGCTTCCTCTCAATGGAACATAGCGGTGCGGAGCTGAATGATGATGTCATCCAGCCACGCCCTTGAATGCCATGTGATGAAGGATGGAGCAGGTTAGGGATGGCTATGCTGCATCCCAGCAGAAAGGGCTCTGCGTGCCCTCTCTGGCATGTGTGCCAAAGGTTTGCCCTCGCTGTTCTAGGGGGGGTAGCTGCTGTCCACATATTGTGGACATCTGCTGTGCTCACCAGCGTATTCATGCACCCACCTGTGGATCAATGAACTCAGCCCAAAGTGGTTTTCATTTGGATGCGATGCAAGCTCCCAGTCCTCCCTCTCCAACATATAACAGAGTACATACTCACTAAGCACCTAGTCCCCGAAGCCCTCAATCTCCTGTAATAAAAATAAAAATAATAAACCAACCTATACTTACCTGTTATGAATGGGTCACCAAGGAGGATGGCAGGAACAGGCTAAGCCACCAGAAGACCAGTGAGGTTGGTAACTAAGCAGATTGCAGACCCCTGATCTTATCTGCACAACTAGCAGTAGCCGTGGAGCGTTCCTATGATGCCCTAGATGCCTCGTCACAGCTGGAGGACTAACTAAGCCTAAACACAGAAAGATGAAATCTAAACTGCCCCGGAGCAGATCCCCAAAGGAATAGACAACCCCCAAACATATATTGTCCGCGAGACAGGATGAGACACAAACACAGGCAAAGAACGGACTGAGCAAACGGTGGGGCCCAAGCTGTCTAGACAGGACAGGATAGAAAAGATACTGTTTGCAATCACACACAAAACCCTGAAAAAGTCCAACACTACTGATATGCAAAAAACCTGAGATCATGTGATCTCAACCCCGCTAGATCAGCACTCTGGTATAAACTGGAAGCAAGCAAAAAGATACTAACATAACAGGGGACTGAACAAGCTGCAACATATGAAGCAGGGCCCAGCGCTGCCCCCAGCAGGGAGCACGCTGAACCCTAGTAGCAAAACAGAAAGCAAAAAAAAGACACAACCAGATTAGATGCAAAGGATTAGCAAAAGAATCACTTAGCTGAACCATGCAAATCAGGCAGGGGACAAAAGAGCTCCAAATGCACACTGAGGAAATCACCAGCAACCTCCAAGAGCAGCCAGCTCAATTATATGCTCCCAGCCAGTAATCCCAGGTTTCCAATTATCGTCGTCAGGTGGAGAACCTCAATCCACCTGGCCAGCTCCACTACTCTCAGCAACCACCAGAGGGAGCAGAGGGAGCTTCGTCTCAGAACTCCGAGCAAGAGAATTCACAACAGTACTCCCCCCTTGAGGAGGGGTCACCGGACCCTCATCCACTCCACCAGACCGATCAGGATGGGCCCGGTGAAAGGCACAAATCAATCTGTTGGCATGGATGTCAGAAGCAGAGACCCAAGAATTATCCCCCTGGCCATAACCCTTCCACTTGACCAAGAACTGAAGTCTCCGTCTAGCCAGACAAGAATCCAATATCTTCTCTACCTCATACTCCAAATTACTCTTAACCAGTACAGGGTCAGGGGGCGCTTCCATGGGAATGACAGGCTCCACAAACCTTTTCAACAAAGATTTATGAAAGACGTTATGAATCTTAAACGTAACTGGAAGAGCCAAACGAAAAGAAACGGGGTTAAGGATTTCCAAAATCTTATAAGGTCCAATAAACCTTGGCTTGAATTTTGGAGATGCAATCTTCATGGGAATATTTTTTGAAGGCAACCAAACCATATCACCCACTTTAAACCGGGGACCAATGGTCCTATGCCGGTTGGAAAACTGTTGGGCTTTTTCCTGAGAGAGGGACAACTTATCCACTACATGGTCCAAAATCTGTTGCATTGTCTCTACCACAGAATCCACACCTGGGCAGGCAGAAGCTTCTACCTGCCCCGAAGAAAATCGAGGATGAAACCCAAAGTTACAAAAGAAAGGAGACATCAAAGTGGCAGAGCTAGCCCTATTGTTTAGCGCAAATTCAGCCAAGGGCAAAAATGAGACCCAATCATCCTGATCAGCAGATATGAAACATCTCAAATAGGACTCCAATGTCTGGTTTGTTCTCTCAGTCTGCACATTGGTCTGAGGATGAAATGCAGAGGAGAAAGACAACTGAATTCCCAGTTTGGAACAAAAAGCTCTCCAAAATCTGGAAACAAACTGGACCTCTCTGTCCAACACAATGTTCTCAGGAATCACGTGCAAGCAAACCACTTGTTGTAAAAACAGGGGCACAAACTCAGAAGAAAATGGCAACTTTGAGTGGTACAAGATGGACCATCTTAGAAAATCTATCACAGCTCACCCAAATAACAGTCAATCTCTGAGAGACAGGAAGATCAGAGATAAAATCCATTCAGATAAGAGTCCATGGCCTCCTGGGCACCGGCAGAGGCATCTGTTGTGAACTCATTTTCTGGTCTGCCTCTGGTTTCTGGTGAGGGAGCTGGTTGTGCTGACAGAGGAGTTGTGAGTTCTCTTGTCGGGCTCCCTCTGATGGTGGCAGGAGGTAATGAAGCTGATCTAATTAACAGAGACCTGCCACCTGATAATGAGGATGAGGAGTGGATATCTGGAGTCTCAGACTGGATTTATGACAGCCGACTCCCTATTCCCATGCTGGTGATTTTTTCCTGCCTCCTGAGGTCTTAGTTTCCAGCTCAGTTCCTGTCTTCTCAAGCTAACTTGTCTTTGCTAATGTTCACATTTGATTTGGTTTGGTCTATCCACTTTTTTGTGTGGTCATCCAGCCCCGGCTGGGGCTGTGCTGAATTTCCACTCTTATGTCACTGTATGTGCCAGTTTGCTTTTTGTCCCTTATTAGATTGGCCTCTTTTTGCTCTGTTCTCAGAATATGCCAGAGTGCTGATATAGTGGGAGAAGTCTAGTGACTTCAGGGGTTTTTTGCTATCAGAAGTGTTGGACATTTTTGCAGGGTTTTTTGGCGTGATTGCAGACAGTATCATTCCTTTCCTGTCCTTTCTAGTTAGTGTGGGCCCCATCGTTTGCTCAGCCTATTTTCCTACCTGTGTTCATGTTTTCATCTTGTCTCACCGTCAATACATGTGGGGGCTGTCTATTCCTTTGGGGTCTGCTCTGGGGCAGTTTTAGATTTCCCCTTTTCTTGCTTTAGGCTTATTTAGCCCTCCGGCTGTGACGAGGCATCTAAAATCATCGTAGGTACGCTCCACGGCTGCTGTTAGTTGTGTGGTTAGGATCAGGGATCTGCAATCTGTGTAGTTACCAACCTCTCTGGTTTTCTGTGACTTAGCTTGGTCCTTGTTTTCCTCCTCGATGACCCATTCATAACAGGCATCAACAAACCACTAGCACGAGAACAGGGCTTAGACCGAGAACAAGTCCCACAGGACTGCACAAAATTCCTGACATCACGAGATAAGGCAGGCCACCAAAAAGAACGACTCACCAAATCTCTGGTACCAAAGATACCTGGATGACCAGCCAACACGGAGCAATGAATTTCAGACATTACTCTTTTCCTCCACTGGTCAGGGACATACAATTTTCCCATAGGGCATCATTCAGGTTTATCCTCCTGAAATTCCTCCAGGGCACGTCTCAAATTCTTGTGATCGGTGAGGACCACAACTTGATGTCTAGCTCCCTCCAACCAATGTCTCCACTCTTCAAATGCCAACTTCATGGTCAATAATTCCTGATTCCCTACGTCTTAGTTACGTTCAGATGAAGAAAATTTTTGAAAAAAGAAGGCACAGGCATTCATCTTAGAGGTTACCGGATTTCTTTGAGACAAAACTGCTCCTGCACCAATCTCAGAAGCATCTATCTCCACCTGAAATGGGAGTGAAACATCAGGTTGCCGTAGAGCCGGAGCAGAAGTGAATCTCTGCTTAAGCTCCTGAAATGCCGAGACTGCATCTGGAGACCAATTTACCACATCAGCGCCCTTTTTGGTCAAATACGTCAGAGGTTTAACAATACCAGAAAAATTACTTATAAATTTACGGTAGACATTAGCAAAACCCAAAAACTTCTGAAGAGCCTTCGGAGAAGTGGGCTGAACCCAATCATAAATGGCCTGTACCTTGGCCGGGTCCATTTCAATAGCAGACGGGGACAAAATAAATCCCAAAAACGAAATCCTCTGTACACCAAAAAGACATTTTGATCCCTTAACATACAGAGTATTTTACCTCAAAATCCAGAACACAGTTCAGACATGTTCCACATGAGAATCCCAATCACTGAAAAAATCAAAATATCATCCAGCTATATGATCAAAAACTTATCCACGAGGTACCGGAAAATATCGTTCATGAAAGATTGGAAGACGGAAGGGGCATTAGTGAGCCCAAAAGGCATCACCAGGTACTCAAAATGTCCCTCAGGAGTATTAAACGCCGTCTTCCATTCATCCCCGTGCTTGATGCGAATAAGATTATATGCCCCCTGAGGTCAAGTTTGGTAAGCCAACAAGCACTTTTAACTCTGGAAAAGAAATCAGAAATCAGGGGTAATGGGTATTGATATTTAACAGTGATTTTGTTAAGGGAACGATAGTCAATACATGGCTTTAATGAGCCATCTTTTTGGCCACAAAGAAAAAACCAGCACACAAAGGCGTAGAGGATGGTATGATATAACCCTTCTCCATTGATTCCTTTATATAAGATTGCATAGCATCATGTTCAGGTATATATATAAGCAGAAAAGCCGACCCTTGGGAAATTTACAACCAGGCATTATCTCAATTGCGCAGTCATAACTCCTATGAGGAGGCAAAGTCGCGGACTTAAGGGGGTTTTACACATAGCGATATTGCTAGCAATATCGCTATAACGTCACTGATTTTGTGATGTTATAGCGATATCGCTAGCGATATCGCTATGTGTGATACTTACCTCCGACCGGCTCCCCCGCTGTCCATCACTGATCGCGCCAGAATGTCCGGCTCCATTTCTCGTCGTCAGCTTCCTGCTGGGCTTCCTGCTGGCGCCAACTAGCGACGCATGGACGCGGGCGGGAGGACGTCAGGATCGCTGTGTGTGAAAGGTGAGTATCGTGCGCTGTGTCGCTGCTGCATCGCTGTGAGGTCTGCCTGTGTGACAGCTCACTAGCAATCATTTAGCGATGCACCAGCGATCCTGACCGGGTCCGATCGCTGGTGCATCGCTAAATGTAAAGGGGCCTTTACTCTCACTAAATACATCAGAAAAATCAGCCAAATAGTCAGGAACGTCTAGAGACTGGGGAGAGGTGGAGAAAACAGGAGTCTCACTAAGAATACATTGACAACCCCAACTCACCACAGACAGAGATTTCCAATCTAAAACAGGATTATGGGTTTGCAACCAAGGAAAACCCAGTACAATAGTATCATGTAAATTGTGCAACACCAAAAATTTACAATTCTCTTGATGGTCTGGGGTGACCCGCATTACCACCTGGGTCCAAAACTGGGGTTTATTCTCCGCCAAAGAGGTAGCATCAATCCCCCTCAAGGGAATAGGGGTTCTCAGGGGCACCATGGGGAAGCCACAATGCTTGGCAAAGTCAAGATCCATCAGATTCAAAGCTGCTCCTGAATCAACATAGGCCTTAGCAGAAAAAGTAGACAAGGAGCAGATCAAGCTAGCTGCCAACAGGAACTTAGGCTGTACACTGCCCACCGCTAATGCGTGAGCAAAACGTTTTTCTCATTTAGAGCAGACAGAAATAACATGAGAGGCGTCCCCACAAAAGAAGCATAACTTATTACGCCTTCTAAACTCTTGACGATCCGTCCTAGACAAAACCCTATCACATTGCATGGGTTCAGAAGTTTGTTCAAAAGGCAGCACCGCCTCTCACGTACTTTTACGTTCACGTAAACGTCGAACAGTTTGAATGGCTAATGACGTATAGTCGTTAATACCAGAGGGGACAGGAAATCCCACCATAACATCTTTTACGGTTTCTGCTAGACCTTTCCGAAAGAAAGCTGTTAGGGCATCATCATTCCATTTAGTAAGGACCGCCCACTTTCGGAACTTCTGGCAGTATAACTCCGCAGCATCCTGACACTGGTTCATTGCCAATAAGGTCTTCTCAGCTTGATCAATAGCATTAGGCTCATCATACAACAACCCCAAGGCCTGAAAAAACGCATCCACATTAGCCAGAATAGGATCTCCAGGTGTCAGAGAAAAAGCCCAATCCTGGGCAGCAGCAGCAGGGAGATGACAATTTTAACCTGCTGCACCGAGCTCCCCAATGAACTAGGCTTCAAGGCAAGAAATAGTTTACAGTTATTCTTGACATTCAAAAATTTAGACCGATCCCCAGAAAACACATCAGGAGTAGGGATCTTTGGCTCTACAGCAGATGATTGAGCGAGATAGGCAGAAATTCCCTGCACTTCAGCAGCGAGCTGCTCAACACGATCGGATAATTGCTTAGTCTCCATTAAAGAAAATTTTTTTTTTTTTTAACAATTCTTTCCTTCTTTTGAGTACCCTAGAGTCTGCGGTTAGCCTGGTGATTCTGTTATAAAATGGGTCACCGAGGAGGATGGCAGGAACAGGCTAAGCCACCAGAAGACCAGAGAGGTTGGTAACTAAGCGAATTGAAGACCCCTGATCCTATCCGCACAACTAGCAGTAGCCGTGGAGCGTTCCTATGATGCCCTAGACGCCTCGTCACAGCCGGATGACTAACTAAGCCTAACGACAGAAAGATGAAATCTAAACTGCCCCGGAGCAGATCCCCAAAGGAATAGACAGCCCCCAAACATATATTGTCGGGGAGACAAGATGAGACACAAACACAGGCAGAGAACAGACAGAGCAAACAGTGGGGTCCAAGCTGTCTAGACAGGACTGGATAGAAAAGATACTGTCTGCTATCATGCACAAAACCCTGAAAAAGTCCAACACTACTGATATACAAAAAACCTGAGATCACATGATCTCACCCCCGCTAGATCAACACTCTGGTATAAACTGGAAGCAAGCAAAAAGATACTAACATAACAGGGGACTGAACAAACTGCAACATATGAAGCAGGGCCCAGCGCTGTCCCCAGCAGGGAGCACGTTGAACCTTAGCAGCAAAACAGAAAGCAAATAAAAGACACAACCAGATTAGATGCAAAGGAGTAGCAAAAGAATCACTTAGCTGAACCATGCAGATCAGGCAGGGAACAAAAGAGCTCCAAATGCACACTGAGGAAATCACCAGAAACCTCCAAGAGCAGCCAGCTCAATTATATGCTCCCAGCCAGTAATCCCAGGTTTCCATTTATCATCGTCAGGTGGGGAACCTCCATCCACCTGGCCAGCTCCACTACTCTCAGTAACCACCAGAGGGAGCAGAGGTAGCTTAGGCTCAGAACTCTGAGCAAGAGAATTCACAACACTTACCTTTCCACCGTAGACCAGATAATAACGAGTGTCCCACTACGATCTCCGGTGTAGAACACTGACATCGGGTGATGTCAGTGCTCTACAGGGGTTCCCGTGATGAAATGACAGTCTTCTTTGTACGCCTCCGCCGCCGGGAAAGAGGTCCCGTAACCCTAACCCTTACCCTAACCCAAATTCTCACACAGCATTGCTGTAAAGTGAGAGCCTGAACTCAGGTAACCTCAGTGATGCACTGCAAGAGCAATTATCTCCTCTCAGTGTGTCACTGGAGGCCCTGTAGAGAGGTCACATCTCCTGATGTGACATCTCTATAGGGGAGAACGTCAATGGACACTCGTTATTAAATGGACTACGTCGGAACAGGGAGTATTTGTTTGTGTGTTCTTTTCATGAAATCGAGACTGTCGCATGGATTAGGTGTACAATAAAATAGGAAAACTGTGCAGTGTTTTATTTAATTAAAAGACTTTTTTCTGACTGTGTGTGTTTATTTAACCCTTTACAAATTTTAGGATTATTAATGTATAGGTGTCTTTTTGACACATCTCCATTACTAACTGGGCTTAATGTCACCTTACAATACAAAGGTGACATTAACCCCTTATTACCCCATATGCCACAACTACAGGGCAGTGGGAAGAGAGAGGTTAAGTGCCGGAATTGGAGCATCTTACAGATGCGCCATGTCTGGGGAGGCTGGGGGCAGATGTTTGTAGCCAGGGGGGCCAATAGCCATGGTACCTTCCTAGGCTATGAATATCTGCCCCAGTCGTCGGCTTTCACTCTCTGGCACAGAAAATTGCGCAGCAGTCCACGCCATTTTTTTCCCCTTTTTTCAAAATTACACATATTGTTCATTAATAAACATCAGCCGTGCTATTATATATCTATCTATAGATATATCTATCTATAAATTTGTCTATAGATAGATATATCAATAGATAGATATATAAACATAGATATATCTATAAATAGATAGATATATCTATCCATATCTATCTATATTTATCCATACATACACAGTATCTATAAATAGATATATCTATAGAAAGATATAGATAGATACTGTATATGGATAGATATATCTATGTGTCTATAGATATATTTAGATATCTGTAGATACATCTATCTATCTATAGATATATCTATTTATAGATAGATATAGATAGATATATCTATAGATAGATATACTGTATCTACATATACATAGATATAGCTATAGATAGATATACTGTATCTACATATACATAGATATATCTATCCATATATCTATCTATAGATATATCTATTGTCGTGCAGTGACCACTGTGTCCGCTAGGTGGTGCTGTGTGGCTGCCACAGGACAGGCATACAGGCATGCCCATTGTGGTAATGGAAATAGGATGAACGGCAGGATGGTAAATGACCGTTATGTATCCCAGGGTGGGTGGCCCTGGGATGGAAGCTTGAATGTGTGTTAATCAGCAGAGGTACTGCTGAGGTTTTTGTTACAGTGTATCAGGGAAGGCTTTCAGGTGGCTGATGAGATGGGAGGGACCAGTCACCTACAAACCCACCCAGGGGCGTGTGCCTGAAGTAAAACCTATGTGTGTGGTTGTGAATCTGAAGGACCTGCAATGAGGTCATATCCATGTGATGCTGTGGGTGTGGCTACGGACCATATAAGGTGACCAGGGTAGGTCATATCAGTGAATGCCTGGATCTGATTGGTCCGTGTGGAAGGTCCCGGAAGGCTGACGTGCTAGAAGGTGTGCTGCCTTCCTGAAGCGCACATGTGGACGCCGCTGACCGTGTGTGGCCTGTGTGTAATAGCCTGTGAGTACTGGACAGTTCCCAGGAGGGAAGGGACGTCAGGACTAAGAAGCAGCTAAGAGGTAACCCCGGACAGGGGGAATTGACTGAGAGACTGTAGAGCCTGTTTGCTGTTATTTCCATTGACATCATATGTCTTGGCATTCACAGGGTGCTGCTGTGCCTTTTTTATATATGTTTTGCAGTCACTGCAGCTTGCACCTATTCACACTTAGGAGGTGCTGGTCAGGTTTTTTTTGTATAGCTATTTTGAGGGGGGTGTGACTCCCTCTGCTCTGACACTTGCACTCCTCCCATTAACCTGCAGGTGTTCTCAACCAGTTCTGCTTGCCCATTCAAATTGGAGGCTTGTAGCCCAGGAGAGATATGTTTGTCCATTATAGTAGGTTTTTTAACCAGAAAGTGGCATATACAGTAGAATATGTAAGGGTTTAGACAGGACCCGTCAGAGAAGTGTCACCTTGCCGCGGTTAACGGGCACACATGAATTGGCCAAATCATGCGCTAAGAACCTTCGCTTTTATAAGTACATCTTGCTGAGGGACAGAGCGTTTGGAAGTTGTTATTTCCATTGACATCATATGTCTTGGCATTCACAGGGTGCTGCTGAGCCTTGTTAAATATATGTTTTGCAGTCACTGCAGCTTGCACCTATTCACACTTAGGAAGTGCTGGTCAGCTTTTATTGTATAGCTTTTTTTTTTGTATGGATACATAGATAGATAGTTAGATAGATAGATAGATAGATAGATAGATAGATATCTATAGATCTGAGTCGCCCTCCCAGGGCTGTGGGGTACTTGGTACCAGGCCGGTCCTTCAGAGGGGAATGTCACAGCAGCGGTGACCCGGTCTGTGGCCCTGGGCGCCCATGATGGGGATCATGGGGATCGAGTGATGGAATAAAGTTTATGAGTGATTCGTGACGCCACCTGTGGTGTTCGGCAAGGGAGGTGTTAAGCCGACGCTGCAGACAGATCCTCTGGGACAGATGGTGTGGTGCAGCAGTGATGTTATAGCCCTCCACAGGCAGGGCTATAGTCCCAGGGCAGTGTAGATCGGTGAGGATAGATGTTGAGGAAGAGGGTGCAGTGTCTGGCACAGAGATGTAGCAGTGCTGAAGTTGCAGGAAGTTTACTTTGTAAGTGCAGTCCAGGGTCCAGATTACAGATGGCACAGGAGCTGATTAGCCTGGAAGCAACTTAGGAATCTCTCTATCAGATGGGCTGTGTAGTCTCCTCTCTAGCGCTTACTTGAGGTACATGCAGTACTGTGTTACATTGATGTTACTCCTTCTTGTTCCCTTTTGGATCTACCTTGTATGGCAGACAGCTGTAGCCTTCTATCTCCTTTGGCTCACACGTCGCTGTTGTGCCTCCGAGGCTTAGAAGGGAATAGATCATTTACAGCTTCCTATTCCTCTGGTTTCTGTTGCAGGACCATTAGTATCCATACAACCGTGGAGACCAGGCTCCTGATGATGCGCTCCAGCTGGGAATGAGCTCTCAACTCTCCTCCGTCCCCCAGCTTCTCTCTCCACGTCTACACACTTCGCCCTCCTCACAGAACTCACTATTTCCCTTCCTGGCCCTCAGAGAGCACTCCTCCCCCAATTCTGGTTCAGAGCTCCCTCTGCTGGCCCGGAGTGGGAACTGTGTTGCATGTTATGGCTAACTGCTAGAGAGACCCTTCATTGCTTCCAAGCCTGACATCACCCTCCCTGGAGGAAGGCAATGCCACTGTGGCGACCATACTCCTGGGGGCGCCACAGATCTATCTATCTATAGATCTATCTATCTATCTATCTATCTATCTATAGCTCTATCTATCTATAGATAGATAGCCGAAACGTTGCCCTGATATGTGGGTTTAATAAATTCACTATCACCTGAAAACTAACTATGGAGTGCTGCCTTTACTTGGAATGAATATTGGACATTGTGGCTGATCCTGGACTATTTGCCTGGGGACCGTGCACCTGAAGCTAAGTACTTTGCTGTTTCTTCTTTTTTGTCTATCTATAGATCTATCTATCTATTATCTATCTATATATAGTTCTATCTATCTGTCTATCTGTGTGTGTAATGGAGTATGCAAAGTAAGAGGTTGGACAAAGAAATGAAATCACAACATTTTTTGGTTTTGTTAAATAACATATCTTTATTTAGCTTACAAAAACGCAGACAAATCCGCAGGAAAAAATGCATGAAAATCCGCCCAAAAAAACGCATCAAAAACGCGCGGATTTTAGCTGCGTTTTCTGGCAAGAGATTCAGATTCTGTGCAGAAAATTCACATTGCACATACCCTAATTAGCATACAATAATTAAATCAAAATAAAACGACCCTGCTCGTGAGAGCTTACAATCTACAATGAGGTGGGGGAGATACAAAGTACTGGTGTGTATTTACATTGATGGTCCAGTCATCTTGTGAGAGTGGGGAATAGAAAGAGATAGTATATGGGCTACACACGCACACTTAAACATAAAATGACTTTGATTAGGAAACATGATAGGCCGCTTTGAACAAATGTGTTTTGAGGGAGCGCCTAAAACTGTGCAAGTTGTGGCTGGTCCTAATTTCTTGGGGTAGAGCATTCCAGAGGATTGGCGCAATGCGGGAGAAGTCTTGGAGTGGGAGGTACAGATTAGTGCAGAGGTTAGTCGAAAGTCGCTTGCAGAGCGCAGCGATCAGCTAGGCAGATATGAGGCAGGAGATGTAAAGGGGTGCTTGCACTGTGGAGAGCTTTGTTGGTGAGAACAAATACTTTGAATTGGATCCTATAATGAATGGGCAGCCAGTGTACCGACTGGCAAACTACTGTATATCAGACTGTGGTCTTTTATTGCTGCGCTGAAGAACACAGAAAATGGCAGTAGTAGTCTCAGGCTACTTTCACATTTGCGTTTTTTTTGCGCTGCGTGCGCAGCGCAAACGCGCATAAAAAACAACATGCGTTTTTTATGTGTTTTCTTGTTTTTTTGCGTATGCGTTTCTTTGCGCTGACGTGCGCATGACCATGCGAACATCAGCGCACCCATAGACTATAATATGTTTTTGGGTGAATTTCGTGCGCATTGCGTGGGCATGTGTTTTTTTGAGACAGGTTGGGCGCACAAAAAATGCAACAGGATGCATTTTGTGCGCCCAGGCGCACACTACAAAAAAACGCATGCACATACAAACGTGTACAAACGCATGACTATGCGCACCCATGTTAAGTATAGGGAAAAAAAGCATGTGCATTTATGCGCAAAAACGCAGCGTAAAAAACTGCAAGTGTGAAACCAGCCTCAGTCTGTAAAACATAATACATAGATTTAAGTGACAATGAGGTGCAAAACCTTTTTTGTATGTCATGCTTTAAATAAAGCTGCTTTGTTATTGATAATTCTTGGCATTTGGTTTTGACCATAGACGGATAATAATGAGGGCAATCTGGGCTACCACCCGAGGCTCCAGGGGGCCCATCGCCAGACTGCCCTCACTAAAATGTTTTGTGCACCGCCATCCCAGCAGCAAGATTTCCTAGCACTGCCAACAATGCAGAATGGCAGTGCAACTCCAGAGGAGCTCCCACCGCCTCAGCTGGTGCGATTACGTAATCGCACTAGCATGTACGTGCTGACCAGACTAGAAGTGGAGCCTCGGGGACCAGAGCATAGCACCAGGGGAACAGGAGTGAGGCGAGTTTGTCTTTTTTTTCAATTATTATTAATATGTGTATGGGATGTGTGGTCTCACACTTTATATAGGAGGCTATTTATACATGTGCAGGCTCACACTGTATATAGGAGGCTATGTATGGGGACATACTATATATAGGAGGCTATATATGGCTAATACTGTATATAGAAGGCTATGTGTGGGCTCACACTATATAGGAGGCTATGTGTGGGCTCCTACTGTATACAGGAAGCTATGTGCAGCCTCACACTGTATACAGGAGGCTATGTGTGGGCTCAAACTGTATATAGGAGGCTATATAGGGCTCATACTGTATATGGGAGGCTATGTGTGGGTTCACACAACTGACAGGAGGCTATGTGCGGCTCATACTGTATACAGGAGGCTATATAGGGGCTCATACTGTATATGGGAGGCTATGCGTGGGTTCACACAACATACAGGAGGCTATGTGCAGGCTCATACTGTATACAGTAGGCTATGTGTGGGCTCACACTGTATATAGGAGGCTATATAGCGGCTCATACTGTATATAGGAGGCTATGTGTGGGCTCACACAATATACAGGAGGCTATATGCGGGCTCATACTGTATACAGAAGGCTATGTGTGGGCTCACACTGTATGCAGGAGGCTATATATGGGCTCATATTGTGTATATGAGGCTATGTGTGGGCTCACACTATATGCAGGATGCTATGTTCAGGCTCATACTGTATATAGGAGGCTATTTGTGGACTCACACTATAATCAGGAGGCTATGTGCAGGCTCATACTGCATACAGAAGGCTATGCGTGGGCTTACACTCTACAGGAGGCTATGTGCACGCTCACACTATATACAGGCTATGTGCATTCCCAGGGATATGCATTTTTTTTAAATGTATCATGATACCTTTTTAAATCATATTTTCAATAAACAGTTGTTTTTAAATATTTACCTCCCCAGATCTGTTACTGGACATCTTTTCTGCTAAGTTGTATATAGGAGGTTATATGGGTGTGGGCTCATACTGTACATAGGAGGCTATATGGGGGTTCACACTATATACATGAGGCTATGTGGGGCTTCATACTTTATATAGGAGGCTATGTGCAGGCTCATACTGTATATAGGAGGCTATATGGGGATCATACGGTATTCGGGGGCTATGTGTGGGTTCATACTGTATATAGGAGGCTATGTGGGGGCTCACACTGTTTACAGGCTATGTGCAAGCTCTTATTGTATATAGAGGCTAATACTACATATAGGAGGCTATCGGCATACTCAATGTATATAGGAGGCTATGTGGGGTGTATACTGCATATAGGAAGTTATATGGGGTCTCATACTGTTTATAAGAGGCTATGTGCAGGCTCATACTATATATAGTAGGCTATATAGAGATTCATACAGTATATATATCAGATTATATGCAGGCTCATGCTATAAATAGAAGACTATATACAGTAGGTAGTCACATGGTATATAGGAGGCTATGTGCGGGCTCGAATTGTATATAGGAGGCTATGTGCAGGCTCATACTGTATATAGGAGAACAGATGGCCGGACATTCTCCTTCAGGATTTTTTCGTAGACAGCAAAATTCATGGTTCCATTTTCGAGAGCAAGTCTTCTAGGTCCTCAAGCAGCAAAACTGCCCCAGACCATTACACTAACAGCACCATATTTTACTGTTGGTATGATGCTCATTTTCTAAAATGCTGTGTTACTTCTAGCCAGATGTAATGGGACATACACCTTCCAAAAAGTTCAACTTTTATCTCATCTGTCCACTGAGTATTCTCCCAAAAGTCTTGGGAATCATCAAGATATTTTCTGGCAAAACTAAGATGAGCCTTTCTTTTATTATTGCTCAGCAGTTTTTTTCTCTTGGAGCTCTACCAGGCTGGCCATTTTTGGTCAGTCTCTTTCTTAAGGTGGAGTCAAAAACACTGACCTTAACTGAGGCAAGTGAGGCTTGCAGATCTTTGGATATTGTTGTGGGGTCTTTTGTGACCTCTTGGATGAGTTGTCGCTGCGATCTAAGGGTGATTTTGGTCAGCAGACCACTCCAGGGAAGGTTCACCACTATTCCATGTTTTCACCATTTGTGGATAATGGCTCTCACTGTTGTTCACTGGAGTACCAAAGCTTTAGAAATGGCGTCATAACCTTTTTCAGACTGATAGATATCAGTTACTTTGTTTCTCATTTTTTCCAGACTTTATTTGTATTGCAACATGATGTTTAGCTTTTGAGGGGCTTTAGATTAACTTCATTTTGTCAGGTAGGTCCTATTTAAGTGATTTCTTGATTGAGATCAGGTGTGGCAGTAATCAGGTGCTATGAATGGGTCACCGAGGAGGATAGCAGGCCAGGCTAAGCTACAGAAAACTAGAGAGGTTGGTAACTAAGCGGATGCAGACCCCTGATCCTGTCTACACAACTAGCAGTAGCCGTGGAACGTACCTACGATGATCCTAGACGCCTTGGCACAGCCGGAGAGCTAACTAAGCTTAAAGCAAGAAAGGGGAAATCTAAACTGCCCCGGAGCAGACCCCAAAGGAATAGACAGCCCCCAAACATATATTGTCGGTGAGACAAGATGAAAACACAAATGCAGGCAGAAAAATAGACTGAGCAAACGATGGGGCCCACACTGACTAGACAGGAAAGGAAAGACACTGTCTGCAATCACACAAAAAACCCTGCAGTCCAACACGTCTGATGCACAAAAACACTGAAGTCGCACGACTTCGCCCACTATATCAGCACTCTGGTATATTCTGAAAGCAAAGCAAAAAGAACAATATAAAAGGGGACAAAACAAACTGTCACATGCAGTAACATATGGGCGGTGATTCAGCACAGCCCCAGCCGGAGCTAGCTGACCCGCACAAAGCAGAGATAAACAAAACCAGATCAAATGCAAACAGAGTAGCAAATGAACCACTTAGCTGAACATGCAGGGAAAGAGCAGGAGACATCAGACCTCAGGAGGCACAGGAACAAAATCACCAGCAGGGATAAAGGGAGTCAGTTGTCTTAAATCTCAATCAGAAACCCCAGATCTCCAATCGTCTTTCTCATTATCAGGTGGCAAGCCTCTGTCAATCAGATCAGCTCTACTACCTCCAGTAACCACCAGAGGGAGCCCAGAAAGAGAACTCTCAATCTGACCAGCTCCACTATCTTCAGTAATCACCAGAGGGAAGCCAGAGAGAGAATTCACAACAGTACCCCACCTGTTATGAATGGGAAACCAAGGAGGAAAAAATAGACAACAAGCTAAGTTATAGAAAACCAGAGAAGTTGGTAACTATGCAGATTGCAAATCCCTGATCTTACCCGCACAACTAGCAGCAGTCGTGGAGCATTCCTACGTTGGTCCTGGTCGACTCGTCACAACCGGAGAACTACAGAGGAAAACTAACTGCCCCAGAACAGACCCCAAAGGAAAGACAGCCCCCCACATGTATTGACGGTGAAACAAGATGAAAACACAAACAAAGGCAGGAAAATAGGCTCAGCAAACGATGGGGCCCGGCTAACTAAAAAGGACAGAAAAGGAAAGACACTGTCTGCAATCTGCCAAAAAAACCTACAAAAATATTGTCCAACACTTCTGATAGCAAAATTAACCCTGAAGTCACTAGACTTCTAAACCTATATCAGCACTCTGAAATATTCTGAGACAGAGCAAAAAAGAGGCCAATCTAATAAGGGACAAAAAGCAGATTGGCAAATACTGATTAATAGGAGTGGAATTTCAGCATAGCCCCAGCAGGGGCAGGCTGATTACACAAAAAACTGAATTGACCAACAAGCACAAGTGTGAACATTAGCAAAAAGCAAACTTAACTTGAGAAGACTGGAAGAGAGCTGAAGTCCAGGACCTGAGAAGCAGACTGAATCACCAGCACCCGGATAGGGCGTCGGCTGTCTTATATCCAGTCTGATACTCCAGAGATCCAATCGTTATCTTCCTCATCAGGTGGCAGATCACTACCACTTAAACCAACCGCACTACCTCCTGTCACCACCAGAGGGAGAATGGAAGGGGAACTCTCAACTGGTGGAGCAGAAAATGAGTTCATGACAGTACCCCCCCTTGAGGAGGGGTCACCGAACCCTCATCCATGCCACCAGGCCGATCAGGATGGGCCCGGTGAAAAGCATAAACCAATTTATTGGCATGAATATCAGAGGCAGAGACCCAAGAATTATCCTCCTGGCCATGACCCTTCCATTTCACCAAATACTGGAGTCTCCGTCTAACCAAACGAGAATCCAATATTTTCTCTACCTCTTATTCCACATTGCCTTTAACCAATACAGGATCAGGAGGTGCCGCCACAGGAACTACTGGCTCAACAAACCTCTTCAACAGTGACTTGTGAAATACGTTATGGATTTTGAACGTAACTGGAAGAGCCAATCGAAAAGAAACAGGATTAAAAATCTCCAAAATCTTATAAGGTCCAATAAATCTTGGCTTAAATTTTGGAGATGCAACCTTCATAGGAATATACTTAGACGACAATCAAACCATATTACCCACTTTAAACCGGGGACTAATGGTCCTACGCCGGTTGGAAAAACGCTGGGCCTTTTCCTGAGAGAGTGACAACTTATCCACCACTTGGTCCCATATCTGCTGCATTCTCACAACCACAGTGTCCACACCTGGGCAGGACGAAGATTCCACTTGCCCTGAAGAGAATCGAGGATGAAACCCAAAATTACAGAAAAAGGGTGACATCAGAGTGGCAGAACTAGCTCTATTGTTCAGCGCAAATTCGGCCAAGGGCAAAAATGAGACCCAATCATCTTGATCAGCAGATATAAAACATCTTAAATAAGACTCCAGGGTCTGGTTTGTTCTCTCACTCTGCCCATTGGTCTGGGGATGAAACGCGGAGGAGAAGGATAACTGAATTCCCAGATTGGAACAAAAGGCTTTCCAGAATCTGGAAACAAACTGGACCCCTCTATCGGACACAATGTTCTCAGGAATCCCGTGTAACTGAACCACCTGTTGTAAAAACAAGGGCACCAACTCAGCAGAAGATGGCAACTTTGGGAGTGGTACAAGATGGACCATCTTCGAAAATCTATCACAAATCACCCAGATAACAGTCATTCTCTGAGAGACAGGAAGATCAGAAATAAAATCCATTGAGATGGCCTCTTGGGCACCGGCAAGGGCATCAACAACCCACTAGAACGAGAACAGGGTTAGACCAAGAACAAGTCCCACAGGACTGTACAAAATTCCTGACATCACGAGATAAGGCAGGCCACCAAAACGACCGACTCACCAAATCTCTGGTACCAAAAATACCCAGTTGACTAGCCAATGCGGAGCAATGGACTTCAGACATCACTCTCTTTCTCCACTGGTCAGGAACATACAATCTTCCCATAGGGCAACGCTCAGGTTTATCCTTCTGAAATTCCTCCAGGGCGCGTCTCAAATCGGGCGAAATGGCAGAAAGAACTGCCCCCTTACCTAGCATAGCAGTAGGCTCGGTCACATTAAGCGAATCAGCAAAGAAACTCCTAGAAAGGGCGTCTGCCTTAACATTCTTAGTGCCCGGAAGAAAAGAGACCACAAAATTAAAACGCGTGAAAAACAAGGCCCATCTAGCCTGTCTAGGATTCAAGCGCTTGGCCGACTATAGATAAATCAGATTCTTGTGATCGGTGAGGACCACAAATTGATGTCTAGCTCCCTCCAACCAATGTCTCCACTCCTCAAATGCCCATTTCATGGCCAACAATTCCCGATTCCCCACGTCATAGTTGCGTTCAGATGGGGAAAACTTTCGAGAAAAGAAGGCACAGGGATTCATCTTAGAAGTCACAGGGTCTTTTTGGGATAACACAGCTCCTGCACCAATCTCAGAAGCGTCCACCTCCACTTGAAATGGAAGTGAGACATCAGGTTGCCGTAAAACTGGAGCTGAAGTAAATCTCCGCTTAAGCTCCTGAAATGCTGAGACAGCTTCAGGAGACCAATTCAGCACATCAGCTCCCTTCTTGGTCAGATCAGTCAGTGGTTTAACAATACTGGAAAAATTACCTATAAATTTACAATAGAAATTACAAAAACCCAAAAACTTCTGGAGAGCCTTCAAAGAAGTAGGCTGAACCCAATCATAAATGGCCTGTACCTTGGCCGGGTCCATTTCAATAGTCGATGGAGACATGATAAATCCCAAAAATGAAATCCTCTGTACACCAAAGAGGCACTTCGATCCCTTAACAAACGGAATTCTCCCTCAAAATCCGGAACACAGTCCAGACATGTTCCACATGGGAATCCCAATCACTAGAAAAGATCAAAATATCATCCAGATAGATGATCAAAAACTTATCCACAAAGTCTCGGAAAATATCATTCATAAAGGATTGGAGGACAGAAGGGGCATTAGAGAGCCCAAAAGGCATCACCAGGTACACAAAATGTCCATCCGGAGTATTAAACGCCATCTTCCATTCATCCCCGTGCTTGATGCGAATAAGATTATTCGCCCCCCTGAAGTCAAGCTTAGTAACGCAGCAGGCACTCTTAACTCTGGAGAATAAATCAGACATCAGAGGTAATGGGTACTGATATTTAACCGTCATCTTGTTAAGGGAACGATAATCAATACAGGGTCTTAATGAACCATCTTTCTTGGCCGCAAAAAAAAACCCAGCGCCTAACAGTGAAGAGGATGGTCTAATATGACCCTTCTCCAACGACTCCTTAATATAGGATCGCATAGCATCATGTTCGGGTACAGATAAGTTGCAAAGCCGACCCTTGGGAAATTTACACCCAGGCATCAACTCAATTGCACAGTCTTAACTCCTATGAGGAGGCAAAGACGCAGACTTACTCTCACTAAAAACATCAGAGAAATCAGCCAGATAATCAGGAATATCATGAGACTGAGGAGAGGTGGAGAAAACAGGAGCGTCCCTAGGAACACACTGACAACCCCAACTCACCACAGACACAGATTTCCAATCCAAAACTGGGTTATGAGTTTGCAACCAGGGGAACCCAAGAACAACAGTATCATGCAAATTATACAGCACCAAAAATTTACAATTTTCTTGGTGGTCTGTGGCAACTCGCATTATCACCTGGGTCCAAAACTGAGATTTATTCTCCGCCAAAGGAGTGGCCTCAATACCCATCAAAGGAATGGGCGTCTGCAGAGGCATCATGGACAAACCACAACGTTTAGCAAAGTCCAAATCCATCAAATTCAGAGCTGCTCCTAAATCCACAAAAGCCTTAGTGGAAAATGTGGACAAGGAGCAGATCAGAGTAATTGCCAAAAGGAACTTAGGTTGTATACTGTCCACAGCAAATGTGTGTGCAAAACGTTTCTCTCGTTTAGGGCAGACAGAAATAGTATGAGAGGCATCTCCACAGAAAAAACACAGCTTATTACGCCTTCTAAACTCCCGACGTTGCACCCTAGACAAAACCCCATCACATTGCATAGGTTCAGACATTTGTTCAAAAGGTGGCAGCGCCTCCCGTGTAGTTTTACGTTCACGTAAACACCAATCAACTTGAATGGCTAATGACATACAGTACAGCCATCCAAAGCAGGGGGAACAGGAAATCCCACCATAACATCTTTTACGGTCTCTGACAAACCTTTCCGAAAGAGAGCTGCCAATGCACTATCATTCCATGTAGTAAGAACCGCCCACTTTCGGAATTTTTGACAGTATAACTCTGCAGAATCCTGACCCTGGTTCAATGCCAATAGGGCTTTCTCAGCTTGATCAATAGCATTAGGTTCATCATACAACAACCCCAAGACTTGGAAAAAATGCATCCACATTAGTCAGAATAGGATTTTCAGGTGTCAAAGAAAACGCCCAATCCTGGGGATCGCCGCGCAGCAAGGAGATGACAATTTTAACCTGCTGCGCAGAGCTCCCCGATGAGTTAGGCTTCAAGGCAACAAATAATTTACAATTATTCTTAAAATTCAAAAATTTAGTCCAATCCCCAGAAAACACATCAGGAGTAGGAATTTTTGGTTCAACAGCATGTGATTGAGCGAGATAGGCGGAAATTCCCCGCACTTCAGCAGCGAGCTGCTCCACACGATCAGACAATTGCTTAATCTCCATTAAGGAAAAAATCCTCCTATGGCCCCAGAGAAAAAGAGGAAAAAATAAATATATATAAAAAAAAAATTCTGACACTTTTTTTTTTTACAATTTTTTTTTTCCTGCTTTTGAGTAACCTAGAATCTGCGGTATGGCTGGTGATTCTGTTATGAATGAGTCACCGAGGAGGAAAAACAAAAACAAGCTAAGCCACAGAAAACTAGAGAGCTTGGTAACTAAGCGGATTGCAGACCCCTGATCCTATCCACACAACTAGCAGTAGCCGTGGAGCGTACCTACGATGATCCTAGACGCCTCATCACAACTGGAGAACTAAATAAGCCTAAAGCAAGAAAAGGGGAAATCTAAACTGCACCAGAGCAGATCCCAAAGCAATAGACAGCCCCCAAACATGTATTTTCGGTGAGACAAGATGAAAACACAAACACAGATAGAAAAATAGGCTGAGAAAACGATGGGGCCCACACTAACTAGAAAAGACAGGAAAGGAAAGATGCTGTCTGCAATCACGCACAAAACCCTGCCAAAAGATGTCCAATACTTTCTGATAACAAAACCCTGAAGTCGCTAGACTTCAATTCCCTAAATCAGCATTCTGGTATATTCTGAAGACAGAGCAAAAAGAGACCAATCTGATCAGGGACAAAAAGCAAACTGGCATAAACAGAGACATAAGAATGGAAATTCAGCACAGCCCCAGCAGGGGCTGGTAGACCACAAAAACTGAGTAAACCAGACCAAATCTCATGTGAAAAAATAGCAGAGCACACTTAGCTTGAGAAGGCAGGAACAGAACTGGAAACTAGAACCTCAGGGCAGGAAAAAATCACCAGCACAAAAGTAGGGCTGTCTTAAATCCAGTCAGAGACTCCTGATGTCCACTCATAGTCTTCCTCCTCAGGTGGCAGGTCTCTGCCATTTAGATCAGCTTCATTACCTACTGTCACCACTAGAGGGAGCCCAGATGGAGAACTCACGACTCCTCTGTCAACACAGCTAGCTCCACCACCCTCACCAGAAGCCAGAGGTAAACCAGAAAATGAGTTCACAACGCAGGCCTCTCAGAGCTGTGTGACTGTGCACTATATGGCGGTACAGGCCCCTCAGAGCTGTGTCTGTGCACTATATGGTGGTACAGACCCCTCATAGCTGTGTGACTGTGCACTATTTGGTGATACAGGCCCCTCATAGCTGAGTGACTGTGCACTATATGGCGTTACAGGCCCCTCATAGCTGTGTGCCTGTGCACTATATGGTGGTACAGGCCCCTCATAGCTGTGTGACTGTGCACTATATGGCGGTATAGGCACCTCATAGCTGTGTGACTGTACACTAGGGTGACCGGATCTCATATGGGGGGGAAAAAATGTCAGAATCTTGTTCGTCTGGATCCCACAAAACGATTCCCCTTTCCAGATATTGAGATAGCCAAAATTTGAGCTCGATCAAACGACATTAACCCGTGCCGCTCGTCGCTCAATGTTTGAAAAAATCCAAATTGAGGTATTTTAAGATTTAGGTATTTTGCATAGTCTGTTAGACTATAAAGAATGTGACAACAACATTGCAGAAACAGCCCTGACCAAATTTTCGAACCATTTGTGGTATTTGAATGCAGAGTTGGTGGGATTATCATTTTTTGATCCCACCATTACAGACAATGAAAAGTTGTTAATGGCTAATAAATTGCTCAGTAGCACAGATGAACCATCAGAGCACGCTAACTTACATGAGTTGATAATTTTACATAGTTATCTAATCTATTCTAGAGCTTTTGTTAAAGTAGTTTTTGAAACGTCAGAATATAATGCTCGGCATTTGCTTACAACTTGCAGGACATATTGCTTTTGTTCTTCATCTTTTGTCAGAAGGTCGTTAAAGTCGGTTACTTCCTACCTCTTTTAATTTTTCTTTCCTAACTTTTGGATTTACAACCCTAGCGTGCTCTGATGGTTCATCTGTGCTACTGAGCAATTTATTAGCCATTAACAACTTTTCATTGTCTGTAATGGTGGGATCAAAAAACGATAATCCCACCAACTCTGCTTCAAATACCATAAATGGTTCGAAAATTTGGTCAGGGCTATTTCTGCAATGTTGTTGTCACATTCTTTATAGTCTAACAGACTATGCAAAGTACCTAAATCTTAAAATACCTCAATTAGGATTTTTTCAAACTTTAAGCGACGAGCGGCACGGGTTAACGTCGTTTGATCGAGCTCAAATTTTGGCTATCTCAATATCTGGAAAGGGGAATCGTTTTGTGGGGTCCAGACGGACAAAATTCCGACATCGATTTTTTGCGGTCACCCTACTGTACACTATATGGTGGTACAGTCCCCTTACAGCTGTGTGACTGTGAACTATATGGCAGCACAGGCACCTCATAGCTGTGTGCAGGGCCGCCATAAGGGCAGTAATGCCCTGACTGGTGTGTGGAGCCGGATGAGCAGAGGAGGCCTGCATCGGGCCTCGTCTCATCTGCTCACCGGGTCCTAGCAGCAGGATTCTGCCGGTGCAGAAACTGAACCTGTGTCCGAGATGAAGGTTCAGTTAAACTCTATTGCCGTGCGAGCCCGCATGGCAATAGTTAAAAGCTGTCAGCCAATCAGAGGCTGGCAGCTGATGTCAGTGCACATACGGCGTATGATGTCTTTGTCATTTGCCGGCGACTCCGCACTTGAAAGCCTGGAGGGAGCATTGCCACATGAATGCGGCCAGGCAAGAAGAAAGTTTTTTTGTTTTTTTTATTGAAATATGCAAGCCACAATATGTTTTGACGGCAGGATAGAGATACATGGACCATGTGTCTCCATCCCGCCCGAGGCAGAATGGAGACACAGGGGGCAGAATGGAGACACAGGGGGCAGAATGGAGACACAGGGGCAGTATGGAGACACAGGGGGCAGGAAGGAGAGACGGGCAGGATGGAGACACAGGGGGCAGGATGGAGACACAGGGGGCAGGATGGAGACACGAGGGGCAGGATGGAGGCACGGGCCAGGAATATGGGGCAGGATGAAGACAGATGGTGCAGGATTATGGGGTAGGATGGAGACAGATGGGACTGGATGGACACAGATGGAGCAGGATGGGACATCACATGGGGGCAGAATGGATACTCATGAGGGCAGGATGGGAGAACATATGGCTGGAGCCAGGAATGAGACATACGGGGGGTCAGGATGGGAGATATTATTCCTATAGGGACTAATTAAAGGATATTAGTACTGCAGTGATGTATTTTATGAGGATACTGTCGCTTTCTTCTTCATCTGGTGGAGTTTAGAAGTTGGGAAAAAATTAAGTAATGTGTTCCGCAAGCGATGCCCTAGATAACTATGTTATTTCCTGCAGAGACGAGCCCTGGCTGTAAGAAGCGATGCCAGTCTGTGCCGAATGAAGATGAAAAGCAAAGATGAAGGACTTCACTGGTGAGTCAGTGTGTTACCTGTACACTGACACTATACACTGTATACTATATACAGCGGTCCTGTGTACAATGTCACCAGTGATCAATGTATTACCTATACACTATATACAGAGTTCCTGTGTATAATGTCACTGGTGATCACTGTATTAGCTGCACACAGACACTGCATACTAAGTACAGATCTCCTGTGTATAACGGCACTTATGGCAATTGTGTTCACGGACACTTCTACGCTCCGGACCCTCCCTGCCGAGACCGTCGCCCCCTGCTCCTGTTCACTTGTGCGCGCTTCACTTCCTATTTCGGAAAAAGTCAAACGGGGGTTCACCGCACGCGCTTGCACAGGGCCTGGTTTGTCAGTGCGTCCCGCTAGCCTGTCACTAATAAGTCTCGCAGCATTATATCTGTTGGTCCTATTCCAATGCCACCCTTCCGCAATATCGCAGTATGTAACTCCTGCAATGCATTCATGTACTGCGTCACAGTCTCCCCCTCCCTCTGCATGCAGCTAAAAAGTTCCCGTACATCAGTGGGGTCTCCATGGGTCTCCTCTAAAATCTATGAACTCATAATGACCTGGAGAATCATAATGGCAGGTCAGTTTTAACAATAAGTGAACATGGTAAAAAAAAACAGTTGTGGAATTGCACTTTTTTTGCAATTTCACTGCACTTGGAATTTTTCTTCCGTTTTCGAGTACACGACATGGTAAAACCAATGGTGGTGTTCAAAAGTACAACTCGTCCCGCAAAAAACGAGCTCTCACATGGCCATTCTGACCAAAAAATAAAAAAGTCATGGCTCTGGGAAGAAGGGGAGCAAAAAATGAAAATGCAAACCAAAAATTGCTCTGGTCGTTAATGCAGTGTGCTGTTAGTTTCCACCAGTTACCATCATATGTGGAGATCACTTGGACAATATTAAGGCTATGTTTGAGTTAAAAAGTTTAAAAGTCATTCAATACAGTCCTAGGAGACCACAGAGTGTTACACATGTGTTCTCTGGTCAATTATTACAATGCATTTTAAATTAATTCGCTGCAAAGCGAATTTTGGTGAAAAATTCATCAAAGCTGGCTAATTCAATTTTCAAAATAATGCAAAAATTTCTAGTCACCAGGCCAGAAGTGACCAGATGTTGATCTTTTTATTTCTGCTGCTTTCAGGCAGTCCATTGGTCTTTTTTTATCTTAAATTGAACATACGGTTTCAGATATATATAGGCCTCTTTTATATAGTGCAATTTTTCTGAGTGTCTTTAGTCAGCTTTGAACCAGGGATTGAAGCTTGAGGAGGCCAATTTGAATATTCCAGGTATCTTCTGGGAAAAACAAAGAGTCTCCTTCAGCAGGAAGATCGCTGGGTAGAGCCGGGACCAGCTGCTTGGAAAACATCGCCAAACCAGGGACTGAAGCTTGAGGAGGACAATTTGCATATTCCAGGTGTCTTCTGGGAAAAGCGAAGAGTCTCCCTCAGCAAGAAGATCTTTGGGTACAGCCAGGACCAGCTGCTTGGAAAGCATCTCCAAACCGCGTGCCAAATTTTTGCCTCTAGGACATTATTGCAAGAAAGCTTGGCTGATTGGGTGGATTAGACAAGAAGGAAAAACCACATTAGATTATAAAAGAAGGAAGACACACAGCAAGTCAGCAGGATCTAGGAGCAACATGACAGATGTAACAACCTACATGGTGAGCTGCAACATGTGCTACATCTTCACAAATCGACCAGAAGAAGAATCCAACTTCACCTGCCAGAAGTGTAGACTACTGGCCCTTTTAGAAGAAAAGGTGCGGGGTCTCGAAGAAAGAATTGCAACTTTGAAAATAATCAAAGAAAATGAAGTCTTCCTAGACAGAACAGAAGCATCTCTACTGGTCACAGAAGGTGAAGAAAGTGTCAGAGAACCTCCAAAAGCAGACGAGTGGACACATGTGACCAAAAGAAGCAAGAAGACCATGGAGACATCACTAACCACACAACTGTGAAACTGATACCAAGGCCTTGTGGAGGACGAAGATGGCACACCTAAGGAAGAGGCACTACCAGCAGGCAAAGAAGGGCACACAGCAACACCCAGAAGTGACAACAAAAAGTACAGCCAAGAAGCGAAGAAGAGTGGTAGTGGTGGGAGACTCACTAAGGAGAGGCACAGAAGCAGACATCTGCAGACTGGACATAACCGCAAGAGGTTTGCTGCCTCCAGGTGCGAAGATCAAGGATGTTACCGATAGCATACTAAAGTTCATCAGTTCCAAAGATGTCCACCCATGTCTTCTGATACATGTTGGCACCAATGACACGGCAAGGAAGGACCTACCGACAATCTGCAAGGACTTTGAAGAGTTGGGGAAGAAAGTAAAGGAACTGGATGCACAGGTAGTTTTTTTCTTCTATCCTTCCAGTAGACGGACATGGCACCAGGAGATGGAACATGATCCTTGATGGGAACAACTGGCAAAGACGATGGTGCAGACAACAAGAATTCGGATTCCTGGAACACATTGTGATTTACGTGTACGACAGACTCCTCGTCAGAGACAGACTACACCTCAACAAATCTGGGAAACACACATTCGCCAGAAGACTCGCTTCGCTCATCAGGAGGGCGTTAAACTAAAAGAGGAGAGGATGGGAAGAAAAACGTTAGACACGAACATGAAATGAGAAAAATATACTGATGATTGATATGAAGTGCGGCAAAGAAGACCGAAGACAACATACTCCAAAGCGAGGTAAGAAAATTTCTAAAACAAAGAGGAGATTGGAACAAAACAAAATCCTCTAAACTGCATGCTCGCAAATGCCAGAGGCCTGACAAACAAGATGGAAGAACTAGAAGCAGAAATATCTACAGGTAGCTATGACATAGTGGGAATAACCGAGACATGGTTAGATGAAATCTATGACTGGGCAGTTAACTTACAGGGTTACAGTCTGTTTAGAAAGGATCGTAAAAATCGGAGAGGATTGTCTTCATGTAAAGTCTTGTCTAAAGTCCACTTTAAGGGAGGATATTAGCGAAGGGAATGAGGATGTCGAGTCCATATGGGTCAAAATACATGGAGGGAAAAATAGTAACAAAATTCTTATTGGGGTCTGTTACAAACCCCCAAATATAACAGAAATCATGGAAAGTCTACTACTAAGGCAGATAGATGAAGCTGCAACCCATAGTGAGGTCCTTGTTATGGGGGACTTTATCTACCGGATATTAACTGAAAAATAGAGACCTGCAAAATCCATAAAGGCAACATATTTCTACTAATAACCAAGAAAAATGATCTTTCACAATTGCTGCAGAATCCAACCAGAGGAGCAGCACTTTTAGATTTAATACTATCTAATAGACCTGACAGAATAACAAGGTCGTCGGGCATCTAGGAAATAGCGATCACAATATTGTACTGTTTCACTTGTCTTTTGCTATGGGGACTTGTCAAGGAGTCACAAAAACACAGAACATTAGGGAAGACAAAGTTTGACCAGCTTAGAGATGCCCTTAATCTGGCTGACTGGGACAGCATTCTCAGAAATAAGAATACAGATAATAAATGGGAAATGTTTAAAAACATCCTAAATAGACACTGTAAGCAGTTTATACCTTGTGGGCAGGGCTGCCACTAGGAATTTCGGGGCCCCATACTGGCAACATTTTCGGGGCCCCCTTGAGACTCCACCCAGGCTCCACCCCAGCCCACCTCCACCCCTTTAACTGTCTACAGCCCCTCCGCTCTCTCCTGGAAAACTCCACTTCTCAACAAAAACACACTATAAACAGTTCCCATCACCAGATCACACATATAGCCAGCAGCTCTTGTTTTGGCCTAAAGTTTTTTTAAATCTGCCACCACGACAAGGTAGACTCTTTTGGCCGGGCCCTACTCTACTCTAAACTATTAAACATTTGTTACAATATCCAATACCACATACAAGGAATAAATACAGCCACACCATGACCAGACCACATATTACCACCTTAGTGACAGAATAATAGCACATACAAGGGACAAATACTACTACACCATGACCAGACCACATATTACCACCACATGGTGACTGAATACTACAATACTGATCATTAATTAAAAAAACACAATACTATCACCATAAGTGCCATTATACACAGGAGACCTGTACTTAGTATGCAAGTGTCTGTGTACAGGTAATACAGTGATCACTGGTGACATTATACACAGGAGCTCTGTATATAGTGTCTGTGTACAGGTAATACAGTGATCACTAGTGACATTGTACACAGGACCTCAGTGTATAGTATACAGTGTATAGTGTCAGTGTACAGGTAACAAACTGACTCACCAGTGCCGTATCTAGGTGAAGTCCATCATCTTTGCTTTTCATCAGTCATCCAGCACAGACCGCCACCATATCTTCCAGCCAGTGCTCATCTCTGCAGGAAATAACACAGTTATCTAGAGCACCGCTTGCAGAACACATTACTTATTTTTTTCCCATCTTCTACACTACACCAGATGAAGAAAAAAAGGCGACATAGTGTTGATCTGCACAGTAACAGGACCGCCCTCCATTTAAAACAGTATTCACAAGAAAAGAAAATAAATACATCACTGCAGTAATAATATCCCTTAATTAGCCCCTATGATAATAATATCCCCCATCCTGGCCCCTTGTATCTCATTTCTGGCTCCAGCCATATGTTCTCCCATCCTGCCCTCATGAGTATACATTCTGCCCCCATATGATCTCCCCATCCTGCCCCATTTGTCCCATGATCCTGCCGCCCCATCTGTCTCCATCCTGCCCCATGATCCTGCACCTTGTGTCTCCTATCCTGCCCCGTATCACATTCTGCCCCGTGTCTCCCCTCCTGCCCCGTGTCTCCCATCCTGTCCCGTGTCTTCCATCCTGCCCCTTGTGTATAACATCCTGCCCTTGGGCCAGAGGGAGGCTAGCGGTGACTGAGGGCCTGTGCCCAACAGGGCCCAGGGGGAGGCTAGTAGGGACTGTCTGGGGGCCTGCATCCAACAGAGCCCAGGAGCCCTGGGCCCTGTTGCATGCGCGGATGTGGGCCCCCAGTCACCACTCGCCTCGCCTTCCCTCATCAGCCACACGAAGCAGCGGCGCGCTACCAGTCAGTCCAGACACAGCCAGCAGCCACGGTGAGGCTCTTCTCACCGCCACCGGAGAAACTCACTTACCCTGCTCGCCCACCAGCCTCCACTTGTCCGGCTCGTCTGCTGCAGTCCGGCCGGGCCCCATCGTGGCACGCACGCTGCTCTGCTCCGGACCGGAAAGAGGAAGTGGAGCAGCATAGACTGTGGTGTATCTTTAAAACACCAGTGTTTTAATGCATTGGGCATTCGGAAGACTTGAAAAAAATGTACAGGGGCCCGGGCTCAAGGATATTAGCGAAGGGAATGAGGATGTCGAGTCCATATGGGTTGAAATACATGGAGGGAAAAATAGTAACAAAATTCTTATTGGGGTCTGTTACAAACCCCCAAATATAACAGAAATCATGGAAAGTCTACTACTAAGGCAGATAGATGAAGCTGCAACCCATAATGAGGTCCTTGTTATGGGGGACTTTAATTATCTGGGTTTTAACTGGGAAACAGAGACCTGCAAAACCCATAAAGGCAACATATTTCTGCTAATAACCAAGAAAAATTATCTTTCACAATTGCTGCAGAATCCAACCAGAGGAGCAGCACTTTTAGACTTAATACTATCTAATAGACCTGACAGAATAACAAGGTTGTCGGGCATCTAGGAAATAGCGATCACAATATTGTACAGTTTCACTTGTCTTTTGCTAGGGGGACATGTCAGGGAGTCACAAAAACACTGAACTTTAGGAAGGCAAAGCTTGACCAGCTTAGAGATGCCCTTAATCTGGTTGACTGGGACAATGTCCTCAGAAATAAGAATACAGATAATAAATGGGAAATGTTTAAGAACATCCTAAATAGGCACTGTAAGCGGTTTATACCTTGTTGTGGGAATAAAAGGACAAAAAATAGCAAAAACACAATGTGGCTAAACAAAGTAGTAAGAGGGGCAATTAACAGTAAAAAGAAAGCATTTAAACTACTAAAGCAGGATGGCACCGTTGAAGCTTTAAAAAACTATAGAGAGAAAAATGTTATCTAAAAAACTAATTAAAGCTGCCAAAAAGGAAACAGAGAAGCACATTGCTAAGGAGAGTAAAACTAATCCCAAACTGTTTTTCGACTATATCAATAGTAAAAGAATCAAAAGTGAAAGTGTAGGCCCCTTAAAAAATTGTGAGGAAAGAATGGTTGTAGATGACAAGGAAAAAGCTAATATATTAAACACCTTCTTCTCCACGGTATTCACGGTGGAAAATGAAATGCCGAGAAACAAAGAAAACCCTATATTAAGGGTCACAAATCTAACCCAAGAAGAGACACGAAACAGGCTAAATAAGATTAAAATAGATAAATCTCCGAGTCCAGATGGCATACACCCACGAGTACTAAGAGAACTAAGTAATGTAATAGACAAACCATTATTTCTTATATATTGGGACTCTATAGCGATGGGGTCTGTTCCACAGGACTGGCGCATAGCAAATGTGGTACCAATATTCAAAAAGGGTTCTAAAAGTGAACCTGGAAATTATAGGCCAGTAAGTCTAACCTCTTGTGTTGGTAAAATATTTGAAGGGTTTCTGAGGGATGTTATTCTAGATTATCTCAATGAGAATAACTGTTTAACTACATATCAGCATGGGTTTATGAGGAATCGCTCCTCTCAAACCAATCAAATCAGTTTTTATGAAGAGGTAAGCTATAGACTGGACCAAGGTGAGTCATTGGACGTGGTATATCTTGATTTTCCAAAGCGTTTGATACTGTGATGAGCATGCTGGGTCTGGGGGAAAATGTGTGTAAATGGGTAACTAACTGGCTGAGTGATAGAAAGCAGTGGGTGAGTATAAATGGTATATTCTCTAACTGGGTCGCTGTGAACAATGGGCTACCGCAGGGGTCGATATTGGGACCTATTCTATTCAACATATTTATTAACGATCTGATAGAAGGTTTATACAGTAAAATATCGATACTTGCAGATGATACAAAACTATGTAAAGCGGTCAATACAAGAGAAGATAGTATTCTACTACAGATGGATCTGGATAAGTTGGAAACTTTGGCCGAAGATGCGGTTTAACAATGATAAATGTAAGGTTATACACATGGGAAGAAGGAATCAATATCACCATTACACACTAAACGGGAAATGTCTGGGTAAATCTGACATGGAGAAGGACATGGAGATCCTAGTTAATGATAAACTTACCTGGAGCAGCCAGTGCCAGGCAGCGGCTGCCAAGGCAAACAGAATCATGGGGTGCATTAAAGAGGTCCAGATAAACATGATAAGAGCATTATACTGCCTCTGTACAAACCCCTGGTTAGACCGCACCTGGAATACTGTGTACAGTTTTGGGCACCGATGCTCAGGAAGGATATAATGAAACTAGAGCGAGTACAAAGGGGATGGGGGAACTACAATACCCAGACTAGCAAAATTAGGATTATTTAGTCTAGAAAAAAGATGACTGAGGGGCAATTTAATAACCATGTACACTGCTCAAAAAAATAAAGGGAACACTTAAACAACAGAATATAACTCCAAGTGAATCAAACTTCTGTGAAATCAAACTGTCCACTTAGGAAGCAACACTGATTGACAATCAGTTTCACATGCTGTTGTGCAAATGGAATAGACAACAGATGGAAATTATTGTCAATTATCAAGACACACTCAATAAAGGAGTGGTTCTGCAGGTGGGGATCACAGACCACATCTCAGTACCAATGCTTTCTGGCTGATGTTTTGGTCACTTTTGAATGTTGGCTATGCTTTCACACTCGTGGTAGCATGAGACGGAATCTACAACCCACACAAGTGGCTCAGGTAGTGCAGCTCATCCAGAATGGCACATCAATGCGAGCTGTGGCACGAAGGTTTGCTGTATCTGTCAGCGTAGTGTCCAGAGGTTGGTGGAGCTACCAGGAGACAGGTCAGTACACCAGGAGATGTAGAGGGGGCCATAAGTGGGCAACAACCCAGCAGCAAGACCGCTACCTCAGTCTTTGTGCAAGGAGGAACAGAAGGAGCATTGCCAGAGCCCTGCAAAATGACCTTCAGCAGGTCACAAATGTGCATGTGTCTGCACAAACCGACTCCATGAGGATGGTCTGAGTGACCGATGTCCACAGACGGGGGTTGTGCTCACAGCCCCAACACCGTGCAGGACGCTTGGCATTTGCCACAGAACACCAAGATTGACAAATTCGCCACTGGAGCCCTGTGCTCTTCACAGATGAAAGCAGGTTCACATTGAGAACATGTGACAGATGTGACAGAGTCTGGAGACGCCGTGGAGAGCGATCTGCTGCCTGCAACATCCTTCAGCATGACCGGTTTGGCAGTGGGTCAGTAATGGTGTGGGGTGGCAATTCTTTGGAGGGCCGCACAGCCCTCCATGTGCTTCGCCAGAGGTAGCCTGACTGCCATTAGGTACCAAGATGAGATCCTCAGACCCCTTGTGAGACCATATGCTGATGCGGTTGGCCCTGGGTTCCTGCAATAGGGCCTCCCCTGGAGTGTGTCCGCAGTTCCTGCAAGATTAAGGCATTGAAGCTATGGACTGGCCCGCCCGTTCCCCAGACCTGAATCTGATTGAGCTCATCTGGGACATCATGTCTCGCTCCATCCACCAACATCACATTGCACCACAGACTGTCCAGGAGGAGATCCCTCATGATAACATCCACCAACTCATCAGGAGATGCCCAGGTGTCGTAGGGAGGTCAAACAGGCACGTAGAGGCCACACACACACACTACTAAACATAATTTCCTTGTCTTGAGGCATTTCCACTGAAGTTGGATCAGCCTGTAATTTGATTTTCCACTTTGATTTTGAATATCCTTCCAAATCCAGATCTCATTGGGATATTAACCCCTTCCTGACATCCGACGTACTATCCCGTCCACGGTACCCGGGCCCGTATGACCGTGGACGGGATAGTACGTCGGGCCCTTTAATGCGATACCGCGACTAAAGTCGCGGTGATCGCATTAAAATTCCGACGCCATCTCACCTTAGAAAAGATGGCGTCGGCATCCCGGGCTGCGATCCCGCCCCCCCGGCATCCAGAGCGCTGTGATTGGCTGTTCAATTCTGAACAGCCAATCACAGCGTTTCTCATTGTTTCAGCCAATCAGCTTGGCTGAAACAATGATGTCCTAGGCGGGGATCAAGTACCGATGTACTCGATCCTAGAGCCGGTGCCTGGCAACGCCAGGCACCGGCAAAAAGCACCCGGATTGGCGCGATCGCCGATCTGAGCGATCGCGCCAATCGCAGTGCACAGCGGTGCTATATCGCCGCTGTGCCCTGCCAGTACCGGCCAGGATCGGTGCTATATTAGCACCGATCGTGCTGGAGCCTGATGCAGGTCCAGCAGGGCCTGCAGGAGTTGGTTGGCGCGATCGATTAGATCGGCGATCGCGCCAACCACAGGGCACAGCTGCGGTCACCATGTGACCGCTCTGTGCCCTGCTGGTGACCTGGGCGTGACCTGCCTAGTAATCGGAGCTGTGAGCTCCGATTCTAGGCAGTTGCCATGGTCACCAGGCAGATCAGGGATTGGTGGGATCGATGTAATCATTCGATCCCACCAATGACAGGTCACAGCAGCGATGTGACCGCTCTGTGACCTGCCCCCTGACCTGCCTCTGACCTGTCTGCAGGGGTCCTCACTCTAGCTGAGGATTCCTGCAGAGAGGTCGGACGCAGCAAGAGCTCCTGTGCTGGGTATTGTGGTGCCACAGCTTGTAGCATCACAATCCCTGCAGAAGAAAGAAGAAAGAAAACTACAATTGTAAGTGTTAATTGATCCCTGATCCCCTGCCCAATCTATCTTCACCCCCCAATCTATCTTCATCCCCCCATCCCCCCTCCACCCCCCCTCTTACCCCCCTTCACCCCCCTTTTACCCCCCTCCACCCCACTTTTGCGGCACCTCCGTGCGCAGCCGGCGAGCGTTGATCGGTGACGCAGTTCACCGATCAACACTCGCGCTTGCTTTTTTCTCCTTAGCCCCCTTTGCGCCACTTCCGTTCACACATTCCGCAGCCGCAAAAGTTGGATAAGTGACACACGTCACTTATCCAAGCTTGTGCCTGCCATTTTTCATTTTTTTCACCCCCCTTTGTGCCACCTAACTACAACCCTAACTGTTGATCCCTGCCCAATCTATCTTCATCCACCCCAATCCCCCTTCCCCCTATTTTTACCCCCCTCCACCCCACTTTTGCGCCACCTCCATGCGCAGCTGCCGAGCGTTGATTGGTGACGCAGTTCACCGATCAACACTTGAGCTCGTTTTTTTTTCCTTAGCCCCCTTTGCGCCACTTCCGTACACACATCCCGCAGCCGCAAAAGTTGGATAAGTGACACACGTCACTTATCCAAGCTTGTGCCTGCCGTTTTTCATTTTTTTCACCCCCCTTTGTGCCACCTAACTACAACCCTAACTGTTGATCCCTGCCCAATCTCTCTTCATCCACCCCAATCCCCCCATCCCCCTTCCCCCTATTTTTACCCCCCTCCACCCCACTTTTGCGCCACCTCCGTGCGCAGCCGCCGAGCTTTGATTGGTGACGCAGTTCACCGATCAACACTTGAGCTCGCTTTTTTTTCCTTAGCCCCTCCGTACACACATCCCGCAGCTGCGAAACTTGGATAAGTGACACAGTTCACTTATCAGAGTTTGCCGTTTTCTTTTTTTTTTTTCCACCCCCCCCTTGCGCCACCCCGTGCGCACATCCAGCAGCCTAGTTTTGATAAGTGACACTTATCAGCTAGGGCCTGCTGTTTTAGACTTTTTTCCACAGCTTTTTCTTTACAGAAAGTTTACACCAATCACTCCCCCCCCGCTCACGTACACATACAGTTTTCAATAAAGTGTACACCCAAGCACCATATTTACACAAAAATGTCATCAAATTCATCCCAACAGCGCTATTCAGTGGAGGAGGCATATGCTTTACTTGCCTCCGAAACTGATAGCGATTTGGATGACGATCCGACTTTTCTTTATTTTTCGGATTCTTCATCCTCTTCTTCTTCCTCTTCCCCCTCCTCATCTTCCTCCTCGGGTCCTGCGGAACCGCCACGCAGACGCTCCAGGACAGAAGATGAGGCAGCGCCCACCATGCCCGCAGCTGACCCAGTGCTCCCCGTATGGACCTCGCCCCCCCGAAAATTACGAGCCACTGATTCCTGATTTTGTGGCAGAATCAGGAATCAAGTTTGACACCACCGGCCTCACAGAAATTGACTTTTTCAAAGTCTTTTTCTCTGAGGATTTTGTTAACCTCATGGTGGAGCAAACTAATTTGTACGCTCGTCAATTTTTGGAGCAAAACCCGCGTTCAACATTTTCAAACTGGTCTCCTGTAGACACAGTTGAAATGACGCAGTTTTGGGGCCTGGTCCTCCATATGGGGATACTGAAGAAGCCGGAAATTCGGCAATATTGGAGTGTTGATATTTTATACAACACTCCAGTGTTCCGAATGGTCATGGCCCGGACGCGTTTTGAGGCCATCCACAAGTTTCTGCATTATACTGATAATGCAGCGTGTCCCGCTCAAGATGACCCCAACTTTGACCGTCTGTTCAAAGTTCGGCCGGTCATCGAACACTTCAACAAAAAGTTTGCTGAAGTGTACGTGCCCCAAAGGGACATCTGCGTGGATGAGTCCTTGGTTCACTTCAAGGGAAGGCTGCGATTCCGTCAATACCTGCCCAGTAAGAGGGCCAGGTACGGAATCAAACTCTATAAGTTGTGTGAGAGTACCTCAGGGTACACCCACAAGTTTAGAGTTTACGAAGGGAAGGACACCCGGATTGAACCCCCTGAGTGTCCTCCTTTCCTGGGAGTGAGTGGGAAAATTGTGTGGGATTTGGTGCACCCACTGCTGGATAAAGGTTATCACCTCTACACTGATAACTTTTATACCAGCATCCCACTCTACAAATCCCTCTCTGAGCGACGTACCGCAGCCTGCGGTACTGTCCGCAAAAATCAGAGAGGCCTCCCGAAGACGCTACTTGGGCAGATGCTCCGAAAAGGTGAGAGCAGAGCCCAATGTAGCGACCACCTGCTGGTGGTCAAGTACAAGGACAAGAGAGATGTCCATCTCTTGACCACCATACACGGTGATGGCAGTACCCTCTGCACTGTATGGGGTACCTCTACACAGGTCCTCAAACCGACATGTGTAGTGGGGTACAACAAAAAAATGGGGGGAGTTGATCTCTCCGATCAACTCCTCCAAACGTACAATGCATTGAGGAAGGCCAAGGTGTGGTACAAAAAGCTGGCCGTGCACATCGTCCAAATGGCAATGCTCAACGCATTCCTGCTGTCACAATGTGCATGCCCCAGCGATACGGCGTACCTTCATTTCCAGGAGGTAGTGGTTAAGGCCATGATGTTTGGCGCTCAGGAAGGAGCGGGCCCCAGTACTTCAGGAACTGAAGGTGCTCGTATTGTCCCAGGTCAGCATTTTCCGGGGGTGGTCCCGCCAACCCCAAGAAAAGGTAAGCCGCAAAAAAGGTGTCGAGTGTGTTACAAAAAAGGAATACGCAGGGATACCACTTACCAGTGCGACACCTGCCCCGAAAAACCTGGCCTGTGCATGAAGGATTGCTTCAAATTGTACCACACCTCCATGCACTACTAATTTACATTAGATTAGTTGGGGGCACATCTAGATTTGTTCATTGGGGGTCTAGTATCCAAAATGATGTCATATGTGGGTTTTTTTCCTGTTTAGGCACATCAGGGACTCTGCAAATGGAACATGACGCCAGCAGACCATCAAAGTCTGCATTCCAAAACAACACTACTTCCCTTTTGAGCCCCAACGTGTGCCTAAACAGTTTTTTCCGACATGTGGGGTACCAGAGTACCCAGGACAAATTGGACAACGACTTTTGGGGTCCAATTTCTCCTGTTACTCTTGGGAAAATTAAAAATTGGGGACTAAATGATCATTTATGTGGGAACAAAACAGGATTTTATATTTTCACGCCTGGGCATTATAATCTTTAGTGAAACACTTGGGGGTTCAAAGTGCTCACCACACATCTAGATAAGTTCCTTAGGGGGTCTAGTTTCCAAAATGGGGTCACTTATTGGGGTTTCTACTGTTTAGGAACATCAAGGGCTCTGCAAATGGAACATGACGCCCGCAGACCATTCCATCAAAGTCTGCTTTCCAAAACGTCATTACTTCCCTTTCGAGCCCTGACGTGTGCCCAAACAGTAGTTTTCTCCCACATGTGGGGTATCAGGGTACTCAGGACAAATTGAACAACAACTTTTGGGGTCCAATTTCTCCTGTTACTCTTGGGAAAATTAAAAATTGGGGACTAAATGATCATTTATGTGGGAACAAAACAGGATTTTATATTTTCACGCCCGGGTGTTATAAACTTCTGTGAAGCCCTTGGGGGTTCAAAGTGCTCACCACACATCTAGATAAGTTCCTTAGGGGGTCTAGTTTCCAAAATGGGGTCACTTGTGGGGGGTTTCCACTGTTTAGGCACATCAGACGCTCGTCAAACGTGACATGGCGTCCGATCTCAATTCCAGCCAATTTTAGGTTGAAAAAGTCAAACGGGGCTCCTTCCCCTCTGGGTCCAATTTCTCCTGTTACCCTTGGGAAAATAAAAAAATTGTTGCTAAAATATTATTTTTGTGACTAAAAAGTTAAATGTTCATTTTTTCCTTCCGCGTTGCTTCTGGTCCTGTGAAGCACCTGAAGGGTTAATAATCTTCTTGAGTGTAGTTTTGAGTAGCTTCAGGGGTGCAGTTTTTAGAAAGGTGTCACTTTTGGGTATTTTCTGCCATATAGACCCCTCAAAGTGACTTCAAATGTGAGGTGGTCCCTAAAAAAAATGGTTTTGTAAGTTTTGTTGTAAAAATTAGAAATCGCTTGTCAAATTTTAGCCCTTATAACTTCCTAACAAAAAAAAATGTTGTTTCCCAACTTGTGCTGATGTAAAGTAGACATGTGGGAAATGTTATTTAGTAACTATTTTGTGTCACATATTTCTCTGTTTTAAGGGCATACAAATTCAAAGTTTGAAAATTGCAAAATTTTCACAATTTTTGCCATATTTCTGTTTTTTTCATAAACGAAAGTTATAGCGAAAATTTTATACCACTAAAGTGAAGTACAATATGTCACGAGAAAACAATCTCAGAATCGACTAGATCCGTTGAAGCGTTCCAGAGTTATAACCTCATAAAGGGACAGTGGTCAGAATTGTAAAAATTGGCCCGGTCATGAACGTGCAAACCACCCTTGGGGGTGAAGGGGTTAATTTTGATTTACATTGATCATTTTTATATTTTATTGTTCTCAACGATTCCACTATGGAATGAATAAAGATTTGCAGCTGCGATATTTCATTCAGTGGTATCTACGATGTGGTATCTTAGCGTTCCCTTTACTTTTTTTGAGCAGTGTATAAGTATATAAGGGGACAATACAAATATCTCTCCGAGGATCTGTTTATACCAAAGAAGGTGACGGTCACAAGGAGGCACTCTCTGCGCCTGGAGAAGAGAAGGTTTTTCCACCAACATAGATTCTTTACTGTTAGGGCAGTGAGAATCTGGAATTCCTTGTCTGAGGAGGTGGTGATGGCGAACTCAGTCAAGGGGTTCAAGAGAGGCCTGGATGTCTTCCTGGGGCGTAACAATATTGTATCTTACAGTTATTAGGTTCTTTAGAAGGACGTAGATCTGGGGATTTATTCTGATGGAATGGAATATAGGCTGAATTGGATGGACAAATGTCTTTTTTGGCCTTGCTATGTTACTATGAATTGTTACCCTGTGAGCAATGCCCCCTTGGTAAAAATTCTGGTGCTAATTCTTCAGTCTAATTCTTTAAACCTACAATGTATTTGTTAGTTCAGCCTTGAATGGCATGTCATTTTACTGTAGCCAATAACATTGTAAAGTGTCTCAAGTTACCATATTTTGAGATACTGCTAAGATACTGTCACCACACTTTCCCATGTACCTTTATCTTTAAAAAAAAAAAAAAAAAAAGGCTAAACATAAGGTTTTACTATGAAGCATCTGGAGATACATTTGTCCACAGTCTGTGGGATTCTGCCTTTTACAGAAGAAGCTTTATGCAAATCTTGCAGAGATCACAGGGTAAAATTCCCACTAATCTGTTCTATTTTCATCTGGCAGTTTGACCAAGGCTTTACCTTCAAAGTAGGGAAGAGGTTTTAACTGCAGACAATTGCAAAATCCTGAGAAGAAATACAGGGACATAACTGATCTGCTGGAAACACAATTTTTTACTCTGCTTAATTGCAGAAAAAAATAGAATACAATAAATGGAAAAGAGTAAGGAGGTTGTTAGTATTTATTGTATTTTTTTTATGTGAAAGTTCCTTAAGCAAATATTCTTGTTGGAAATCATGCCTAACATCTATTATATATATATATATATATATATATATATATATATATATATATATATATACACTCACTGGCCACTTTATTAGGTACACCTGTCCAACTGTGTGTTAAGACTTAATTTCTAATCAGCCAATCACATGGCGGCAACTCAGTGCATTTAGGCATGTAGACATGGTCAAGACAATCTCCTGCAGTTCAAACCGAGCATCAGTATGGGGAAGAAAGGTGATTTGAGTGCCTTTGAACGTGGCATGATTGTTGGTGCCAGAAGGGCTGGTCTGAGTATTTCAGAAACTGCTGATCTACTGGGATTTTCACGCACAACCATCTCTAGGGTTTACAGAGAATGGTCCGAAAAAGAAAAAAAAACCAGTGAGCGGCAGTTCTGTGGCCGGAAATGCCTTGTTGATGCCAGAGGTCAGAGGAGAATGGGCATACTGGTTCGAGCTGATAGAAAGGCAACAGTGACTCAAATTGCCACCCGTTACAACCAAGGTAGGCAGAAGAGCATCTCTGAACGCACAGTGCGTCGAACTTTGAGGCAGATGGGCTACAGCAGCAGAAGACCACACTGGGTACCACTCCTCTCAGCTAAGAACAGGAAACTGAGGCTACAATTTGCACAAGCTCATCGAAATTGGACAGTAGAAGATTGGAAAAACGTTGCCTGGTCTGATGAGTCTCGATTTCTGCTGCGACATTCGGATGGTAGGGTCAGAATTTGGCGTAAACAACATGAAAGCATGGATCCATCCTGCCTTGTATCAACGGTTCAGGCTGGTGGTGGTGGTGTCATGGTGTGGGGAATTTTTTCTTGGCACTCTTTGGGCCCCTTGGTACCAATTGAGCATCGTTGCAACGCCACAGCCTACCTGAGTATTGTTGCTGACCATGTCCATGCCTTTATGACCACAATGTACCCAACATCTGATGGCTACTTTCAGCAGGATAATGCGCCATGTCATAAAGCTCGAATCATCTCAGATTGGTTTCTTGAACATGACAATGAGTTCACTGTACTCAAATGGCCTCCTCAGTCACCAGATCTCAATCCAATAGAGCATCTTTGGGATGTGGTGGAACGGGAGATTCGCATCAGGGATGTGCAGCCGACAAATCTGCGCCAACTGTGTGATGCCATCATGTCAATATGGTCCAAAATCTCTGAGGAATGCTTCCAGCACCTTGTTGAATCTCTGCCACGAAGAATTGAGGCAGTTCTGAAGGCAAAAGGGGGTCCAACCCCTTACTAGCATGGTGTACCTAATAAAGTGGCCAGTGAGTGTATATATATATATATATAAAAATGTTATTTTTAACTGGGTTTGGCCAAAACTACAAGCTAAATAATCTCAAAGGGTTTTTCCTGCAGTAGAAAAATAAAAAAAATGCCAAATAAAATTAACAAAAATTAAAGTTACTGCAGTTTTCACTTAACCCCACCCAACTTACCGATCATAGAAGTTTGTTTCTACCTGATCGCTCAGAGATACATTCTGTAGTAGTTCACTTCACCAAGGTCGATCATGCGCATTTTCAACTTGTTATAGCATGTATGTTGCTTAATACTGCGCACATGTGTTTGCTCCATTCTGGCATGCGCTGGGCACCAGTTGCTTTGTAGAAGCAGCTACTCACTTCTGCATTCACTAGGTGATAGCCAAGCAAGTACATAGCACCCACTGAGCCATCAGTGGGCAAATTTTGATATGAAACATTGAGGAGTATGAGCAATTTATTGCACTAGCCAAGGGTTTATAGGAAATTTAGTTTTCTACAAGCAGAAAGCAGTGACAGGTGCATCCATGAATGACTGGCCACTTTAGACCACAGAGAGAGAAGAGCTATGAAGGAACCAGAGGCAGACACACAATTGATAAATTATCTTGTATTTGTGGTCACATTTGTATATAGTTACCTCCTTTCAGACAACCTTCCATGTTCCCATGACTTCTACATTGACAAAAATTTCACACTGCTACCACTAGAGAGCAAGGCTGTGGAGTCGGAGTCCATTTTGGTGAAGTTGGATTTGGAATCGCTATAAAATGGACCGACTCCTAAAATATAAAATAAATTGGGTACAGTAGTACAATGCAGGATGTGCTGTAAGAATTTGAGAAAGTTATGAAATGTTCTATACATGTCTGTTCTGTTCCTGATCTAAGGATCTGGGCTTTTAGTTGAGATGAGTCTGTGCTGCACTTCATGCACATGTTTATTTGCGACCAGTGCTGTGCAGTCGGGAGGCAGGGAAACTGAGGAGTTAGAGTCCGTGATTTGGCTTACCCCGACCTCACAGTACTGTATGATATCACTTGTGAATGCTCAACTGTAGGCATATTAAAAAGACATATGATGTTTCTCCTGAAATTGTGGTTTATTTCTTTCAGATATAGATATAGAATGCGAAGAACTGAGTTTTTGCTATAGATTTGTTATTTTGTCTATTATTTCTAAACCAGTTTTCAATGTTTTGGAAAAATAACACTGCATGAAGTTCTCATGGTGACTACTACACCACTGAAGATTTTTAAAGAAGCACTCCTCCCATCAAAAGTTTTATCTTATTAATTTATCGCAATCAGCTTATTTTATAGCACTGTACACTTACAATTGCTCATTTTACCTTTCTACCCAGCTAATTCTTCTCTTTCCCATTAGGTCTATAACATCATGTGATTAAAAACTGACTAGCTGAATCCTTTTGAGCGCCACGTAGAAACAGGAGGTCAATTTTCCCTGTATGACACATCAGTCACTGCAAGAGTTCCTGGCGGGGGGGGCATCTGGGTCAGAAGTTGAAGAGCAAGAGGATAAATGCAGGGAATAGAGACTTCCTGTTTCTCCATAGAGCAGAGAAAAGAGAAGAATTTACTAAGTAGAAAGGCAAAATGAGAGAAGAATTTACTAAGTAGAAAAGCAAAATGAGCAATTGTAAGTACACAGTGCCATATAATATGAATACAATGTATTAAGAGCAGACCTGGGCAAAGTGCGGCCCGAGACAGCCGTGGGGCAGGAAGCCAGAGGTCCACACCATACCCGCTGTCTCCATAGGCGTTGACTTCTTTGGTGGAGGAGAAGCCACTTCCTCCACCAATCAGCGTGTGAAGAGGGTGATGCGATGACATAATTTCATCGCGTCAGCTGTGTACTGCGGAGTCAGCGCACCAGAAACAGGGAGAAAGCCAGAGCATCGGGGAACGGGACCGAGGTGCGTATGTGTTGTTTTTTTTTTCTTCATGTTTATGGGATGTTTGGGTGGACATGGGGAGGCTACAGGGGTGACATGCCGCACATGGTGCGGTGTATGGGGGTGACATGCTGCACATGGTGCTGCATATGGGGGTGACATGCTGCACATGGTGCTGCATATTCGGGTGACAAGCTGCACATGGGGAGGCTGTGGGGTGACATGTTGCATATGGGGAGGCTATGGGGTGACATTCTGCACATGGGCAGGCTATGGGGGTGTCATGCTGCACATGGGGAGGCTATTGGGGCCTCATGTAGTACATGGGGAGACTATGGAAGCCACATGCAGTGTATATAGGGAGGCTGTGTGGGGCACATGCAGTGCATATAGGAAGGCTGTGTGAGGCTCATGCAGTGTATATAGGGAGGCTGTGTAGGGCTCATGCTGTATATGGGGAGGCTCTGGGGCTCATGCTGTGTATATGGAGGCTGTGTGCTTCTCATGCCGCACATGGGGGAGGCTGGTGTGGGGCTCATGTCGCACATGGAGGAGGCTGGTGTGAGCGTCATGCTGCATATGGGGGAGGAAGGCATGGGACTTATGCCGCATATGGGGGAGGAAGTTGTGGAGCTCATGCCGCATATGGGGGAGGCTGGTGTGGGGCTCATGCCACATATGGGGTGGCTGGTGAGGGGTTCATGCCGCATATGGGGAGGGTGGTGTGGGGTTAATGACGCATATGGGGGAGGAAAGTGTTGGGCTCATGCCACATATGGGGGAGGAAGGTGTAGAGCTCATGCCGCATATGGGGGAGGAAGGTGTGGGGCTCATGCCGCTTATGGGGGAGGAAGGTGTGGGGCTCATGCCGCTTATGGGGGAGGAAGGTGTGGGGCTCATACCGCTTATGGGGGAGGAAGGTGTGGGGCTAAGGCCGCATATGGGGGAGGAAGGTGTGGGGCTCATGACTCTTATGGAGGAGGCTGTGTGGGGCTCATGCCGCATTTGGGGGAGGAAGGTGTGGGGCTCTTACAGTATATAAGCGGCTATGAGGGCTCATACGATATACAGAAGGGGCTGTACTCGGATTCAAACGATATATAGGGGATGTCAGCATACTTAATTCTGCTCAATATTAAGTGATGCAATTAATATTAATATAATTATAAATAATATAGTAATTATATATCAATATTAATATTGAGTAGAAATAATTTCAGCCTTTTGGTTTGGCCCTACACAACAGTCACGATATCTCATTTGACCCCTCAGGAAAGTTTACTGCCCACCCCTGATTAAGGGGATAAAAACTTTGATGGGAATGTTGATGATTTAAATATACAGTCTAACGAAAGACAACAGCTCTTCCACTTAAAATGAGGAATTTATTAAATCAAATCAATCTGTTCTCTTAACAGTTACATAAGTTACATCGAATGTTTAAAGTCAGTTTTTCACATGAATTTTTTTAAATTTTTTTAGCTTTATAATACAGGCAAAATAGTACCAAACAACATTTACATAAAAAAATACCTCAGCATTCAAATAAGGCAATCATAAAAATAAAATAAAAAAAACAGAAAACAAGAAATAGTAATCATTTCAACATATTGAAAACCATAAAGCAAACTTGTTTTCCAAACACAGCAGAGCTAGCCATTCTGTGTAATGATGTAGCATCCAATAGTGTAAAACACATCACTACGCACGAAAATGGTTCCTTTTTCTGGGTGTATGGGACAGTTCAGTTTTTTTAAATAGTTTGTCTCAGTGTATAGACCTAACTTTCAAGCAGTAGAAATTGTTACCTAGGATTAACGCTCTGAAAACCTCACCAAATAAAATAAGGCTTATATTAGATACAGCTGCCCTTGGAATTTTTAATCTTCGGTGACCTTCATTAAATTAAAATTCACAAAGTGCACAAATAGTAAATTAAAAAAAAAATTCTATACTACAAACTGACAGCTGTGTAATACTCAGTGGTCTAGTGAAACATAGTTACAGCCTCCCAGTAAAAGAACTGTAAAATTCACTGTAAAATTTTGGAGATACTAACTTTACTGTAAGATAAAAGTCAAAAATAAAAAAACTAAACAAAACGAAAAAAAGTCAAAAAAAAAACACGTTTATTCTGGTGGCGTAAATTAGATACAAAACACTAGAAATTACCAAACTTTTTTCCAAAGAACAAGCACCACAATTGACATCAGCATTCCAGTTTGTAGTGTAATATATAACATTTTAATCCCACTCCACCTCGTCAAACTCAGAATCATCTTCTGAGTCGCTGTATTCTACAGCAATGCGCCGGGACAAGATGGTGGCTACGTCATTCTCAATGCGTTCATGCTTTGCTTCCTGCTCACGTTGTTCTTCCACTTTACGCAGCTGAATACCTGAAATATTGACAAAAAGTAGGAAAAACACATTTATAACTGCAAATGCATTTTTCATCCGGATCTGCATCAGGAGCTCCACCACATAATACATCAACAGTAGTGATGAGCGAGTATACTCGTTGCTGGGGTTTTCCGAGCTTGTTCGGGTATCCTCCGAGTATTTTGGCGTGCTCGCAGATTTAGTTTTCGTCATCTCAGCTGCATGATTTATGGCTGCTAGACAGCCTGAATACATGTGGAAATTCCCTAACAGGCATTCCCACATGTATTCAGGCTGTCTAGCAGCCGCAAATCATGTAGCTGAAACGACGAAAACTAAATCTCCGAGGATGCCCAAATACTTGGAGGATACCCGAACAAGCTCGGAAAACCCCAGCAACGAGTATACTCGCTCATCACTAATCAAGAGCAAAGAAGATGAGATAGAACAAGAGATAACCACACACTATAAAAAAAAAAATATCTGTGAAGAAACATGTGGATTCCAAATCAGCAGCATGTCAGTGTTCTCCTTCCGGATCTGTGACAAATTCACAACAGATTTATTTCCTTCATGGGTAGTAGACCTACCTTAAAGAAATTCCACAATGCATCATGCAGGATTTCAGGAACAGTAAGGGTACGTGCCCACGATCAGGAAGAGCAGCGTTTTGGACACAGATCACCTTAGCCGAGTTCAAAACGTTGCATTCTCCATTAGAAGCACAGTGGACGGGATTTATAGAAATCCTATGCCCACTGTGCTTCCATTTAATGCGGGGTAAACTCTCCCATGGTGCGGGTTTAAAAGCAACAGAGATGCTAGTCTCATCCATAGCCATACATTAGATTTAGTAAATCCACATGGATCAGTGAACACATGCGGATTTAACTGCGCGATTAGAATGCAGCATTTTGGACGCAGTAATAATACGTTGCGTCCAAAACGCTGATATTTCCTGATCGTGGGCACATAGCCTAATTGGTAATGTTTTACGACAGATTAACTTAAAGTGTGACCTTTAGGGAGTAGTCAGACGGACATATTATTCGCGCAAGGGTCGCATCGCAATCCTCAAACTGGCCGTTGGCTCTCCTGATCTGAGTGTAACAGCTGCATAGAAATACATGCTGTCACGCTCATGTTAGGAGGGCCGACGGTCACTCTGAGGATTGCGATGCGACCCTCATTCAAGTAATACAGCTGTCTGACTGTGCCCTTAATGTACAGACGGCTTATGAAGCCTTTCCAAACAAGATTTAATTTAATTCAATCCATTTCAGTAAATATTAGTTATGAGTAGCACCAACATAGTCAATGGAGATGTACACTAGGGGGATAATAGGTTCTATAGAAAAAATAAAAAATTAGTTTTATTCAAACATAATGATCTGTAATATCCTTTAAAAATTCGTTTCTTTTGGTTGCGTTTAAAAGGTGGCTCAATGTCAGCCCTTGAACACTTAATAGCCGTTAAAATAGGATTTGGGTAGCTTTAATATAGAGTAAGAATAAGGCCCCTACCACTCCTTGAAACTCTTTCCAATTTACTCATTTGTAATTTGTAAAGAATATTTAATATTATTATTAGTTTATATTTCCTGTATCAAAGTAAACTTGCCAGATTACAGACAACATTCAGTATTAGTCACTGTTTTAGTTAAGTCTAATCTCTAAGTATTTACACCACAGCCTACACCAAGCTCATGCGTCTTTTACTGTCTAATTAAATTGTTGCCTGAAATTCATTTTACTTTAATTTAGAATAGTAATCTGCACTATTGTGCAAGCGATGATGAGTGATATCAGTGTGATTTGCAGCAACCAAGGATCAGCGATTCCCGGTGTATTCAGCTTCGGCCGCTGTCCATCCCGCACTGGAAGTGAATGGAGTGGAGGGCGAGCATGTTCAGTAGCGTGCACTCACGCTCCCCTTCACTGTCCTGGCTTCCGACCTGGACAATAAAGTTTGTTGAAAAGTTGAGTGCCGAGCAGTAACCCAACAAACTTAGCGGCTGTAGCCTCTCCCTCAGTCATTAGCATAGGTTGCTAATGGTGAAGGAGAAGGTGCACAGCCAAATACATAGGGATTCACTCATTCCTAGCAGTAACGTATCAAATTTTAATGAAATGTGGTGTTATGTTTGCTATTTAGGCCTCCCTCAGATTTAGTCACTGTTGTCAGACAAAATTACATTTTCAAATAGCAGTGTTAGAGGAATATGGTTAGTTGGAGTGACAGCAGGCAGTATTACCGATTCTAATCTGCAATTGAATCGGCAAGCGTTGGCCAGTTTTTATTTCCTGCACTGTACAGAATAGCAACGAAAATGTACCAGTGTTACCATCACAACCAACGAAGGACTTTGGATCTGGGAAAAAGCGAGAAGGAAAGATGAGGAACTGAGAAGTTGTCATCGGTCCCAGATATGCCTATCAGCACAAGCTAAGGCTGTATTCGAGGTTCTGCAGGATTGGCAGCTCTTGGATAAAGTGAAGTTTATGTCATTAGACATGGACCAGTCGTAACACTGGTACAAAGGCGGGTGCTTGCGGCCTCTCTCAACAGACACTGCAGAAAGAACTACTGAGTTTACCGTGTAGGCAAAACATTCATGAGCTAATTAATGCAAGCGTGATTGATAAATTGTGGCCAGCATCAATAGGTCCAAATATAAAGTTGTTCGAGAGATTTTTGGCTGCGAAATCAACGGGATAAAACCAGGTTTTCAGCTGGATAACATACTTTCAATTGAGCTAGGTCAACTTAAGGAGTGTCTAGTTGAATTTTGCACCAACCAGTTTGCACAGTGCCGTCCAACAGATGACTACAAGAAATCGTTAGCACTGGCACACCTGTTCCTTGGTTCACTGGCAAACCCAGATATGCACATCAATACTCCTGGCGCTTACCATCGGGTCCGATGGATGGTCAAAGTGATATATGTTCTGAATCTGAAGATCTTCATGTTTCGTCACCAATTTCGACAAGTTAAAAAATCTCTTGTCAAGTTTGCACTTTTACTGCCTGCTTATGCTTGAAGGCTTGGTACCTTTGTCAGATCCCAGCCACATTGCCGCAAAATGAGTTGACATTGCTGCAAGAACTTGTAGCATACAAGAAAATCAATTTTCCTGTTGCTGAGGCAACAATAAAAACTTTCAGCAGACACCGGTGGTACCTCAGTGAGATTATGGTGGGTCTAGCTTTTTTTGACAGTGAAATTCCAACTGCAGAAAAGGTGGAGATGGTACTGGATCTGCAGACAGAAGGCAACGATGTCTCCTCAACTCGCGTACAACTTGCCGAAAACCTTGTAAGCTTCATCACTTCATGTTGTCCAACACAAAAAAACTTTGTTGCACTGGAAATTAGCCAAGATTTTCTTCCTCGAGATCCTTGTCTGTGGCACACTAATGTAAGTTACATCGATGCATCCTCAAACGTCACCGAATTGAAAGTCTTGAATGATGGCGCCCAACCCTCCATTGCATTCATGTGTACATTCAATTTGTCAATGAACACTCAAGAAGACCAGAAAGAGTTTATTCTCCAGTGTATGGAGAAGAATCGCCATGACTATCCTGAACCAAATAAAGCGTGTTTCATTAAAAAAAGTGAAACTACTGTAAAATTGTACATTTACTTTCTGCAATTGTACATTTACTTTGCTTTGAGCCACCGGTAAAAAATGTTGCAATATTACTAAATTTTGTGTATGTTACAGTCATACCAAAGGGAATTATTCCCAGGGACCTTAAAATTTACACAACAAATTTTTTTGACTGTCACCCTAATGTACACAGAATATTATTGTCTAATATCAGAAGAAGTTGACTATATAATAGTATTATAATGCTGACACTATACTTAAAGGAGTTTTTCTTTTTACAGAAAACTATGTCACCCAACTGCAGTATGTTTTCTAAAAAAAAAAATCACCATTATTCTTTCTTTACCCTCCCTGAGTCCAGGGCTGAGTCTGCGTTCGGTGTTTGTTATTGTCTATAGCGCTGATGTCACGTCAACAGCACTGCAGCAATCAGTGATCACATCAGCTTTGCCGAATAGATGGCCCAAGCTCAGAGCCATTGAGCTGAGCGATTGGCTGCAGGGCTGTCAACATGACATCAAAGACGATGGCAGACAATAAAAGTGACATGAAGCAGCAGTGGAGACTCTGTGCTGGACTGGGAGAAATGTACAGGTTTTTTTTGTTTAATTTTTAGACAAACTGAAATGGGGTGAGAGGATATTTCCAAAGCTGGAATACCCCTTTAGAGGGATTCTGTCACAATATTTTTGAAATCACACGTGACAGCAGCATGATACAGGGGCATTGACTCAAGTTTCAAGAGTATTACCAAAAAGTACAGATCCTAAACTACAACCCATTCTTTACAATGATCAGGAACCTACTCATTCACGATCATCAGCAGGACCAGAAACGGGACCTCCAATCTGATTCCTTTCAAATACCGAACTGACAAGATGTAAAAGTTTCAAACCATTTTTCACGGAAATACAAAAATAGCTTTACCTTTTCGTATTGCTTCCAGCAGAACACTTCTAGCATCACTGATAACAGGGAGATTTGATGGGTGTCTCTTAGTCTCAGGTGCAACTTGAGATGAAGGGGATGGGGGTAGAAGAGGAGCATGAGAACCAGGTACAATGGAAGCAAGAGGGTGTAGACCAGCTGGAGCATGTGAGAGGGGTGCGACTGCAACTGGAGAGGAAGGTCGCATCCCAGAAGGAGGTAAAGGTGGGGGTGGAGGAGGTGGTGGAAGACCCTGTGCCTCAGTTTGGGGAAGTGGGTGCACTGGCACAGTTTCAGATACTTGAGCAGGACGGGACACTGGAGGAGAGGGCTGTACAAGGGGTGGCGCTATAGGTGGTGGCGCTGGGTGAAGTACTCCAGGTGCTATCTGCAGAGGAGTTGGTGGGGGTGGCACAACATTAGTTTGCAAGTTAGCAGTAGGTGGTGGGGGAGGTGGAGGAACTGGAGGTGGAGGAGTGGAGGATATTGATGACCGCAGAGAGGAAGCAGATAGGGCAGATGGAAGAGGTGGAGGGGGTGGAGGAAGAGGAGGTGGCGGTGGTGGTGGAGAGGGGCTCACAAACACTGGCGTTCTACCCATGGCTGGAGACTGTGGTCTGTTTTCAGATAATCCTTGTGTGGCACTAAAAAAATGGGGAAAAAAATAAGAGAATTAAAAAAATAAACACAACAAGTACCAATATAATGCCATATTGTATAGTGTAATGCTGGACACAAATTAGACTAGAATGCATTTCAGAAAACAGCTCTGTGGTCGCATAAATTGGAATTCTTTAACAGCTTTGTGCGCTCAAATATTAGTCTCAACAAGTGTTCTTTTATATTTATAATCCTTGGACAGGTGCTGGATACCATTTCTTTTCTCTACATGCTAATGGCACCGTCTGGGCAATATAAAGTGGAACATATGGCTTATTGAGGGAGAGAAACATCACTACTCATTTATGTGGTTTTATTGGCTTGGCAAACAAATTACCTAGTGAAAGGGCAGAAAAAAAACGCTTTATAAAAAAAAATACCTTTGGCAGTTTTGTATTAACCAATATTATCCAAAAATACAGTACCTGATAACAGGCATGGCTTTTCCATCTCCAGCGGCATGCATTGGTGGAGGCGGCGGTGGCTCATGGGGTCTCACTAATACCCGGTCTTCAACCCTGTTCAGAAGATCGTTCATCTGGCTATAAGGGAGTGCAGCAAGTGAGAAGGGCCCGTCGGCAGTCTCTCCATAAGCTTGTGGCCTAGTGAAAGAATAGGTGTTAATGAGGGTAAATATTTCCCACAGACGTGATAACGTTAGCTCATGACTTACTAAAACATTTTCTATAATAATAATAAATTAACGCAGAGAACATTGGTGAAATGAAAACAAATAGAAAAAAGTCTGTAATGAGTAATGTTTTCTATTAGAGGAACTCTAGAGCAGCCTGTACTGTAGTCCCCTAAACTTCACAAAGCCTCTTCAGCACCCCCAAAAACATACATATGACAGGAAGGAGAGGGTGCAGCTGCAGTAAACCGTTATTTTTCACTAGATGGTGGCCCGATTCGAATGCATCGGGTATTCTAGAATAAGTATGTAGTTTATTTATGAAGTTTTAATAATAATGCAATAATGCACCCCCCAATCCGGATATGCATGGTCCTCTCACCCCCAATCCTGATATTCATGGTACCCCTCCCCCCCATCCTGGTATGCATGGTCCCCTCACCCGCCAATCCTGGAATGCATGGTGCTCTCACCCTCCAATCCTGGTATGCATGGTCCTCTCACCCCCCTTTCCTGGTATGCATGGTCCCGTCACCCCCCTTTCGTGGTATGCATGGTCCCCTCATGCCCCAATCCTGATATGCATGGTTCTCTCACCCCCCAATCCTGATATGCATGGTACCCCTCACCCCCCAATCCTGATAAGCATGGTCCCTTCACCCTCCAATCCTGGAATGCATGGTCCTCTCACCCCCCAGTCCTGGTATGCATGGTCCCCCTCACCCCCCTTTCCTGGTATGCATGGTCCCGTCACCCCCCCTTTCCTGGTATGCATGGTGTCCTCATCCCCCCTTTCCTGGTATGCATGGCCCCCTCACCTCCCTTTCCTGGTATGCATGGTCACCCTCACCCCCCTTTCTGGGTATGCATGGTCCCCCTCCCTCCCCCCCATTGCTGGTATGCATGGTCCCCCTCCTCCCCATTGCTGGTATGCATGGTCCCCCTCACCCCCTTTACTGGTATGTATGGTCATCCTCACCCCCTTTCCTGGTATGCATGGTCCCCCTCCCCCCCCATTGCTGGTATGCATGGTCCCCCTCCCCCCATTGCTGGTATGCATGGTCACCCTCACCCCCCCATTGGTGGTATGCATGGTCCCCCTCACCCCCCCATTGGTGGTATGCATGGTCCCCCCCCCCCCATTGCTGGTATGCATGGCCCCCTCACCTCCCTTTCCTGGTATGCATGGCCCCCTCACCTCCCTTTCCTGGTATGCATGGTCCCGTCACCCCCCTTTCCTGGTATGCATGTATGCATGGTCCCCTCAACTCCCTTTCCTGGTAAGCATGGTCACCCTCACCCCCTTATCCTGATATGCATGGTCACCCTCACCCCCGTAGATCCTGGTATACATGGTCACCCTCACCCCCCTTTCCTGGTATGCATGGTCCCCCCCCATTGGTGGTATGCATGGTCCCCCTCACCCCCCTTTGCTGGTATGTATGGTCACCCTCACCCCCCTTTCCTGGTATGCATGGTCCCCCTCCCTCCCCCCCATTGCTGGTATGCATGGTCCCCCTCCTCCCCATTGCTGGTATGCATGGTCCCCCTCCCCCCCATTGCTGGTATGCATGGTCCCCCTCCCCCCCATTGCTGGTATGCATGGTCCCCCTCCCCCCATTGCTGGTATGCATGGTCACCCTCACCCCCCCATTGGTGGTATGCATGGTCACCCTCACCCCCCATTGCTGGTATGCATGGTCCCCCTCCCCCCCATTGCTGGTATGCATGGCCCCCTCACCTCCCTTTCCTGGTATGCATGGTCCTGTCACCCCCCTTTCCTGGTATGCATGGTCCCCTCAACTCCCTTTCCTGGTAAGCATGGTCACCCTCACCCCCTTATCATGATATGCATGGTCACCCTCACCCCCGTAGATCCTGGTATGCATGGTCACCCGCACCCCCCCTTTCCTGGTATGCATGGTCACCCTCACCCCCCCTTTCCTGGTATGCATGGTCACCCTCACCCCCCTTTCCTGGTATGCATGGTCCCCCTCCCCCCATTGGTGGTATGCATGGTGCCCCTCACCCCCCTTTGCTGGTATGTATGGTCACCCTCACCCCCTTTCCTGGTATGCATGGTCCCCCTCCCCCCCATTGCTGGTATGCATGGTCCCACTCCTCCCCATTGCTGGTATGCATGTCCCCCTCACCTCCTTTGCTGGTATGTATGGTCACCCTCACCCCCCCTTTCCTGGTATACATGGTCACCCTCACCCCCCTTTCCTGGTATGCATGGTCCCCCCTCCCCCCCATTGCTGGTATGCATGGTCCCCCCTCCCCCCATTGCTGGTATGCATGGTCCCCCTCCCCCCATTGCTGGTATGCATGGTGCCCCTCCCCCCCATTGCTGGTATGCATGGTGACCCTCCCCCCATTGCTGGTATGCATGGTCCCCCTCCCCCCCATTGCTGGTATGCATGGTCCCACTCCCCCCCCATAGCTGGTATGCATGGTCCCCCTCACCCCATCATTGGTGGTATGCATGGTCACCCTCACCCCCCCCATTGCTGGTATGCATGGTTTCCCTCACCCCCCCATTGCTGGTATGCATGGTCCCCCTCACCCCCCCATTGCTGGTATGCATGGTCCCCCTCACCCCCCCATGGCTGGTATGCATGGTCCCCCTCACCCCCCTTTGCTGGTATGTATGGTCACCCTCACCCCCCTTTCCTGGTATGCGTGGTCTCTGTAAAAAAAAATAAATAAATAGTTATATACTCACCTTCCGTCAGCCTCCGATCTGCTTTCCACGCACCCGGCCTCGCGGTCCCAGTAATGCATTGCACGAAACACCGCTGATGACGTTGTACTCTCGCGAGAGTGATGTCATCTCCGGTCTAAGGCGCAAGGCATTACTGGGACCGCGAGGCCGGGCGCGTGGAAAGATCGGAGGCCGTCGGAAGGTGAGAATAACATTTTTTTTAATTTTAATTCTCTTTTTTACAGATCAAGGCCTGCCGCCCCATTGAGCGCTGCGCCCGACGCTGATTGGTCGCGGCCTAGCTTACCGTTACAAACAGCTGCGCCTGTCGCTGATTGGTCGCGGCCTGGCGGCTGTGACCAATCAGCGACCCGCGATTTCGGTTACAGACAGACATGATAAGGCATTTATATATATAGATGTTGCATCCAATCTGATGCCTTTCTGCTTGATAAATGGTGAGGTCCCAGTCAATGACGAGCATCAGCAAAAAATTCAAGGGCACTACAATATTGCTTATTAATCCTGGTATCTACAGTGACTAAGTGACAGAGTACAAATATATCCAAATGGATCAGCACTACTAAATACAGCCCAAGTTGCTGGTGATGTAGTATTATATCCCACCCTGACTCTTCAGATACACAATCATTATTTTCAGCAATGGCTTGACCAGGTCTTTTGCAATATTCTCTGCAGCACATTGTACCAACCTCAAAACTCATGCACCGTTCATTAAACATGCAATGTTAGAAGAGGGGTAATTTGGTCCATGTACAACAGAATTTTTTTATTTTTGGAGGGGGAAAGGTTGGTTAGCCGCAGAGCAGCAGTGTTTGGTGTTGCTGAGGGAGGTGGTTGCTATTTGGTGCTTTCGGAGAGGTATTGCGTGCTGCGTTACGGCATGTGATGCTGTTGGAGGGCATGCTGTGGCATCTGTTTAGTGCTGCTTGAGAAGCAAGTTGTGCTGCACTGTGGATATGGCTTGGAACTACGGCAGAGATGTGTTGAGCTGTATTTTAGCAGTTGGTTCTATTAGAGGGTATAAGGTGGGCATGGTAGCATTTTCATGGTGCTGCCGAGGGAAATATGAGCACTGTAAGGTGGATTTTCTTTGATACTGCTACAGAAGTAATATGAGTTCTGTATGGAGAACTTGTTAGCTGTTGAGACTCTGGCATTATGGCAGATAAGCTGGTAAGGCCTGAGTAATAAAGTCTGGCAACTAGTACGGTAAATACTGTAGGAAAAGAATCCTTCAAGTTATACTCGAAAAAAGATATGCTGCTACATTTAGCGTAATAAGTTACCCACTGTCTATACTAAAAAAAGTCTCTTCCTCGCTGTGTAACTGCTGAACAAACTTCCGTGCTCCGCAGTCCTGAATATCTCTGAACAGAGAGACACAGAGCTGCATAGTATGAGATGAGACACTGAACTAACAGCAAGACCCCGTAGGAAAGCTCCAATAAGTCCTAAAGAAGTCGCACAGTGAGGCTCATTACATGGTATGTATTCAAGGCAGAAAGAGCGCAGCTCTGGAGATGGAGAAACTTGCAAGGAACCATCCGTAAACTATACACGGAGAAGAAATCAAAGCTATTGCAGTTTTATGGCACATTTAGTAGTCATTCCTAAAGAATGTAAGTAAATTATCAGCACTGTTATCACTGTAGTGGAGATGGTACTAAGAAATTGAGAATGTGATTCTAGATACTTAAAATGCGCACAGCACCCTTCACATGGCAAGAAAAGCCCATAAGTTATAGTTCTGTGATATAACACACCTTGTTTCAAAATGGGAGGCTGGACCATTAACAATTTCTATATGCTTGTGTGCATCTACGTCGTCCTCAGCCAGTTCTTGGCCAAGAGCTAACTTCTGCCACTCACGACGTCTGTCATGTGGAGCTCGAGGCACTTTCTCAGGCTCATGCGGACGATCGATATTCTTTTGCTGAAAAAAAAAAAAATCCAAATATAATACCATAAATATGAAGCGAACTTCAGGATCTTAAAGGAAAATGCAGCACAGGGGATACACAACTGACCAACTACTACAAAGATTTATCCTGGCAATCCATTTTTTCTAAACCCCATTTCCAGGGAATTTTCCTCTACTGGCGATAGTGGAAGGCTGCTGCTAAAAACTGCCATTTATGCCACATTCATACACATTCATTACTGCGGCATTCTATTTAGTAATATAAAACCAACCACTTTTCCAGCATTTTTTAAAAAGGAATCTAAGAAAGATCAATCCTCCCAAGTCGTCTATATGGGAATGTAGGTCATATACAGTTGAATAAAATTATACCTTGCTTTTAGTGATCTGATGTCTTATTCCAGAGAAATCAGTATTTTCCTCATATGTAAATGAGCTGTTAAGATCTATGGGCTGGAAAAAAAATCTTCCCGATAATGTCTCCAGAGCTTATTTTTAATGTGCATTACCAGTGTGAACCGAGTAATAACTGACATTTTTTCGCTCATAATCACACACAGCTCTATAGTGAGATCAGAACTTACACAGTACAACAGAAGTGAAGTTTGTCTCATTACAAACATTTGTAGCAGCACTTGTCCTCACACAGTGGTGGTTGCTATTACGCAGAGGTGTGCGTGTTTATAACTAACATGATACAGCAGAGTTGAATCTTGTCTCATTACAAACACCTTTGCAGTTGTGATATCACAGTGCTGTCAGCTCTGTTGTACTGCCTTCTGCCACACTGGCTGCCTGTGATATAGAAGTTGAAGCACTGAGATGTGAGAAAACAATTGTAGCTGCATATGTTTTTCCAATGACACAAAGTTCACTTCTGATACACTGTGTTAGCACTGATCTCTCTGCAGAGCTGTCTGTGATTCTGAGAGCAAAGCGTCAGTCATTACTTGGTTCACACTGGTAACTCTTCGTTTCATTTAAAATAAGCTTTGAAGGCAGATTTTCATGCAGATCTGTGTCCGGACTATAGTCCCTAAGAGCTCTTTTACATGTAAGAAAAATGTGGATTTTTATAGAACAAGATATCATTTCACATATGAAAGCATAATTTTATTCAGCTTTTTATGACCTGCATTCCCATCAAGACTGCTTAGAAGGGTTGATCCTACTGACAGTATCCCTTTAATATAAATGTGGTAATAAACACATCATACCTTCTGCTTTCTCTTTTCTTTTCGTTTGTCTTCAGTGTCCTGTATCATCTTCTCTTTCCACAAGTCAAAAAAGTAGGATGGGTTGGTGTAGAATTTTAAACCCGATTTACCATCATCTCTATTAAAAAAAGAAATATAAAGATATTGAGATATGGCAAAAAAAACCATGGAAGAAAATGATGTGTCTTCAATTTTGACATCTACTAATAATCGACATTGTCTACTTTTCTCTTTCAAATATATTACGTTTTCATCAACAGAACAAAAGTCTACAATTCTATATATAGCTTCAGTAATTGCACAAAACATGTAATGAAGAACATAAAAGAGAACAAAGGCAATTACCAACATTGCAGCTATAATAGAAAGAGAAAATTAAAAAAATGGGGGTGGGGGATAAAAGGGTACAAAGGAGGCAAAAGGAGAAATGTGAAGGTAAGAACCAGGTGTTGATCACATGACCTGAAAGGTCCTGAAGCTAGTGGGGTGGGAGGTCCTTCAGGTACTCAAGACGTGCAGCCTCCGTGCAGGTCCTGGTGGCTTCCTCTGCTGCTCTACACTGATCACGTAGATCAGTGTAAAGCAGGAGAAGCAGGCTACCTTGGATCTTATCCTTATAAACAGGGAGGAAATGGTTGAGGAGGTAAAAGTGGCTGGGACACTAGGAGGTAGCAACCATGCTATTTTAGAATTTTGGATAACTAGAGGAGGAAGACCTGTGAAGACTCAGACGTCAAAGTTAGATTTCAGAAAGGCAGATTTTAAGGGATTCAGAAAGAGAACTGGAGGGATCCAATGGCTGGATATCCATACGGACAAAAATGTCCAGGAAGGATGGGAAATCTTTAAAAATGAAATTCTCAAAGCACAATCGTTAACAATTCCGAAAAGAGGGAAGAATAGGAAGCATTTAAGGGAACCAGGATGGATGAACACAGAACTTAAGCAAATGCTAAAAAGGAAGAAAGAAATGTTTATAAAATGGAAAGAGGGAGGCATATCTAAAGAAGAATATAATGCTGTCTGCAGAACCTGCAGGGCACGAATCAGATTATCTAAAGCTGACAGTGAATTGAGGCTTGCAAGAGACGACAAAAGCAATAATAAAGGATTTTGGGGATATGTCAAAAAGTAAAGTCAAAGATGCTATAGGATTTCTACAGGATGAAAATGACAAAATGGTAAGACAGGATGTTGAGAAGGCCGAACTTTTAAATTCCTATTTTGCATCTGTTTTCTCTCAGAAAGGAAATGTAACATCAATTATTCTTCACTGTCCTATTAAGGGAATAGAAGAATCCAGGATAACTATAAACAGAAATATAGTGAGGAAACACTTAGCTAACCTAAATGAATTCAAGTCTCCAGGTCCAGACGAATTACACCCCAGAGTACTGAAGGAGATAGCAGAAGAAATTTTTGAACCGCTCTCCATAATCTTTGAAAATTCGTGGAGAACAGGAGAAGTCCCAGAAGACTGGAGAAGAGCAAATGTTGCTCCTATCTTCAAAAAGGGGAAGAAGGTGGACCCAGGCAACTATAGGCCGGTGAGTCTGACTTCTATACCAGGAAAGAGCTTTGAACAAATTATTAAACAACATGTACAGTTGTGGCCAAAAGTATTGACAACCCTGCAATTCTGTCAGATAATAGTTTGTTCCTGAAAATGATTGCAAACACAAATTCTTTGGTATTATTATCTTCATTTAATTTGTCTTAAATGAAAACACAAAAGAGAATGAAGCAAAAAGCAAAACATTGATCATTTCACACAAAACTCCAAAAATGGGCCAAACAAAAGTATTGGCAACCTCAGCCTAATACTTGGTTGCACAACCTTTAGCCAAAATAACTGCGACCAACCGCTTCTGGTAACCATCAATGAGTTTCTTACAATGCTCTGCTGGAATTTTAGACCATTCTTCTTTGGCAAACTGCTCCAGGTCCCTGATATTTGAAGGGTGCCTTCTCCAAACTGCCATTTTTAGATCTCTCCACAGGTGTTCTATGGGATTCAGGTCTGGACTCATTGCTGGCCACCTTAGAAGTCTCCAGTGCTTTCTCTCAAACCATTTTCTAGTGCTTTTTGAAGTGTGTTTTGGGTCATTTTCCTGCTGGAAGACCCATGACCTCTGAGGGAGACCAAGCTTTCTCACACTGGGCCCTACATTATGCTGCAAAATTTGTTGATAGTCTTCAGACTTCATAATGCCATGCACACGGTCAAGCAGTCCAGTGTCAGAGGCAGCATAGCAACCCCAAAACATCAGAGAACCTCTGCCATGTTTGACTGTAGGGACCGTGTTCTTTTCTTTGAATGCCTCTTTTTTTCTCCTGTAAACTCTATGTTGATGCCTTTGCCCAAAAAGCTCTACTTTTGTCTCATCTGACCAGAGAACATTCTTCCAAAACGTTTTAGGCTTTTTCAGGTAAGTTTTGGCAAACTCCAGCCTGGCTTTTTTATGTCTCAGGGTAAGAAGTGGGGTCTTCCTGGGTCTCCTACCATACAGTCCCTTTTCATTCAGACGTCGACGGATAGTACGGGTTGACACTGTTGTACCCTCGGACTGCAGGGCAGCTTGAGCTTGTTTGGATGTTAGTCGAGGTTATTTATCCAACATCCGCACAATCTTGCGTTGAAATCTCTTGTCAATTTTTCTTTTCCGTCCACATCTAGGGAGGTTAGCCACAGTGCGATGGGCTTTAAACTTCTTGATGACACTGCGCACGGTAGACACAGGAACATTCAGGTCTTTGGAGATGGACTTGTAGCCTTGAGATTGCTCATGCTTCCTCACAATTTGGTTTCTCAAGTCCTCAGACAGTTCTTTGGTCTTCTTTCTTTTCTCCATGCTCAATGTGGTATACACTAGGACACAGGACAGAGGTTGAGTCAACTTTAATCTATGTCAACTGGCTGCAAGTGTGATTTAGTTATTGCCAACACCTGTTAGGTGCCACAGGTAAGTTACAGGTGCTGTTAATTACACAAATTAGCGAAGCATCACATGATTTTTCGAACAGTGCCAATATTTTTGTCCACCCTCTTTTTTATGTTTTGTGTGGAATTATATCCACTTTGGCTTTAGGACAATTCTTTTTGTGTTTTTTCATTTAAGACAAATTAAATGAATATAATAATACCAAAGAATTTGTGTTTGCAATCATTTTCAGGAAGAAACTGAGTATTATCTGACAGAATTGCAGGGGTGTCAATACTTTTGGCCACAACTGTATGTCAGTACCTGGATAAAAATGAAGTGATTAAACAGTCAGCATGGGTTCGTAACTAATAAGTCTTGTCAGACTAATTTAATTTCCTTCTATGACAGAATCACTGATTGGGTGGATCAGGGAAATGTTGTAGATATAGTATATCTTGACTTCAGCAAAGCATTTGACAAAGTATCTCATACAATCCTTATTGAAAAAATGACTAAGTATGGAATGGACAAGGCAACTGTTAGATGGATTCCTAACTGGCTTAGTGATCGGACCCAAAGAGTGGTCGTAAATGGCTGCACATCCAGTTGGAAGAATGTCTCAAGTGGGGTACCACAGGGCTCTGTCCTGGGCCCTGTATTGTTCAACATCTTTATCAATGATTTAGATGAAGGAATTGAGGATAAACTGATTAAATTTGCTGATGACACAAAGCTAGGAGGGACAGCTAATACTAGAAAAGAGAGAGAGAGAAGATTCAAAAAGATATAAATAAACTGGAGCAGTTGGCAGCAACTAACAGAATGGTTTTTAACAGGGAAAAATGCAAAGTACTACATCTGGGCAATAAAAATGAAAAAAAGCATATACAGAATGGGAGGAATAGAGCTAAGCAACAGCACATGTGAAAAAGACTTGGGTATACTAATAGATCACAGACTGAATATGAGTCAACAGTGTGATGCAGCAGCAAAAAGGGCAAATGCAATTCTAGGATGTATTAACAGAAGCATTCAGTCTAGACCACATGAAGTCATTATTGCCCTCTACTCCTCTTTGGTCAGACCTTATCTGGAATACTGTGTCCAGTTTTGGGCGCCACATTTTAAAAAAGACATCAACAAACTGGAGCAAGTTCAGAAAAGAGGGAACAGAATGGTGACCGGTCTGCAAACCCTGTCTTATGATGAAAGGTTGCAGGATTTGGGAATGTTTAGCCTGCAAAAGAGAGAACTGAGAGGAGACTTAATAACTGTCTACAAATATCTCAAGGGCTGTCACATTGCAGAAGGATCATCTTTATTCTCATTTGCACAAGGAAAGACTAGAAGCAATGGGATGAAACTGAATGGGAGGAGACACAGATTAGATATCAGAAAAAACTTTTTGACAGTTAGAGTGATCAATGAGTGGAACAGGCTGCCACGAGAGGTGGTGAGTTCTCCCTCAATAGAAGTTTTCAAACAGAGGCTGGACAGATATCTGTCTGGGATGATTTAACGAATCCTGCTTTGAGCAGGGGGTTGGACCAGATGGCCCAGGAGGTCCCTTCTAACTCTACGATTCTATGATTAAGTTCTATCTGCATCAATCACATAGACCAGTGTAGGGCAGCAGGAGGGATAGCCGTTCTCTCTGCATTAATCACGTAGATCAGTGTAGGGCAGCAGGAGGGATAGCCATTCTCTCTGCATTAATCACGTAGATCAGTGTAGGGCAAGAAGTGGGAAAGTCAATCTCTCTGCAGCAATCACTTTAGATAAGTGTAGGGCAGTAGGTGGGATAGCCTTTCTCTCTGCAGCAATCACGTAGATCAGTGTAAAGCAGGAGAAAGGATAGCAGTTATCCCTGCATCAATCACACAGATCAGTGTAGGGCAGCAGGAGGGTTAGCCATTCTATCTGCAACAATCATGTAGATCAGTGTATGGCAGAAGGAGGAGAGACGTTTTTCTCTGTAATTGGAAAGGACGTGTTGTCTCGAGTTCATCCTCACAGGAAGCTGCCTCTGGACTATAACGTGCACGCACTTTTTAACAAGAGTTTCTTACTTTTCATATACACAGTACAGATGAAGAGTTGGTGAAAAGAAGAGGTAGAGTTGAAGAACTACTAGGACCTGACCTTCATTTAGGCTTCTCTGCCAATCCATTGAAAAAGACACTGCATAGTTTCATGTAAAATCTTTCAAAAGGTTACATGCTGTTATATCAATGAAATATAGACACATTTTATATATTGTTTGGCTTGTTTATTGATGCAAATGTACACTAGAATAGATAGTATTGTGTATTGTACTGAAGCTTCATAGTCCACTGTTCCACTTATGTAACAAATCGGAATTTGTCAAAAAATACATTTGCGACATAGTAAACCTTTATCAGTTGTAATTTGCATTTTTAACAAAGGATAGATGTCCATCAAAGGCAATACACATGAATATTTAATAATTATCACAACATAAAGTACTACTTACAGGCAAGATTCCAACAGCCTACAATCCAGAACAATCCTATGAATTATGAATAATTTCAAAGCCATTTACTGTATGCTCGAATCCTGAAACTAAGTGATGACTTAGAGGGTAAATAAGAAAAAGGTTAAAAATTAAAGCGTTATTCTAATAACACTAATGTGACAGGGAAAGAGCCGCCAAGGAGACAATTACAAAGTAGATTAATATATGCAGTTCCTTTTTTTCCCCTTCATCTTGTTGAGTACATTCTGGAAGAGATGAAAGATTCACAGCGTCAATCTGTGAATTAAAAGGGAACTCGACGAGGGTTCTTGGGTGGCAGTTTAACCTCACACTCGAACAGAATGTTCAAAGTACAGTACATTATTTTAATTGGTATGCTTAAATAATGGGAATAAATATGTGACATCTGCTGTACCGCATGTGCGCAAAGCAGCAGCTGATCCTTATGTTCAAGACAAAATACGCAGCTTTGTACGTGAAATTAGGGTGCATGTCGTAATACCGAGCCTGATAGATTAACACTGCATTAATGCCATCTGCAGGCTCAGTCCAATCACGAGAGTGCCAATCCTTCCGGAGTTTTTTGTACTAAGTGACCTTCAGAATTGGAGTAATATTAGCGACAAACATAGAGCGTAATGGTTTTAGTTCCAGTTTCAGGAGTAGTTGCCAACAAAATTTGAAAAAAATAAAATCTCTTTAAAAAATAATAATAATAAAAAAAAATAAGCTGCTGTGATTAAAGTACTCCATGCTCGTAGTGCGCTTTTGTGCCATAATAGCATACAATTCAATTACCGTACATACAGTACATTACTTGACGTTCCATCAATCTCCACATGCCGCCTAATTCCGGACTGCAGAGTAAGCACATGCATTGTAAAGCTAACTCCAAGTGCAATGAACAGTTAAATCTCAGCACAGACAAATAGATTTTAATGAGCTTGAAAAATCAATGTTCCTTTTATTCCAGCATTAGCCTATAAGCCAATCCCTTCCTTTTGTATAATACAATGGAAATGTTGCAGTTTTCTATACACCCACCCAAGTCATTTTAAGATTGCACATCGTGTAATGATGGCACTTCACCTCTACACTGTATCTGTAGATTAAAGGATCAAGAATCTGACCTCACTTATGTGTCACTTTATTCAGTCTTTCTATTATTTATGTTAAGCTACATCTTCATTTGCTGTCATCGGTATGGCTACCATTGCACCACCTACACTATCTGTCTGCCTTAGTATGCAAATGGTTAGGGCCTTTGCATATGGCAGAATGTACAGAGCCAGAAAGCAGGGTATGATGGTTGTACAGCACTGATAGGTCGGGATCACACATGCGAGAAACACGGCCGAGTCTCGCATGTTAATACCCGGCACCGGCACGCGGGAGCGGAGCGTGCGGCTGCATACCAATACATGCAGCCGCAGGCTCCACTCCCGAGTGCCGGGTATTAAGATGCGAGACGGCCGTGTTTCTCCCATGTGTGATCCCGGCCTTATACGGAGTCTCAGATTGCAGGCATCAAAATATTCTCCTGTAGATGCAATGCAGTATGGCAATATTCATACACAGTCTGAAATATGAAAAAAACTTTGTATGCCGCCTCTATGAATTTATGAGGTATGATAAAGGCTTAACCCACGTCTCTGACAAACTAAATAGACTCGTAATGGTGGAGCATATTGAATGTCACTCTTGTTCTCAAAGTCAAATGTATGCTTAAAGGGAATCTGTCAGCAAGTTTTTGCTACCTTATCTGAGAGCAGCGTAATATCAGCAAAGAGAAGCTGAATCCAACGATGCATCACGATTAGTGTTGAGCATTCCGATACCGCAAGTATCGGGTATCGGCCAATACTTGCTGTATCGGAATTCCGATACCGACTTCCGATATTTTTTCAATATCGGAAGTCGGCATCGGAATCGGAAGTTCAAAGTTGATTGACAGCCTGACGTCATCATGATGCGCGGTGTGCGCGCATCATGATGCGCCGTCATTTGGGGCCTTCCGGGGGTCTCTGCCGGCCTGCCGGGGGGCTGTGTGGACTGCCCGGGGTCTGTACCGGCCTGCCGGGGGGCTGTGCCGGCCTGCCGGTGGTCTGTGCACCCTGTGGGGGTCTGTACCGGCCTGCCGGGGGGCTGTGCCGGCCTGCCGGGGGGCTGTGCTGATGTCCGGGGGTCTGTGCAAGCATCGTCCGATGGGACTACAAGTCCCATCGGGCGATGCCTGCTACCATGACAGTGATTGACACATTAGCCAATGATGGGACAGTAGTAGTCCCATCATCCGGCTAATGTGTTAAATGTTAAAAAAAAAAAAAAAATACTACATACATACTACATGCATGCTACATACATACTACATGCTACATACATACTACAGATATACTACATGCATGCTACATACATACTACATGCTACATACATACTACATATATACTACATGCATGCTACATACATACTGCATGCTACATACATACTACATACATACCACATATATACTACATACATACTACATGCATGCTACATACATACTACATACATACTACATGCATGCTACATACATAACACATATATACTACATGCATGCTACATACATACTACATGCTACATACCACATACATACTACATACATACTACATACATACTACATGCATGCTACATACATACTACATGCTACATACATACTACATGCTACATACATACTACATATATACTACATGCATGCTACATACATACTACATGCTACATACATACTACATATATACTACATACATACTACATACATACTACATGCATGTTACATACATACTACATACATACTACATGCATGCTACATACATAACACATATATACTACATGCATGCTACATACATACTACATACATACCATATACATACTACATACATACTACATACATGCTACATGCTACATACATACTACATATATACTACATGCATGCTACATACATACTACATGCTACATACATACTACATATATACTACATGCATGCTACATACATACTGCATGCTACATACATACTACATACATACTACATGCTACATACATACCACATATATACTACATACATACTACATACAATACATTCATACAATACATACATAGACATACAGTACATATAACATAGAGTAACATACTTACAAATACTTGTCACATTGTTCCCCGAAGCCATTGTCTTTTACGGAATAAATATTAACATAACAAACCACAAAAATACTCACCCACGATCCGAAGCAGTCCACGAGTGTGTCCCACGACGATCTTGGGTAGAGAACTGCAGCATATTTTTGTGGTTTGTTATGTTAATATTTATTCCGTAAAAGACAATGGCTTCGGGGAACAATGTGACAAGTATTGGTAAGTATGTTACTCTATGTTATATGTACTGTATGTCTATGTATGTATTGTATGAATGTATTGTATGTAGTATGTATGTAGTATATATGTGGTATGTATGTAGCATGTAGTATGTATGTAGTATGTATGTAGCATGCATGTAGCATGCAGTATGTATGTAGCATGCATGTAGTATATATGTAGTATGTATGTGGTATGTATGTAGCATGTAGTATGTATGTAGCATGCATGTAGTATGTATGTAGTATGTATGTAGCATGCATGTAGTATGTATGTAGCATGTAGTATGTATGTAGCATGCATGTAGTATATATGTAGTATGTATGTAGCATGTAGTATGTATGTAGCATGCATGTAGTATGTATGTAGTATGTATGTGGTATGTATGCAGCATGTAGCATGCATGTAGTATGTATGTAGTATATATGTGGTATGTATGTAGCATGTAGTATGTATGTAGCATGCATGTAGTATATATGTAGTATGTATGTAGCATATATGTAGTATGTATGTAGCATGCAGTATGTATGTAGCATGCAGTATGTATGTAGCATGCAGTATGTATGTAGCATGCAGTATGTATGTAGCATGCAGTATGTATGTAGCATGCATGTAGTATATATGTAGCATATATGTAGTATGTATGTAGCATGTAGTATATACACTCACTGGCCACTTTATTAGGTACACCATGCTAGTAACGGGTTGGACCCCCTTTTGCCTTCAGAACTGCCTCAATTCTTCGTGGCAGAGATTCAACAAGGTGCTGGAAGCATTCCTCAGAGATTTTGGACCATATTGACATGATGGCATCACACAGTTGGCGCAGATTTGTCGGCTGCACATCCCTGATGCGAATCTCCCGTTCCACCACATCCCAAAGATGCTCTATTGGATTGAGATCTGGTGACTGAGGAGGCCATTTGAGTACAGTGAACTCATTGTCATGTTCAAGAAACCAATCTGAGATGATTCGAGCTTTATGACATGGCGCATTATCCTGCTGAAAGTAGCCATCAGATGTTGGGTACATTGTGGTCATAAAGGGATGGACATGGTCAGCAACAATACTCAGGTAGGCTGTGGCGTTGCAACGATGCTCAATTGGTACCAAGGGGCCCAAAGAGTGCCAAGAAAAAATTCCCCACACCATGACACCACCACCACCAGCCTGAACCGTTGATACAAGGCAGGATGGATCGATGCTTTCATGTTGTTTACGCCAAATTCTGACCCTACCATCCGAATGTCGCAGCAGAAATCGAGACTCATCAGACCAGGCAACGTTTTTCCAATCTTCTACTGTCCAATTTCGATGAGCTTGTGCAAATTGTAGCCTCAGTTTCCTGTTCTTAGCTGAGAGGAGTGGTACCCGGTGTGGTCTTCTGCTGCTGTAGCCCATCTGCCTCAAAGTTCGACGCACTGTGCGTTCAGAGATGCTCTTCTGCCTACCTTGGTTGTAACGGGTGGCAATTTGAGTCACTGTTGCCTTTCTATCAGCTCGAACCAGTCTGCCCATTCTCCTCTGACCTCTGGCATCAACAAGGCATTTCCGGCCACAGAACTGCCGCTCACTGGATTTTTTTTCTTTTTCGGACCATTCTCTGTAAACCCTAGAGATGGTTGTGCGTGAAAATCCCAGTAGATCAGCAGTTTCTGAAATACTCAGACCAGCCCTTCTGGCACCAACAATCATGCCACGTTCAAAGGCACTCAAATCACCTTTCTTCCCCATACTGATGCTCGGTTTGAACTGCAGGAGATTGTCTTGACCATGTCTACATGCCTAAATGCACTGAGTTGCCGCCATGTGATTGGCAGATTAGAAATTAAGTCTTAACACACAGTTGGACAGGTGTACCTAATAAAGTGGCCAGTGAGTGTATGTAGTATGCATGTTGCATGCATGTAGTATATATGTAGTATGTATGTTGCATGTAGTATATATGTAGTATGCATGTTGCATGCATGTAGTATATATGTAGTATGTATGTTGCATGTAGTATATATGTAGTATGAATGTAGCATGTATGTAGTATGTAAATTTTTTTTTTTTTTTTTTACATTCAACACATTAGCCGGATGATGGGACTACTACTGTCCCATCATTGGCTAATGTGTCAATCACTGTCATGGTAGCAGGCATCGCCCGATGGGACTTGTAGTCCCATCGGACGATGCCTGCACAGACCCCCGAAGCCTGCACAGCCCCCCGGCAGGCCGGCACAGCCCCCCGGCAGGCCGGCACAGCCCACCGGAGCCTGCACAGACCACCAGCAGGCCGGCACAGCCCCCCGGCAGGCCGGCACAGCCCACCGGAGCCTGCACAGACCACCGGCAGGCCGTCACAGCCCCCCGGAGCCTGCACAGCCCCCCCGGCAGGCCGGCACAGCCCCCCCGGCAGGCCGGCACAGACCACCGGAGCCTGCACAGACCCCCTGGCAGGCCGGCACAGCCCCCCGAAAGGCCCGTACAGACCCCAGAGAGGCTGTACAAGGCAAAAACAGGGTTTTTCTTATTCCGATACCGGAAGTCCCATAGACTTGAATGGGACTTCCGGTATCGGAATCGGCGATACCGATACTTTTTTTTTTTTTTTAAGATCGGCCGATCCATTCCGATCCGATACTTTGAAGTATCGGACGGTATCGCTCAACTCTAATCACGATTACTGGGTGCAGCCATTATGACAGTTTTTAGGTATAGAATGCAGCAGAGCTGAGAAAGCTAATCCCACCCACACCAGGCACTCTAAGTACAAAGTCCATAGACTGTGAGCTGCTCATCACAGGGAGGCGTTGCTAGACTAGTGTAGCCTGACAATGTTAATATTTTAGTGATAAATCCTTCACAGTTAGTAAACAACAACGCGCACTTTGACAAGTGACACATCCCTATTTCAGCCTCTATATCGTGTCTTCAGAATACATAGCAAAAACCTGCTGACAGATTCCTTTTAAATAACTAGAAGGAACACTAATCTTTTTCATACAAATGTGCAACAGTCCCATTTTTTTTTTATTGTACCAAAGGAACTGACAAATGTTGCAACATTGCGAAGGGTCCTAAACTAAATGTATTCAACTTGTAGGGTGTCAACAGCTCCTATGCTGGCTTATGCGTTTCTATGGTAACAGGCTTTATTTAAAAAAGAGAGAGAAACATGGATTCTTGTGATAACTCACCATAAAATCCTTTTCTCCAAGACGCTCATTGGGGGACACAGATACTGTGGGTGTATGCTTCTGCCGCTAGGAGGCTGACACTAAGTGAAAAAAAGAGGATAGCTCCTCTTCTGCAGTATACACCCTCGCCCCTATTGCGAGCGGAAATCAGTTTGGTGCCAAAGCAGTAGGAGGACAACAAATCAGCCGTAATACAGGTACAACATGTCCAAAACACCACCCTTATATCAAATTAGTAAATGCATATAAATTTAAACAAAACAAGAGCCAACTGGCTAATAGGATGGGTGCTGTGTCCCCCAATGAGCGTCTCGGAGAAAAGGATTTTACGGTGAGTAATCACAAAAATCCATGTTTCTCCTTCGCCTCATTAGGGGACACAGATACTGTGGGACGTCCTAAAGCAGTCCCTGGGTGGGAGATTGACTCACCGATCCAAGCTACATGCACCCCTTGTTTAAAGGTGCGCCACCGCTGCTTGGAGAATCCTTCTACCCAGGCTCGCATCCGCCGAGGCCTGAGCATGAATATTATAATGTTTGGCAAATGTGTGCAGGCTGGACCAGGTTGCTGCCTTGCAAACCTGTTCCGTCGAAGCCTGGTGCCGAAGCGCCCAAGAGGCGCCCACTGCCCGAGTAGAGTGCGCTCTGATCCCTGCTGGAATCGCCTTGCCTCTGATGCGGTAGGACTCCTGAATAGTCAAACGAATCCATCTGGCTATGGTCGATTTTGAGGCAGCGAGTTTCTTCCTGCGCCCTTTGGGGAGCACGAACAGCGTGTCCGTCTGACGAAAGGGTGCAGTCCTCGACAAGTACCTCCGGAGGGCTCTTACCAGGTCTAACGTGTGAAGAACCTTTTCCACACGGTGCACCGGTGCTGGACAAAATGAAGGCAAGACAACATCTTCATTAATGTGAAAAGAAGACACGACCTTCGGCAGAAAAGGAGGGGCTGGTCTGAGCATCACCTTACCCTTATGGAAACTGAGGAACGGGGCTTGGCAGGATAGAGCTGCCAGTTCTGAAACCCGCCTGATAGAAGTGATGGCCACTAGGAACACCACTTTCCAGGAAAGGTACCTCAAGGAGATATCCTGAAGCGGTTCAAATGGAGCTTCCTGCAGAACACTTAGGACCAGGTTAAGGTCCCAAGCGTCCATAGGCTCCTTATAGGGAGGTACCAAGTGGGAGACTCCCTGGATGAAAGTCTTCACCTGCAGATTGGTAGCAATTCTGCTCTGGAACAGGACGGATAAGGCCGATATTTGCCTCCTGAGGGAACTTGTGGCTAAGCCCAAGTCTAGGCCCGACTGGAGAAAAGTCAAGATGTTGGGGATCGAGAATGTCAGCGGAGGAAAACCACGGCCTCGACACCAAGCAAAGAACACCTTCCAGGTGTGGTGGTAAATTCGTGCTGACCACCTTGCTCCCGAACCCTGCCTGGGTTAGAATCCAAGATTCAATGGCCATGCCGTCAAACACAGGGCCCCTGAGTTCGGGTGCAAATCGGCCCTTGAAAAAGTAGATCTGGGCGCTCTGGCAGGCGCCAAGGAACGTCGGCGAGCAGCTGCATTAGATCTGAGTACCACGCTCGACGGGGCCAGCAGAATCGCCGGGACCCCTTCCATCTTGATCTTCTTGATGACCCTCGGAAGTAGTGGCAGCGGGGGAAATAGATATGGGAGGCGAAACTGGTTCCATGGCAGAACCAACGCATCCACAACGATTGCCTGCGGGTCCCTGGCCCGAGCGACATATGTGAGCACCTTGGCGTTCACTCTGGACGCCATCAGGTCCACATCTGGAGTTCCCCACAGCTGATAAATCTGCCGGAAGACTTCGGGACGTAGAGACCACTCTTCGGACGCAAGAGCCTGCTGGCTGAGAAAGTATCCCGCCCAATTTTCCACGCCCGGGATGTGGACAGCCGAAATCACCGAGTGGTTAGCTTCGGCCCACTGCAGAATGTGCCCCACCTCGCACATGATTACTCTGCTGCGGGTGCCCCCTTGGTGATTTATGTAAGCCACCGCCGTGGCGTTGTCCGACTGAATCCGGACGGGGCGGCCTGCTAGAAAGTGATGAACCTTTTGCAGAGCCAGCCGAATTGCTCGTATCTCCAATAAGTTGATCGGGAGGCGTGCCTCCTGTGGCGACCACCATCCCTGGGTCGTGTGGTGGCGAAACACCACTCCTCAGCCGAGGAGACTGGCGTCGGTTGTCATCACCAACCAATGGTCTGGGGGGAAAGGTTTCCCCTGGGTCAGAGAGGAACTGGTTAACCACCATCCGAGCGACTGCCTGACTTGAAAAGCCAGTCGGCACTGCCGATCGAGCATGAAGGGATTCTTGTCCCAAGCTGACAAAAGGGAGTGCTGCAGGGGGCGAAGATGGAACTGGGCGAACGGTACCGCTTCCATTGCTGCCACCATTTTCCCTAGACTCCTCATCCCGGATCGGATGGTATGAGGGACTGGTTGCCGAAGTGTCCGGACTCCCTGCCAGAGCGCTCGCACCTTTTCCTGAGGGAGAATTACCAACCCTCGGCGAGTGTCGAGAATCATTCCTAGGAAGGAGATCCTTTGAGCTGGCACAAGGGATGACTTCTTCGCATTGACCAACCACCCTAAGCGGGCAAGAGTATCTAGCGTGATGTTGACATTTTCCTCGCATGCCCGTATTGAAGGGCCTTTGACCAAGAGGTCGTCCCGATAAGGCAAGACGACTATGCCTCGAGAACGCAGTATGGCCATGACAACTGCCATAACCTTTGTGAACACTCTGGGGCCGTGGCTAGCCCGAAAGGTAGTGCTATGAACTGAAAACGTAGATCGCTGATGGCGAAGCGTAGCAACCTCTGATGAGGAGGAAAAATGGGAATATGCAGATATGCGTCCTGGATATCTATTGAGGCCAAGTATTCTCCCTGCTCCATGGCCGATATGACTGACCGGAGAGACTCCATCCGGAAATGTCTGATCCTGATGAATTTGTTCAGAACCTTCAGGTCCAAAACAGGCCTGACAGACCCGTCCTTTTTGGGAACCGCAAAAAGGTTGGAATAGAACTCCTGATTTTTTTTGTGTTCCGGCACTGGAACAATGACTCTGTTGTGCTGGAGCGATTTGATGGCTCCCAATAGAGCCCTTGCCTGGGCATCCCTCTGGGAAGCCGGGAAAGAAAAACCCATCTTGGCGGGTATCTGACAAATTCTATTTTGTAACCTGAGGCCACCAATTCCTTTACCCATGCGTCATGAGCGACATTGGCCCAGACTGGAAAAACCAGAGTAGGCGGCCGCCCACCTTGCCGGTGTTGTCTGGTAAAGGCCTTCAGTCATTTGGCCGACGATCTTTGGGATCTGGATCCCCTCGATCTGGGCTGCTGAGTACGCAATCTCTCCAATGGGTTGGCTCTATATGAGACCTGCCGCTCCCTATCCTGGTTGGGGCGGCCTGAGGCGGTGGAATTGGCCACTGCAGTCCACCCGGTGTTGCGAATGGCCCGAAAACATGCCTGAAACGGGTGACGAAAAAGCGGTTTGACCCTTTGTTGAGGTAGAAACCCGCTCCATCCTCCTGTGGAGTCGGAGATAAGTTGAACCAACTTCTCCCCAAATAGGTGGCCGCACTGATAAGGCAGGGAAGTCAAGGACATCTTAGAAGTAGAATCGACTCGCCATGTCCTTAACCATAGGGCTCTTCTGATAGAAATTGAATTAGCGGCAGCAAGTGACAAGCAATTGTCCGCATCCAAAGGCGCATTGATTACATAGTCTCCGGCCTTCGCCATCTGACCTGCAACCTCCGAAATCTCTGCAGGTAGATCCTGCGCGACCTTGTTTAATGTTTCTGACCATGATATCATAGCCTTGGCTACCCAAGTTGCTGTGAATGAGGGAGCGAGCTAACCCTGATGCCTCATATACTGAGCGAGCTAAGCTCTCTAAGGTGATCCGTAGGATCCTTAATTGAGGAAACACTAGGGACGTATAGCAGGGTCTTAGTGGCTAGGCGCGAAACCGGAGGATCCACCATCGGGGATTCCATCCATCTTTTACGGAGGTCCGGAGCAAACGGATACCTTGTTTCGAGTGCCTTTTGACCTGAGACGCCTGTCTGGATGTTCTCTGTGCCGCTGCACTATGTCCTCAAACTCCGGGTGAGAGGAAAAAATTCCTTGCGGGCACTTCACTCGCTTAAATGCCACTTTATGCCCCGTAGCCACTGCGGGATCATCCTCAATCCCCAAGGTCTGATTGAAGGCTTCTATGAGGCTGTCCACTGTTTCACGTGACACTGGAGTATCCAGGACAAGGGGCTCATCTGAGTCGAATTCTGAGGTCTGCTCGCTATCAACCACTGGTGACGGGAGCGAGAAGCAGAACTTACGGATACCAAGGCACCGGATGGACTGGGCGACACCGTGTGGATTCGTTTCCCTCGGGTCTGCCTGGAGTGAGAGCGGCCCCTGCAGGCGAGAGGCTCTTGTGAGGAAGTGGTCCCCTCTAAGGCCGGCGAGCCACTGTCCCTGCCTCCATCTGAGGCTTGAAGGGACTCAATTGAATGAACTGTGACAGTGAAAGGGCCCACTCTGGGGGGCTTGGCACATTGATCGCGGTCGCAGGTGAGGACGGACACTGAGGTTCTGTTAGGCGTCGGGTTCCGGGCGCTGCACAGCGGGAATCCCGAGCCTTGTCCTCTGCGGTCTGCCCACACCAGCATTGTGGGTTCGGTCGCAGGGGAGGGCTCCTGGGTGCGTTTGGAGTCGCCGGCTTTGCATAATCGCTTGCTCTGCGCCCGCGGAAGCACAGCCCGACAAGAGATGCATGCTGCTTCTTCTGACATGCTGTATCTGTCTGCTGCTGGGGATAGGGGGAAGGAGATAGCGCCTCGTTTTCCCTGTGGTCTCCCGGGCAGCACTTACCCCAGTCCTGTGCCCCACCCATTCCTGGACGCCTCCGCACAAAAATCGCGCGCCACCAGCTGTGGGGCGGACTGTCAGCATATAAACTGGTCCAGAGGCGGTACTTCCGGGTCTGCGGCCTAGCCGCACTCCGAAGCCGGGGACTAAATTTATCCCCCGCCGCCCAGGCCTGGGGGGCGGGCCACCGGAAGTGACGCGCAGCCCGGAGGCGGAACTTCCGGTCGCAGCCTAGCTTCGGCTAAAGCCGCGGCCTCAATTTATCCCCTGCCTGCGACGGGGGGGGGGGGGGGCGCGACGACTCCATGGCGCCACAAAAAATGGCGCCACTTACTGGCGAGGGCTTCTCCGCACCGCTCTGAAGCCACTGGCCGGTGGCATTTGACTGCTAAGGGCTCCAGCCCCGCATCTTCGCCGCAGGAGCCCTCCCAGACCCTCTCCTCACTGATGATCCTCTTCAGCTTCCCAGCTCAGGTATGTGAGGGGGCCTTGACAAAATAGGACGGTGCAGGCACCCTAGCTCCATCTAACCCCTTCAGGGGGTGAGGAGAAGGACCGTCCGCTGCCTTGCAGCACCGCAGTCTAAGCATTGGTGGAGCAGTGGGGGCCGCACAGATTAGTCTTGTGCTTCTGTACAGCCCATGGTTTCAATATCTAGGGGTGGTCAGGGCTAAGTCCGGCATTGTGTCCCACGTTGCGGGAGAGGATACGTGGAGGGACACTCGCACATGCTCGCCCGTTGATGGTTTGGGGAAATCGGCCACTTTCAATAGGATCCGTTGCCCCTGTCATCTTCACAGATGGTAAAAATAAAATAAAAAAAGGTCTGCGGAAAACGGCCCAGATATGTCCCACGGTGCAAGAGAGGATACGTGGAGATGATACTCAACACATGCTCGCCCGTTGATGGTTTGGGGAGAGCGGACCCTTTCAATAGGGTCCGTCGCCCCTGTCTCATCTTCATGGGAAAAGAAAAGAAAAAAAAAAAAAGAAAAAGTCTGGAGCAAAACTAGACGTGTGTGTCTCCATGGACACTAAGCAAAAAACTGAGTTCCGCCCGCAATAGGGGCGAGGGTGTATACGACGGAGGAGGAGCTAACCTCTTTTTTTCTTAGTGTCAGCCTCCTAGCGGCAGAAGCATACACCCACAGTATCTGTGTCCCCCAATGAGGCGAAGGAGAAAATATGATTATTTTAATTGTACGGCTGTACGTTATAAACTTCTGTGAAGCCCTTGGGGGTTCAAAGTGCTCACCACATATCTAGATAAGTTCCTTGGGGGGGTCTAGTTTCCAAAATGGGGTCACTTGTGGGGGGTTTCCACTGTTTAGGCACATCAGGGGCTCTCCAAACGTGGCATGGCCTCCAATCTGAATTCCAGCCAATTTTGCAGTGAAAAAGTTAAACGGCGCTCCTTCCCTTCCAAGCTCTGCCATGCGCCCAAACAGTGGTTCCCCCCCACATATCAGGTATCGGCGTACAGGACAAATTGCACAATAACTTTTCCAGTCCAATTTCTCCTGATACCCTTGGTAAAATAAAAAAATTGAACCTGAAGTAATTTTTTTTGTGAAAAAAAGTTAAATGTTCATTTTTTTTAAACATTCAAAAAATTCCTGTGAAGAACCTGAAGGGTTAATAAACTTCTTGAATATGGTTTTGAGCACCTTGAGGGGTGCAGTTTTCAGAATGGTGTCACTTTTGGGTATTTTCTATCATATAGACCTCTCAAAGTGACTTGAAATGTGATGTGGTCCGTAAAAATAAAATGGTGTTGTAAAAATGAGAAATCGCTGGTCAACTTTTAACCCTTATAACCTCCTAACAAAAAAAAATTTTGGTTCCCAAATTGTGCTGATGTAAAGTAAACATGTGGGAAATGTTACTTATTAAGTTTTTTGAGTGCCATATCTCTGAGATTTAAGAGCAAAAAAATTCAAAATTTCCATTTTTTTCACAAATAAACACAAGTTATATGAATGAAATTTTACCACTAACATGAAGTACAATATGTCACGAGAAAACCTTGTCAGAATCACCAGGATCCATGGAAGCGTTCCAGAGCTATTACCTCATAAAGGGACAGTGGTCAGAATTGTAAAAATTGGCCCGGGAATTAACATGCAAACCACCCTTGGGAGTAAAGGGGTTAAGGGAATGGGTGGACTGCAATACCAAGATAGGTTATCAAATTTGGGGTTACTCAAATTGGGGGAAAAAAATTATGTCTGTAACGGCTAACCCAATTACAATGTACAAATATATGAAGGGACAGTTCAGAAAATGACCTTTTCTACACCAAAGTCTGCCATAATGAGACGGGTGCATCCTCTACATTTAGAGGAAAGAGGGAATCATCATCAAAGCATGGGATTCTTTACTGTACAAGCAGTGAGATTATGGAACGTTCTGCCACATGATGATGTGATGATTGATTCACTAGACAAGTTCAAGGAGGGCATGGATGCCTTTCTTGATAAATATAATATTACAGGTTATGGGTACTAAAGTCTGTGATGGGAAATTGATCTAAGGAACACGTAGTAATAGGAATATGTAGTAGGTGTAGTAATAAAAATAATAATAATAATAATAATAATAATAACAAATACCTCCAATTAGAAATGTAGTATAGTTCTTTTGATAAGCCATGTCGCTTACTCCATGTGCAGGGCATTGCAATAACTTAGGTATCCATGGTTATGACCACTCATATTGTGACAATTACCGCATATACTCTTGTATAAGCCGACCCAATTTAGCCACAAAAAACTGGGAAAACTTATTGACTCGCCTATAAGCCTAGGGTGGAAAAAGCAGCAGCTACTGGTACATTTCAAAAATAAAAATAGATACCAATAAAAGTAAAATTAATTGAGACATCAGTAGGTTAAATATTTTTGAATATCCATATTGAATCAGGAGCCCCATATAATGCTCCATACAGTTCATGATGGGCCCCATAAGATGCTCCATACAAAATACACCCCATATAATGCTGCACAAAAGTTAATAATGCCCCTATAAGATGCTCCATAGAATAATATGCCCCATATAATGCTTCATAAAGGAGGTTATGGCCCCATAAGATGCTCCATAGATTATGCCCCAATAAGATGCTCCATATATTATGCCCCCATAAAATACTCCATAGATTATGCCCTCATATGCTGCTCCATAGAATATGCCCCCATATGCTGCCCCATAGAATATGCCCCCATATGCTGCTGCTGCAAAAAAAATGCTATACTCACTTCTCCTACTCAGGACCCAGCACCTAAGATAGTCACCTGTCCGGGGTCCATCGCTGCTCACCACTGTCTGCGCGTCCTCTGTCAGTGACTGTTCAGCCAGCAGAGGGTGCGGCGCGCACTATCCACGTCACCGCGCCCCCTGCTGGGTAAACGTCACGGACAAAGGAAGCAGCAGACAGCGTGAGCAACGATGGACCCACGGACAGGCGAATATCGCTATACTCACCCCCTCTGGCGCGGTCTCTGCAGCCTTGCTTCTCCACTGTCTCCCTTCCTGCCTTCAGCGGTCACGTGATACCGCTCATTACACTCATGAATATGTGCATATTCATGAGTTTAATGAGCGGTACCACGTGACCGCTGAAGGCAGGAAGGGAGACCGTGGAGAAGCGTGGGGGGGGCTGCAGAGACCGCGGGGGGTTTGAGTATGATCTCTGACACCCCCGCTACCCCTCCCCCGCCGACCCCCAGGTATATAACTCGTGTATAAGCCGAGAGGGAGACTTTCAGCCCCAAAAAATGGGCTGCAAATCTCGTCTTATACACGAGTATATAAGGTAGTTAGTTGTTAGTGGATGTAACCATGAATACATAAGCTACTGCAATGCCCTGAAATTGGGATAAGTGACACAGCTTATCAGAAGAACCATATCACATTTCTAATTAGAGTAGTTTTGTATTTGCTAATAATATTATACCTACTAAATATTGTGATTGGATACAAATTCTGCAAGAAATCCAATGTCTATAACCCCATGAATGGCATGCAAAAGACACTTCTATATTAAAGGGGTTGTCCAGTACTTTTTTTTATTGATGGCCTATTCTTAGGACAGGTCACCAATCTCAGACACCCGGCATGCCCACTGATCAGCTTTTCCTGGTGCCTGCGGTGGCAAGATGTGCTCAGTTACGGAACCTCACAGCACAATCCATCAACTGGAGATCCACCTCTATTGAAATAAATAGAAGTGCATCTGCAGTAGCACTTTGTGGCCACTGTACAGGCTAATCACATCCGGCCGGTGACACCGAGGAGAGTTAATCGGTCGATGGGGGTTTCAGAAGTGGCACAGCAGATTTGAAATTGCTGACCTAGTGAAGGATAGGCCATCAATATAGAAGTAGTGGACATTCCCTTTAATTCCCAGTAGTCATGATAGTCCTTCATCAATTTATAATATGGCAAATGTGAATGATTCATATCTAACCTAAGATTCCAACAGATTAATCACATTTTATATAATCTTCCTGTACTTTACAAACCAGTTTGGTGATATTGGAGAATGACAACGGTGAGGATATCTGAGCATATATGAAAAGGGTAAAAAAAAATAATATGAAAAAAAAAACAAGGCCTACATCACACAATAAGTTCTGGCTTAGGCAGATATTACAAAAGGGAAAAGATGACTTTGCCAGATACATTTTATAGCACTAGACATAGGAACTATAGTACTGCTCTTTATCCCTGGCCACCAGGTCTTCACCAGAAATCATAGCATTGTCAATTTGTCACTGATTCTACGACGGTCTCCAAATCGCAGAATGAATAGATGCTTTCTATGTACAGGCAATGAGCGCTAGCTGACCCTGAGAGGGAGATAAGAGAGCGAGGAAAGGAACAAAGCAATCCACCCCCTACAGCTCGCTTTCACTTAAGGCTAGAGCCAATCTGGGGCTCAGAATCATAGGGACTTGACATGTCGTACTAATTTACTAACGGGGTGTTATTTCTCTATATTCTATGGCAAATTATGTTTTGGGTCACATGCCATATTTAATACATGTGGGCAGCACTTTTACTAACATATCCAAAAAATGTTCATATGTGCTCTGCATGGAGGCTGATTACATATACTGTAATATATATATATATATATATATACATACATACATACAGTGGGGCTAAAAAGTATTTAGTCAGTCAGCAATAGTGCAAGTTCCGCCACTTAAAAAGATGAGAGGCGTCTGTAATTTACATCATAGGTAGACCTCAACTATGGGAGACAAACTGAGAAAAAAAAATCCAGAAAATCACATTGTCTGTTTTTTTTCCTTTTATTTGCATATTATGGTGGAAAATAAGTATTTGGTCAGAAACAAAATTTCATCTCAATACTTTGTGATATATCCTTTGTTGGCAATGACAGAGGTCAAACGTTTTCTGTAAGTCTTCACAAGGTTGCCACACACTGTTGTTGGTATGTTGGCCCATTCCTCCATGCAGATCTCCTCTAGAGCAGTGATGTTTTTGGCTTTTCGCTTGGCAACACGGACTTTCAACTCCCTCCAAAGGTTTTCTATAGGGTTGAGATCTGGAGACTGGCTAGGCCACTCCAGGACCTTGAAATGCTTCTTACGAAGCCACTCCTTCGTTGCCCTGGCGATGTGCTTTGGATCATTGTCATGTTGAAAGACCCAGCCACGTTTCATCTGCAATGCCCTTGCTGATGGAAGGAGGTTTGCACTCAAAATCTCACGATACATGGCCCCATTCATTCTTTCATGTACCCGGATCAGTCGTCCTGGCCCCTTTGCAGAGAAACAGCCCCAAAGCATGATGTTTCCACCACCATGCTTCACAGTAGGTATGGTGTTTGATGGATGCAACTCAGTATTCTTTTTCCTCCAAACACGACAAGTTGTGTTTCTACCAAACAGTTCCAGTTTGGTTTCATCAGACCATAGGACATTCTCCCAAAACTCCTCTGGATCATCCAAATGCTCTCTAGCAAACTTCAGACGGGCCCGGACATGTACAGGCTTAAGCAGTGGGACACGTCTGGCACTGCAGGATCTGAGTCCATGGTGGCGTAGTGTGTTACTTATGGTAGGCCTTGTTACATTGGTCCCAGCTCTCTGCAGTTCATTCACTAGGTCCCCCCGCGTGGTTCTGGGATTTTTGCTCACCGTTCTTGTGATCATTCTGACCCCACGGGGTGGGATTTTGCGTGGAGCACCAGATCGAGGGAGATTATCAGCGGTCTTGTATGTCTTCCATTTTCTAATTATTGCTCCCACAGTTGATTTCTTCACTCCAAGCTGGTTGGCTATTGCAGATTCAGTCTTCCCAGCCTGGTGCAGGGCTACAATTTTGTTTCTGGTGTCCTTTGACAGCTCTTTGGTCTTCACCATAGTGGAGTTTGGAGTCAGACTGTTTGAGGGTGTGCACAGGTGTCTTTTTATACTGATAACAAGTTTAAACAGGTGCCATTACTACAGGTAATGAGTGGAGGAAAGAGGAGACTCTTAAAGAAGAAGTTACAGGTCTGTGAGAGCCAGAAATCTTGATTGCTTGTTTCTGACCAAATACTTATTTTCCACCATAATATGCAAATAAAATGAAAAAAAAAACAGACAATGTGATTTTCTGGATTTTTTTTTCTCAGTTTGTCTCCCATAGTTGAGGTCTACCTATGATGTAAATTACAGACGCCTCTCATCTTTTTAAGTGGTGGAACTTGCACTATTGCTGACTGACTAAATACTTTTTTGCCCCACTGTATATATATATATATATATATATATATATACACATACACACACACACACATACATACTAGCTGAAGAGCCCGGCACTGCCCGGGCATTGTAACTAACTGTGGTTAGTTACAGCAAATTATAATTATCCTCCATTCCATAGTCCCATGCCCATACACCCATCATACATATCCTCCATTCCATAGTCGAGTGCCCATATATCCATCATACATATTCTCCGTCCCATAGTGGAGTGCCCATATACCCATCACACATCCTCCATCCCATAGTCTCGTGCCCATATACCCATCATACATATCCACCATCCCATAGTCCCGTGCCCATATATCCGTCATACATATTCTCCATCCCATAGTCGATTGCCCATATACCCATCACACATCCTTCATCTCATAGTCCCATGCCCATATACCCATCATACATATCCTCCATCCCATAGTCCCGTGCCCATATACCCATCATACATATCCGCCATTCCATAGTCCCGTGCCCATATACCCGTCATACATATCCTCCATCCCATAGTCCCGTGCCCATATACCCATCACACATCCTCCATCCCATAGTCCCATGCCCAAATACTCGTCATACATATCCTCCATCCCATAGCCCAGAGCCCATATACCCGTCATACATATCCTCCATCCCATAGTCCAGTGCCCATATACAAATCACACATCCTCCATCCCATAATCCTGCGCCCATATAACCATCATACATATCCGCCATCCCATAGGCCCGTGCCCATATACCCGTCATACATATCCTCCATCCCACAGTCCAGTGCCCAAATACCCATCACACATCCTCCATCCCATAGTCAACCATTGTGACATCATAATGAGGGGCGGGGCTTGATACTCACAGTTTACCCATTATGTAGATAGGGGCATTATGACATCATGAGGGGCGGGGCTTGACACACACACTTTTTCCCCATTACGTAGATAGGGGCAAAATTGTTTGGTGAATTGGAACGCGCAGGGTTAAAATTTCGCCTCACAACATAGCTTAGGACGCTCTCGGGGTCCAGACGTGTGACTGTGCCAAATTTTTTGGCTGTAGCTACGATGGTGCGGATGCCAATCCCGGACATACACACACACATTGAGCTTTATACTGTATATTAGAGATTATATATACAGTGCCTACAAGTAGTATTCAACCCCCTGCAGATTTAGCAGGTTTACACATTCGGAATTAACTTGGCATTGTGACATTTGGACTGTAGATCAGCCTGGAAGTGTGAAATGCACTGCAGCAAAAAAGAATGTTATTTCTTTGTTTAATTTTTTTTTAAATTGTGAAAAGTTTATTCAGAGGGTCATTTATTATTCAACCCCTCAAACCACCAGAATTCTGTTTGGTTCCCCTAAAGTATTAAGAAGTATTTCAGGCACAAAGAACAATGAGCTTCACATGTTTGGATTAATTATCTCTTTTTCCAGCCTTTTCTGACTATTTAAGACCCTCCCCAAACTTGTGAACAGCACTCATACATGGTCAACATGGGAAAGACAAAGGAGCATTCCAAGGCCATCAGAGACAAGATCGTGGAGGGTCACAAGGCTGGCAAGGGGTACAAAACCCTTTCCAAGCAGTTGGGCCTACCTGTCTCCACTGTTGGGAGCATCATCCGGAAGTGGAAGGCTTATGGAACTACTGTTAGCCTTCCACGGCCTGGACAGCCTTTGAAAGTTTCCTCCCGTGCCGAGGCCAGGCTTGTCCGAAGAGTCAAGGCTAACCCAAGGACAACAAGGAAGGAGCTCCGGGAAGATCTCATGGCAGTGGGGACATTGGTTTCAGTCAATACCATAAGTAACGTACTCCACCGCAATGGTCTCCGTTCCAGACGAGCCCGTAAGGTACCTTTACTTTCAAAGCGTCATGTCAAGGCTCGTCTACAGTTTGCTCATGATCACTTGGAGGACTCTGAGACAGACTGGTTCAAGGTTCTCTGGTCTGATGAGACCAAGATCGAGATCTTTGGTGCCAACCACACACGTGACGTTTGGAGACTGGATGGCACTGCATACGACCCCAAGAATACCATCCCTACAGTCAAGCATGGTGGTGGCAGCATCATGCTGTGGGGCTGTTTCTCAGCCAAGGGGCCTGGCCATCTGGTCCGCATCCATGGGAAGATGGATAGCACGGCCTACCTGGAGATTTTGGCCAAGAACCTTCGCTCCTCCATCAAGGATCTTAAGATGGGTCATCATTTCATCTTTCAACAAGACAACGACCCAAAGCACACAGCCAAGAAAACCAAGGCCTGGTTCAAGAGGCAAAAAATCAAGGTGTTGGAGTGGCCTAGTCAGTCTCCTGACCTTAACCCAATTGAAAACTTGTGGAAGGAGCTCAAGATTAAAGTCCACGTGAGACACCCAAAGAACTTAGATAACTTGGAGAAGATCTGCATGGAGGAGTGGGCCAAGATAACTCCAGAGACTTGTGCCGGCCTGATCAGGTCTTCTAAAAGACGATTATTAGCTGTAATTGCAAACAAGGGTTATTCCACAAAATATTAAACCTAGGGGTTGAATAATAATTGACCCACACTTGTATGTTTAAAATTTATTAAAATTTAACTGAGCAACATAACTTTTTGGTTTGTAAGATTTATGCATCTGTTAATAAATCCTGCTCTTGTGTGAAGTTTGAAGGCTCTAACTTATTTGCATCTTATCAAACCTGCTAAATCTGCAGGGAGTTGAATACTACTTGTAGGCACTGTATATATATATATATATATATATATATATATATATATATATATATACACACACACACATACATACATACATACATACACACACACAAATACCAAAATATTTACCGTATATGCACACACATTTTTCATGGAATGCTTAAAAACATTCCATGAAAAATGTGTGTGTGCATATACGGTATATATTTTATGTTTTTAAGCCTGTAATAGAGCACAGCCCAGCATACACTGGTGACAGACTGCATTACTACGTCTCCCCAAATGGAAGCTTTTTTTACATGCAGACAAAGGCATACGTACCTGTAAGGTGTCAGTATATTGAGAGGTGGAGGATGTTCACACAAGTCATACGTTTCGTGAAGAGGAATTGGCAGCGTTTTACGGTCAAACAGTTGTTGATCCTGAATAGTGGAGCTTCTGAAGGCTTTCCTCATTGTGATGTCCTGTAATGACACTGAAGCAAAAAAAGACATTTTAGATCAGAAAGTTCTAAATAAAACATTGCTTGACATGTCTAAGATTTTTTTCAAACACATAAAATTTCATAATAAATAAAATCCTAATGCGAAGATGGTTTCACAACTATAAAAAAATACTACAATTAAAAAGAACTAAGGTATGAGCCTCAGAAAGAATGGAATAAGCAATTATACACAAGTTTGAGATAAATCACAATATCCTACCTTTCTTCGGGCTTAGAAAACAGCTCTATAGATCCTTCCAGAAACAGGACTGGTCCATGTTCCGGATTTATTAGAAGTTTTGTCTGCGGCTTTTGCCGTTTGCATGGCAATATCTTTCTTTACTAGTACTAGTTTTGCTGGGTTAAAAGGATTTCTTATCAGTAAAGCAGAGAAGATGTGGAAACCCAAGCTCCTCACCAGTGCTATTTAATACTACTGATAATATGGAAACGGACTCTGTTACGCGCAGACGCAGACACGGGAGGTTACTCCTCTTACACATGGGAGCTTAGAGAGATCAGTGACACTTACAAGGAGAGACATTTTTACCTTCTATCTGCACCCCAAGCCAATCTGATGTTAATGCACAATTTAAAAAGGATCTGTCACCAAGTGAAAAGTGCCAAATGTTTGCTCTCAATTTATTTCTGCTAATCCCCTGTCTATTCTGCTTTTTTCTTTTTTAAAAACTGCATTAAGTTCCAGAGATATGGACCTTTTTATTTAGTGCTCCCATCATGTTAACTGTATGGTCTTTAGGAAGGGGAACATCACAACATTATATATCACCTAATAAAGCGGCACTTCCATTTGTACATGAATCCTACAACGAAAGCTGGAAGCTATATGCCATAAAATCAATACATTTTTATTATTGTAGATTAATTAAAATGCATAACAGTATAATGCAATACACATGGGAGCAAAAAATGCAAAGAAAAAAGGCCTATAGACCAGGTACATAGGGTTCAAAAAGAGTATATATGTAAATCCTATAGTTAATTTATCAAGATATATCATACAGTTAGGTCCATATATATTTGGACAGAGACAACATTTTTCTAATTTTGGTTCTAGACATTACCACAATGAATTTTAAACAAAACAATTCAGATGCAGTTGAAGTTCAGACTTTCAGCTTTCATTTGAGGGTATCCACATTAAAATTGGATGAAGGGTTTAGGAGTTTCAGTTTTCATGCATTTCACTTGTTAAAGACTAAACTTCAGACAGAAAGGCCCACAAACAAACAGCAACTGAAAACCACCGCAGTGAAGGCCTGGCAGAGCATCAAAAAGGAGGAAACACAGCGTCTGGTGATGTCCATGAGTTCACGACTTCAGGCAGTCATTGCCAACAAAGGGTTTTCAACCAAGTACTAGAAATGAACATTTTATTTACAATTATTTAATCTGTCCAATTACTTTTGGTCCCTTTAAAAACAGGGTGGCACATGTTAATGAGCTGAAACTCCTAAACCTTTCATTCAATTTTAATGTGGATACCCTCAAATGAAAGCTGAAAGTCTGAACTTCAACTGCATCTGAATCGTTTTGTTTAAAATTCATTGTGGTAATGTCTAGAACCAAAATCATAAAAATGTCTCTGTCCAAATATATATGGACCTAACTGTATATAGAGATGGTAAACCAGAGTAGTTAATGGAGCTTTAAAGCATAAAGCTTCCAAAAGAAAAATTTCCTGAATGCATGTATATCTAGAATAAATAACAACAATCTTATTCAAAATCCCATTATATATAAAGCCAGCAAATCAAAATCTCCAAGTGGCTGTGATATATATACACTAATTAGGTGCATAATACAAAGTGTGAACAAGCATGCTAAAAAAATAATGCATAGTGCAAAATATAAGCACGCAAGCTACTTACAGAGGATATGGTATACAGTAACAAAATCCTAATCTCTGAATAGCAGAAATGTATTTATTCCAACCAAATGCATAGTGCAGTAAACAAGCATGCTAAAAAGTAATGCTTAGTGCAGTGTATGAGAGCACGCAAGCTGCCTACAATGAATATGGCATAAAATATGCCGGAGAGGAAAGGGTTACTGCTGCAAGGCAATACCGTACCTGGAAGGCCGTGGCACCCCTGACGCGCGTTTCGCGGTTAGGCTTCTCTTCAGGTTAGGCTCCATCAACTACTCTGGTTTACCATCTCTATATATGATATACCTTGATAAATTAACTATAGGATTTACATACACATTATATATATATATATATATATATATATATATATATATATATATATATATATATATACACACATATACATACACACACACACGTATATATAAATATACATACATACATACTCTTTTTGAACCCTATGTACCTGGTCTATAGGCCTTTTTTCTTTGCATTGTTTGCTCCCATGTGTATTGCATTATACTGTTATGCATTTTAATTAATCTACAATAAAAATTTATTGATTTTATGGCATATAGCTTCCAGCTTTCTTTGTAGGATTCTTTAGGAAGGGGGCATGGCTCACAGAATTCTCAGGGGGCGTGTCTTTAGGCAGCTTTGCATAATTATGATGTGAGGAACGCCCTCTTAGTAAAGACCATAAAAATATGCATATTGGGAGCACTAAATAAAAAAGCCCGTATCTCTGGAATCATATGACCAGTTTTAAAAAATAAAAAATACAATACTCAAGGGAGCAAAAAGAATAAAATAAGTGCAAATACTGACCACTGTTGTCCTTGTGACAGTTACCAGTCACAGTACATGGGTGAGATGATGAGCTTAATAGTTATACTGGAGATACTGGTAACATGGTGCAATGGATGGAAAAGTGGGCAGATGTTTTCAGCAACCAATCATCTTACAGCTTTGAAGTTTCAAAGGACCTTTATAAAGGGAACTTGTCAGTTTGGAAATGCTGTTCAATCTAAGGACACCATGTGAAACAGTAGGAGCTTTGTAGAAAAAGATTTTGTATATTCCGTTTTTATGCATAAATTTCCCTGCCCCTTCTGGGCTTAGAAGTAAAGGAGGTGGTCCTAATCAGTGACTGATAGCTATCTCTGTAGGCACACTTATCCATGGACAGCTGTTAATCATTGATTAGGACAGCCCCTTTAACTCCTAAGTCAAGAGATTTTAATGAATAAAATATAAGCTATCCAATTTTTTTCCCTTAACCCTATATAACTGATCTGCTCAGCTTCCCCTGCTCTTTAGCAGACTGCCCATAATTTACAATTTCCCTTTACAATAAATGCTACCACCTCTTAGTACCAATTTGTGATTCAGATTTGATTAAAAGGAGACCCACAACCTTGTTGGACTGGGGAACCAAGGGCCCACCAATAACCAACTCCAGGGCCCCACTTCTCCAATACATGCAAGTGTGTCTCTATCGTCAACCACAACTTTATATATCAATGAACTGAGTAGACTGTTACATGAACAAGATGCTGCCTCTGTCTATACATAGTGATTCATGTATGTAGTGCCAAGTACTGCTCATATAAGAGGGTGGTGGCCCACTCTTGGACAGGGACCCACCGGAGGATTCTCCTGTGAGCCAATCCAAGCCTGCACAACTATGGAAATCACAAATTTTGGTCTGAATGTCCAACTTTAAAGGTATTGTTTCTTGTCTAATGAAAAATATGTATAGGTAATGAAAATTAGGACCAACCTAGGACAGCATTTATTCATATAAAAAAAGATAGGTTAATGTGTTCCGTAATAAATGGATCAGTCCTGTAAAAACAAAGGAAACATTCACGCTAAATATTTTTCTTCTGTTACATTTTTGGAATAAACCAAATTATTCAGCTTCCACAATCTCCATTAGATGAATCATTCAACTGGTTTGTATCGGTGAAATTGAGACCTACTAACTGCTGAGGAAGCCAGCCGCCTCATGACTATTCAACGCCACATGACCTAAATAAAAATGTATAGTAGAGCAAGCGATAAGACGTTTCGTCATAAGCTCCTGAAATGTACCCATTACTTTCCGAAAATGTAAAGTAACCAGTAATAGACATCAGTATGTACAAGAACCCCCCACCCCCCAAAAAAGAGTGTGATAACTAAAAATAATCACATAGAGTAGCTGCACATACCTTTTAATAGTCAAAAATATATATAAAGCTGTTAATGTGCCATGGTATTATGGCAGAAGACTGGTAAATGTGAAATCAAACAGGTATTCGTTTTACAATTTTTCTGCTCCGATAATAATGGTCATTAGTTCACCATACCGGACTGGGAAGAGAGTGGAGCAGGAATAACCCTATAATGCAGGGGTGGGGAACCTTTTTTTTTTTTCCTGCCAAGGGGCTTTTGGATATTTATATAATTCTTCGGGGGCAGTACTAATCACGTGGTAACTCCTCCCACAAGGTACAGCCTGACGTTGGCACCGCTGTCAAGACAATCTTTCACTGCATGCGCCTCAGCATTCAGTAGTGAACACTGTGTACATGTAATCACTGAGGAAGAAGAAATCAAAGTGCTAGTGGCCGTCAAACACATCTGCCGGCAACATGCTCATGGACCAGAGAAAAGTTGTAAATGGCCAGCGAGCCCCCATCCCTGTTTTAATGTATCACACTAAGAATGGAGAAAACACAAACATATAGCTGAGTAGAACCCTCTATACTGCACTTATACATATAGACATTTCACAAAAGAAGGAACTCAGATAATGGAGACATTAGCTAATAGGTGATAATGCAGTTTCCCAATAAGGCTACTTAAGGAACGCCAAAGTGGAGCATTGCACTAAAGGGAAGAGTAGGCTACAGCCGGATAGTACAAGTATCATTACCATCACCACCTCCTAAAAGCCATCTCTTATTTCCAATGACATAAAAACCGTAAAGTATTCTGCTGATAGTCCTAGCAAAGAGTAGCCTCAGGGAATCTATTTTTTTTTTGTTTGCAAAGGAAACTATTTTAGGTAATAAAAGTTTATTACGAAATTGGTGTTAATCACTCTGGATGCAGACATGTATATCATTTATAGATTCATTATCCGGACTACAAAATGGGGATAACAGAAAATATTTTCCGCTAAAATAGCTATATAACAATTAATTATGTAATTTATGATTTCATAACATTTTAATCTAATATTGCCGATCAGTGGGTGCTCAAAACTGGCGAAACAAAAAGCATTGATTTTTCTTGGAAAACAGTTTGAGCAGTTAATGAAGCTAACCTACTTTCTCCCGCAGAAGCAGTGTAAAAATAGCAAGCTAAATCTAATATGAGAAGAGGTATTTTTGTACTACTGCGGTGACCGTGGTAAGCCGAGATTTAATGTAAAGATTTAGATGTCTGCTCTCAGGGACCTATTCCTAGTATAATCTTAAACACCTTTTCTGTCAATGACGTTCGCAGCTTGATGTGCCTAGATTAATAAGGCCAATGCCAAGAATCTTGACTTTCAAGTGATACCAAACTCAACATTCCAGGAGCAATATTTGGGGTTCTGCACTTGTTTAAAATCAGGGAGATGCAGAAGTTTCAACATTCTGACTCTGTTTTAGAATGCATGTAGAAAGCCTATATGAAAAACACCAAGAAAAAAATGCTATACTAATAGGTCTCTAGCAGCAAAAACGGAAGTGGGGCTGCGTCCATGCTTCTGCTCCTGCTTTCCTGTCTATCAAACTGAATATAGGCTTAATTCAGAATCTGGCTTTAGTTTCAGACCAGCAAGACATTGGTCAATAGCAGGCACAATGCATGCTGAGAAATGTGAGAAAGACAACACCAGCACATATAGTGCTGGCAGCATAGTGGTACGAGGAACCTCAGCTCAAAAAGGAATGGATGAAAAGAATCACTGAAGGACAACTTTTCCTGTTTGAGTGTTAATAAAGAGATGAAACATCAAATCAATGAATAGGACTAATGACCTTACAAGTCCAAAGCAAACACTAATTTAGCTCAACAAATACGTTTTATATATTAATTTGGATAGTTTCTCCAACCTTAAGGCCCCCATACACTTTTTACTAATCTCGATTAAACACAATGATATTGATGGGTTTAGGAGACACTCTAATCTCGACTAAACGCAATGATATTGATGGGTTTAGGAAACAATCTAATCTGTAAGGGAGCCCCTGACTCTTCCCCATACAGATTGTGTTGGTGGAGATATGGATCAACATGTCTGATTTACAACGGCCGGTCCATTTGTTCTCTAAAGATAAGCCACTCCAGAGATTTCTGGTAGCGGCTCTCTCATAGGAACACTCATAATGCTACTGTGTTCTCTATGTATGGGACAGTCGGGTGAGATAACTGCCAGCTAAACCATCACTCAGCCAACACCATCTAAAGTGTATGGGGAGCTGTTGTGAATTCTCTTGTCCGGAGTTCTGAGCCGAAGCTCCCCCTGCTCCCTCTGGTAGTTGCTGAGAGTAGTGGAGCTGGCCAGGTGGATGGAAGTTCCCCACCTGACGACGATAATTGGAAACCTGGGATTACTTGCTGAGAGCATATAATTGAGCTGGCTGCTCTTGGAGGTTGCTGGTGATTTCCTCAATGTGCATTTGGTGCTCTTTTGTCCCCTGCCTGATCTGCATGGTTAAGCTAAGTGATTATTTTGCTAATCATTTGCATCTAATCTGGTTGTGTCTTTTTTTGCTTTCTGTTTTGCTGCTAGGGTTCAGCGTGCTCCCTGCTGGGGGCAGCGCTGGGCCCTGCTTCATATGTTACAGCTTGTTCAGTCCCCTGTTATGTTAGTATCTTTTTGCTTTGCTGCCAGTTTACACCAGAGTGCTGATCTATCGGGGGTGAGATCGTGTGATCTCAGGTTTTTTGTATATCAGTAGTGTTGGTTGATTGCAGACAGTATCTTCTCTGTCCTGTCTAGACAGCTTGGGCCCCACCGTTTGCTCAGTCTGTTCTCTGCCTGTGTGTGTCTTATCTTGTCTCACCGACAATATATATTTGGGGGCTGTCTATTCCTTTGGGGATCTGCTCCGGGGCAATTTAGATTTCATCTTTCTGTCTTTAGGCTTAGTTAGTCCTCCGGCTGTGACGAAGCGTCTAGGGCATGGTAGGAACGCTCCACGGCTATTGCTAGTTGTGTGGATGGGATCACGGGCCTGCAATCCGCTTACTTACCAACCTCTCTGGTCTTCTGGTGGCTTAGCCTGTTCCTGTCATCCTCCTCGGTGACCCATTCATAACAGGGAGCTTTATAATACACAGCATGTTCATTGTAACTGGGGCCCTTACGCACTGTGTGTTACACATTTATATTTGGAATGTGTGGGCAGAACACCACTGGGTAAAAACGTGACTCACAAGTGACCGGGCTCAGAGTTCTTAAGGTGAACCTGTCAACAGGGATGTGCATAACAATCTACACACAGTATCACTATACTCAATAAATGATACCTTTGTTGATTAAATTCATCTTGTGCTTCTATTTTAGTCATTATTTTTAGCCTTTAGTTAGTGATATGCTCGTCTCCTAAGGCGGGGTTCATGTATGCGGTGCTTGGATTATATTATATATTCATAATGCAGACTGCTGCCAGGTCACTGTTCCCTCAGTGACCTTCCCCCTAATTTGCATAATGAATATACCTAATGTGTGTATTTGAACAAAACATGACACTACATCAAAATAGTGGCGCCCGAGCACCAACACTTGTCAGTTAGTGCCTATTATCTTGTGCTGTTGAAAAGAAACAAATCACCATCAAAATGGAATCGTCGGCTGCGCATCAGCATCTATCGTGTTCCGATAGCTGCTACTGCGCAGTCAACCTCCGCCATTTTGTTGTAGTGTAATTTTTTTGGGTTGCAACAACAAGGGGCAAGCGGAGGTGCTTGCCCAGTGGCATCTATTGGAACGCGACAGATGCTAATACACAGGCGCAGCCAACGGCACCATTTCGATGGCGATTTTTGTTTCTTTTCAACAGCGCAAGACAATAGGCACTAACTGACAAGTTGTACAAACTAGGGGGCAGATCAGTGAGGCATCAGTGACCTGTCAGCAGTATGCATTATGAATTTATAATCAGAGCACCACATACCCAAGCCCCGCCTTAGGACACGGGCACATCATTAACTAAAAACTAAAAATAAGGATTAAAAAAGAAGCACAAGACGGATTTCATCAACAAAGGTATCATTTTATTCAGTATAACGGCGCCGACCTGACACCGTCTGTAGGTTACTATGCACAATCCTGCTGACAGGTTCCCTTTAAGGTCCTTCCTGCACCACTGTATGTATCCCCTTGAAAAAGCTGTATTGGGGTTTTTAGCTCTTGCATTTATTCCAGCCTTGGTCCTCCCTTGCCCTTTTGGAAAGTAGTGTGTTCCCCTCCATGCATATATTTTGAGGTCCACTTTGCCTCTGCATATTATTGCCAAACCTTGTGACTAAGGTGGTGAACACCTGCACCTTACCCTACACATGGGTTAATCTGGGGCATTTTTGAACGATCCATTGCTGGCAAATTATCTTGTTTATCTCTTGCACTTTATTTATTACAATTTTGTCTGATTATAACCTTTGTATATGCATTCGTAAAACTCCTCTCCCTCCAGTTTTTTTTCACATTTAGATTTCAGTGTTAGATCTGGGAGCCATCGCCTAGACTGCAGTATAAAGCACTTACTGCTCTATAGGACCTGGGAATGTAATAGATTAGGCGTTTTAGCGTTAGCCGAAAAACAGCTGCTTTTCAATAGTTTTCCCAGCAGTCTTTCCACAAATTCAGCAGCTGCTGTTTTCGAAAATGCTATTAACTGAGGATTATTTTGATGGTGCTGAAACTGTCCTTGCATTCAGACCACATTATACAGCTAATAACAAGTGAAAACCCGGCATTATTTGGAGCACAATGAAATGATTATGTCTTACAGTCAAATCAAACAATTGCAGCTCCGGCAATCACACTGAGCATGCTTTACTCCTCGGAGCAGGAAGGAAAAGCAGCTTCCTATGGAGCTGTAACAATCTGTGCTCCGGCAGACTTCAGAGACCGCGCAGGTGCCTCTCTATGCTTCCTATTCCTGCCGGACAATATGGACTTGCTTCAGTTTCCTCTTTCATGTTGATCTACTGAAAAAATTAGTTTATCAAAGTCTATTGTATGAAAGGACGTGGACCTTTCTCCAGAGGATGAATTTCAGCTAGTCCACAGAGCTGACCACGAAGATTTCTAACCAACTGAACCGAGTGCTAAGTACAAAAAAAAGAGCATTGAATCTTCAACAAGGTATTTTATGTCTGCACAAATTATTCTAGGACAACATATTTTGATTATATACAAGCAGAATATACATTTGGGAACAAAAGTTGAGAGACTGAAAAATGTTGGTTGTCACCAAAATTTGCTGCTTCGAGTTTATAGCTCTTTTAGTCAGATGTTTCTCTGGTTACTGAAGTGCAATTATAAGCTCTCCCTAAGTTCCATCAAGTTTATGCAACGACCAAATATTTACAGTGCTGACTCTTAGGCTGTGTGCACACGCTGCGGATTAGGTGCGGATTCATCCGCGCGGATTTTGTAAAATCCGCAGGTGAAACCGCAGGTCAAAAGACCTGCGGTTTTACCTGCGGATTGCTCTGCGGTTTTGCCCTGCGGGTTTTCATCTCCTCAATAGAGGAGATGGCAAACCGCAGGAGAATCCGCAGAAAGAATTGACATGTCAATTCTTTCTGCGGATTGAAAACCGCAGATAATCCGCGCGGAAAATTCCGCACCGTCTGCACTGCGGTTTTTGATTCCCATAGGGAATCATGGTACTGTACACCGCAGCAGAAACTGCTGCGGGTCCGCAGCGGCCAAAACCGCTGCGGAACCGCAGCGTGTGCACACAGCCTTATTTTTCAAGACTTCTGCCATTTCACCCTGACATGCTGGAATATCGGATTTTGATCCAAATCCTGCCTGATGACAACCCATTCTTGTCTAATCAGTGTCTGGAGATTATCACAATTTCTGTATTTTTGTTTGTCCATTTGCTTCTTCGGTGTTGATCACAGGTTCTCAATGGGATTGACATCTGGGGATTTTCCTGACCATGAACCCCCAAAATTGCAATGTTTTATTCATCAACCCACTTACCAGAATTATCACTTTTGCATGGTAGCAAAATGATAACTAAGTGGGTTGATGAACAAAACATTTGTAACTAAGTGTTCATCACCAAACTGCTCTTGCGTCAGTGGGAGAAGTTGCACTTGGAGGATGTTTAGGTACCATTCATTATTTATGGCAGTGTTCTTAGGCATAATTTGGAGTCTACTGCAAGGATGAAAAGCAACCCCACACATGAATGGTCTTCAGAATGCTTTACTGTTGGCATGACACAGGACTCATGATAGTGCTCACCTTTTCTTCTACAGACAATCATGCTTCCAGATGTCCTAAACAGTTTGAAAGGGGTTTCATCAGAAAAAAATACCTTTACCCCTATCCTCTGCAGTCCAGCCCCAGTAGGTCAGTCTATCCTTGATATTTTTCTTGGAGATATGGCCTTGCTGCAATTCTTGACACCAGGCCAAACTCCAAAATGATTCATCTCACTGTGCAAGCTGATGCACTGTCATCTGTTGCCATTCCTGAGCAAGCTCTACACTGATGTTGAACCGATAGCGTAGCTGAATTCTCTTTAGGAGACAATCTTGGCACTTGCTGGACTTTCTTGAGCTCTCTGATGCCTTTTTCACAGCAACTGAACTTCTTTCTTTGAAATTCTTGATTAGTCAATAAATGTTTGATGAAGTAGAATTCTTGGAGCGCAATGTTCTTGCCCGTAAATCCCTTTCTATGCAAATTAATGATGACTGTACTTGTTTCTTTGAAGGTGACCATGGTTGACAATAGAAGTGAATCATTTTGAGCCCCAGCCTCCTTTTAAAGCAACCAATCTGCTGTTATAATTCAATCAGTCTGCCAAAGTGATACCAGCTGTCTTGTCATCCTTAATAGTTTCTCCAGCGCTAACGAGAAAATCAATGAAACTATTTAGCAAGCAAGTCATTTAGTGGTAGGGTTGAAAAATCAGTGGAAATGTTTTTCTTTTTGTGATTACCGTATATGCTCGTGTATCAGCCGAGGCACCTAATTTTGCCACACAAAACTGGTAAAACTTATTGACTCGCATATAAGTCGGGTATGCATTGTCCCTTCATCCATATCCTGGTATGCATGGCTCCTTATTCCCATCCTTGTCTGCATGGCTCCTTATTCCCATCCCTGTCTGCATGGCTCCTTATTCCTATCCTTGCATGCATGGCTCCTTATCCCTATCCTTGAATGCATGGCTCCTCATACCTATTTTTGTATGCATGGCTCCTTATCCCTATCCTTGCATGCATGGCTCCTCATACCTATTCTTGTATGCATGGCTCATCATCCCTGTCCTCGTATGTATGGCTCCTCATCACTATCCTTGTATGCGTGGTTCCTCTTCCCTATCACTGCATGCGTGGCCCCCATGAGAGAAGCATTTAAAAAAAACACACACATCCTACTTACTTTCCCTGCGAGCCCTCGCAGCATCTTGTTCCAGTGCCAGCAGCTCCTGCGGGTGGGCGATCTCATTAAGGGACTGAATATTCACCTCTCTCCACGCCTATGGGAGTGGAGAGAGGTGAATATTCATTACCATAATGAGCAGGCATTCAGCTGCTGGAAGCTGGCGGTTGCAACTGTGCGCGCTATAAGAGAAATGAATACTCATTGCCAGTGCAGTGAATATTCATTTCTCTATAGCAGCAAGCACAGTTACAGCCGCAGCTGCCGGCTTCTGCCTCCTGCTACCCGATGCTCCGCCGCTCCCCCTCCCTTGCCAACCTCTGTCACAATGACTCGTGTATAAGCCGAAGGGGCGTTTTCAGCCAAAAAAAATGTGCTGAAAAACTCGGCATATACACGAGTATATACGGTAAGATCATTTTCAAATTGCCATTATAAAAACTGAAGCAGTAAATTTCGTTAAAACCGAAATTGTTCAGTCTCAAGACTTTTGGCCACGACTTTGTATAAAGCCTATTAGTTTGGTCTAAACTAATTTTTGCCAAGACGTATAAAAGAGAATTTTGAAAACAGATGCTCTTTGTTGTGCTTGTGTCATACTTCATTGCTGAGGAATATCGGTCAGTTCTGGAAAAGAGAGCGATGCAATTGTAGCATCTCTTCCTCAGTTGTGAGCGTGAGACTACATTCTGTGAGAATGGAGACGTGAGAAGCTGGGTTGGAGATAATCCACTGAGCACATAATATTGTTTTTAGATATGAGCAAGGATAGTCTGTTACTCAGCAAAACTGCAAGCTCAACACAACAATTATTCCTTCATTACACCTACTATACATCTACAACGCTCTATGAAATTATTAAAAATGTATTTCTATTGTTGAGTAGGAGGAGAATAGAAAATATACAGTTTGGGGAAAAATGTTCTAAAGTTCATTCTGGGCTTAGGAGTCCAGTGGGTGGCCCAGCAAAGTAAATGAAAGTATTTCTGTATAAATGACAATTATTTCTGCATGCACAAAAACTGATTAGGTTCAACCATTGGACACGCAAGCCCAGAAGAAGCATAAATGTAATCCAATATATTACTAGTTTTACAGTATTGTTTTATACACAGTATAGATAAGTTTGTTGTGTTCCCCAGCCCAGGCTCAATAAAAATCCAATCTCCACCTTATTGGTGAAGAGAAACAACGGACAAAGCTAGGAGGGATAGCTAAAGCTAGGAGGGATAGCTAATTCTAGAGAAGAGAAAGAGAGGATTCAAAAAGATATAAATAAACTGGAGCAGTGGGCAGCAACTAACAGAATGGTTTTTAACAGGGAAAAATGCAAAGTACTACATCTGGGCAATAAAAATGAAAAAAAGCATATACAGAATGGGAGGAATAGGGCTAAGCAACAGCACATGTGAAAAAGACTTGGGTATATTAATAGATCACAGACTGAATATGAGTCAACAGTGTGATGCAGCAGCAAAAAAGGCAAATGCAATTTTAGGATGCATTAACAGAAGCATACAGTCTAGATCATGTGAAGTCATTATTGCCCTCTACTCCTCTTTGGTCAGACCTCATCTGGAATACTGTGTCCAGTTTTGAGCGCCACATTTTAAAAAAGACATCAACAAACTGGAGCAAGTTCAGAAAAGAGCGACCAGAATGGTGACCAGTCTGCAATCCCTGTCTTATGAGGAAAGGTTACAGGATTTGGGAATGTTTAGCTTGCAAAAGAGAAGACTGAGAGGAGACTTAATAGCTGTCTACAAATATCTCAAGGGCTGTCACATTGTAGAAGGATCATCTTTATTCTCATTTGCACAAGGAAAGACTAGAAGCAATGGGATGAAACTGAATGGGAGGAGACACAGATTAGATATTAGAAAAAGCTTTTTGACAGTTAGAGTGATCAATGAGTGAAACAGGCTGCCACGAGAAGTGGTGAGTTCTCCTTCAATGGAAGTCTTCAAACAGAGGCTGGACAGACATCTGTCTGGGATGATTTAGCGAATCCTGCTTTGAGCAGGGGGTTGGACCAGATGGCCCAGGAGGTCCCTTCCAACTCTACGATTCTATGATTCTATAATCTGAATGTTATATGTAGGCTGTTATATGTAGTTGCATTCAGTCCAGTTTATAATCATCTATACATTGAAGCACATGATCTGCAAGAAGTGCCTAAAAGCTGATCAATGTGACACAACCCAAGTAACTAATGTGTCTAAAAAGGGAACACGTCAACAGTTTTTTCCCATTGCCACTATGTTTTTCAGCCCTTTAATTTATGCCCAACAACCCCTATATATAACCCTGACAGCGCCACAGACCTTATTAAAAAGTGTTGAAGTTGTCCAGCGTTGTTGGCTAATGAGTGTTGAGCATCTCTGGACCATGCTAGGTGCCCCATCCCTGCCTTGTAACACTGCCCCTCTGTATTTGAGTAATGTACACAGCTGGCAAAGTATCACAGATGTGCTGCTTTGATGGCTGTGTGGGTGAAGCTGAAGACCTCATCCATGTCAATCTGTAACAGAGGAGTGTAGATACAAGGGAGACAGGGGCTTCCACCATAGTCAGGGTGACGCACACAGGACCCCTCATCACTCATTAGAGGACAGCACTGGAAAATCTCAAAGCTTTTTCATAAGGTATGTGGTACTGCCAGCATGATATGGAGAATTTGTCCGGAATAGATTATAAAGACTGAAAATCTTGGTGGCTGTCATGATGCTTTGAGTCATTTCAGGGGTTAACTTTTCTCAGCCTTAGTCTGGTCTCAGGTTTGCTATTTAGCTCCGATGCATCCTGCAGGCGGTGTCAGTCATAGCTCTGCCTTCGGCGTGTGTATCTGACTCTGGTATATCCTGATTAGTCCGGCAGTGATCCCTGACTTGCCCCATGTCTGTTTATCCCCTCTGTCTGTCCCGACTCAGTGTTTTCCTATACGTACCTTTGTTGACTCCCTAATTTTGACTTGGCTTGCATTCGGACCTGCTGCTGTCTTTTGTCTTTGTTATATCTGCTTCCTACTGTTGCGGATCCCCTGGCTTGTTTCTGATCATGTGTACTGCTGTGAACTCTGCTACTTCTGCTCCTGACTGTTTCTGACTCGGCCTGTCTGACCACTCTTTTGCCACCTGGTGGAGCTTGTGCTACTGCTCAGTGTTGCTACGCTGTGCGTGCAACCTCTCTTCCCTCACCAGCAACCACTGGTGGAGGTTGCGCTATACTGCACTGCAGTAGCATGACATTGGCATTGGCTTTTCTAGGGAAACCAAATGACAAATAGCATAAATCACTAACCAAGTCCATGGTCAATATACATAAAATATTTTTTTTACAGTAAATACAGGCTGCATGACTTTTACTTTGGAGAGTTCGCACCTAGGAATTTACAAACATAACATCAATGGTCAACGTTGAGACTGTATGCACGTATCAGCAGGCAAGAAACATTGTGTCCATGGGAAAAACATCCCGCTGTTCAGAGAACTGTAGCTGGCCCCAATCACTAGGTGGATGGGAGTGTATTGTACTGTGCAGGAAAAAAGGTAATGTAGAGTGAACCCAGCACTGCAGCTCCTACTGTATATTCTCAGGAAGGATGGGTCCCACAGGGCAGACCCCACTAATTATAAAGTGATGGCATACATTAGTGATAAACCTTACAAAGGTGGATATGTTATTTTTATGTTCCCTAGGCAATATATAAACCTATATAATTAAAGGTCAAAACCTGTCATTTTAAAATCTCAGTGCTGGTTTAATGGATATGCGTTCTCCTCAATACAACCTGCATAAGTACTCACTATCTCATGGGAAGGGTACGTAAACTGTAATAAAGATCATATTGGAGTGATCAGATAAAACAGCTGTGTGTAGCAAGTTCCTATTTCATACGCTTTTAAGTTTCTTTCCAGATTACATAGTAGCATGCAAACAACAAACAAAAAACATAGTGTGCACTTGGCCGTAAGACTATAGCTCGACCGGATAGATGACAATTTATCGATGGGCTCAATGGTTTTTCACAGTAAAAGCTTAATAAAACTGAAATTGAGAATTTATTTTTAACATTCAGACAGTAAACCTTGCCTTGCAAGTACAATCCTGCTGTTGCTTTATGTAAAACCTAGCATAAAAGCAGCGAACAAATACTTTGCAATAAAGTAGATTTACAGTAATAGGAAATAACAAAGGGCATTTTGTGGACACTATATTGATTTAAAAAAAAAAAAAAGTGTAAAAGCCATCCCCTGCGACAAGGTGTACCCCAATCATGGTAACTTTACCTATATTATCTCACTTTACTATGTCCCAGCAGGCCTCAAAATAGCAGGAGGCAGAGCAGGTTATGCGCCTGCCCGTCCAAAGACACATCTAAGTCCCCAATGTTATTTATGGTACATCTACTATGATTATGCAGTTACTTACTGCAGGGTTTTTACTCATTGTTTTTATCTTAGGTTTTGTCTGTTTATGGCCACAGCGTGAATGTGTACCTACACACTGCACTTATACCAACAGGAGTTTCGGCCCATTTCTTCAGTTTTTCTTTATCCAGTCTTGGCTGCGGTCAAGTGGAATATTGGTTTTCACTTTCTTTAGAGTGATTAGAACACATTTATTTTAATTATTACTAGAAATTTATGGAGGCTACAAGACCGGCGCTAACTTTCTTCTGATCATGAACCTCAATATTAACCCCTTCACGACCTTGGACGCATAGGTACCTAATAAAAGTGTGCCTATCGCTTCATAATACTTTTGACTTTTCACTGCGACATATCAGATACATTGATTGGTGGTAATCTGGGTGCCGACATCCGGACCAATCAAAAAGCGTGGGCCAGAGTCGATCAGGTGAGCGGATCAGTTCTGATCATGCACCGAGACCTGATCAGACCCGATTTGGCACAGTGGCAGCTCGGCTCTGCTGTACGACGTGACAGTTACACTTGCTCTCATTTTCTGACAACTTTGTCCTTTATTTTAGTAAAAGTATATACACAACATATATTTCTACAAACACCTCAGCTGATGGCACAGAAGAGTTCACCCTTATGACATTTCATTAGCGCAATTACAATAGGTAGAAAATTACTTTTTCATTGCAAAAGCCATTCAATTTAAAGGACAGAATGAATATAATGAAACATGATGTGCCCTTGATTACAATGAAAATGCCAAGAGAAAAGCATAGGACAATTACATTTCTGTGTGTTTTTTAGCTTCAGGGGTTTGGATGACTATAAGAAATTCTGCACACACACACACAGACACGCAGGACAAGAATTTCCACCCAATAGGCACAGAACGCCACTGTAATGCTGCTCTCCATCGTTTAATTAACTGCAGCGGAATGTGGAACTGAAGATGACCTATTTCATGTGCTAACATCAGACAATGGCAGCGTGCAATTGTCCAGCTGTGCTGGCCTGTCAGGAGAATTATTTCCGCTTTCCGGGGTAGTCTCAAAAAACACATACGAAGTTCTGTACTAAAATAGGCCCATATGATGCCAAGATGGAAGAGTGGGAGAAAATGAAGGCGGAAAAGCTGAAAGCAGAATAATGGACTTGCAACAAAACTTACATTCTTCCTCTTTAGGATCTAACTGCGTCACACTGACTGATAACCGATCTACCCGTTCTTGTAGGGAGTTCACTCTGAAGGAGAAACTGTGCGCCTCATTGAATAGCTCCCCAAATATATCTTCTGCATATTTACCTGAAATACAAAACAAATTGACATTAAATAACAGTATTATCTTACTACAATGACTTTTATCAGAACAGTAATACATTAAAGAACATACCATCATGGCATGGGTTTCCATGACAGATCAGCTGCATGGAAGCCTTACATCACCAAGCACAATGACAAGCATCAGATGGAATTGTATTAAAAGTTTTATAGTTGAAGAAGACACAAGTCCATTGAGTTCAGCCAGTAGATCACACCGCCACTAGATTCTGGAGTAGCAGAAACATGTTCTATGTAGTGACTGATCACGCTTCTCTATCTGTCACTCTGATACCTGATTCTTGGTTTAACAAATACCAGGAGAACATTTGGTGGAGGGTAGGTAATGATATGGTGTTATTTTCCATAGATTGGCCCTGGCCACTTAGTTCCACAGAAGGGAAATCTTAAGACTTCAGCAGGGACATACATCTAAATCATGGGGATCCATAACAGACGTTCTATAGATGAACTTGCAATGAAGGGTGGGCGCTCATGATCCCGAAAGCAGCTGCGTGGCTTGACGCCATTGGGGGTACGCCACTGTGCTTCAGTATACCAAGACATTTTGGACAATTGTGTGCTTCCAACTTTGTGGCATTTGTTTGGAGAAGATTATTTTCTGTTCGAACGTACAGTGGGGAAAAAAAGTATTTAGTCAGTCAGCAATAGTGCAAGTTCCACCACTTAAAAAGATGAGAGGCATCTGTAATTTACATCATAGGTAGACCTCAACTATGGGAGACAAACGGAGAAAAAAAAATCCAGAAAATCACATTGTCTGTTTTTTTTTCATTTTATTTGCATATTATGGTGGAAAATAAGTATTTGGTCAGAAACAAAATTTCATCTCAATACTTTGTGATATATCCTTTGTTGGCAATGACAGAGGTCAAACGTTTTCTGTAAGTCTTCACAAGGTTGCCACACACTGTTGTTGGTATGTTGGCCCATTCCTCCATGCAGATCTCCTCTAGAGCAGTGATGTTTTTGGCTTTTCGCTTGGCAACACGGACTTTCAACTCCCTCCAAAGGTTTTCTATAGGGTTGAGATCTGGAGACTGGCTAGGCCACTCCAGGACCTTGAAATGCTTCTTACGAAGCCACTCCTTCGTTGCCCTGGCGGTGTGCTTTGGATCATTGTCATGTTGAAAGACCCAGCCACATTTCATCTTCAATGCCCTTGCTGATGGAAGGAGGTTTGCACTCAAAATCTCACGATACATGGCCCCATTCATTCTTTCATGTACCCGGATCAGTCGTCCTGGCCCCTTTGCAGAGAAACAGCCCCAAAGCATGATGTTTCCACCACCATGCTTTACAGTAGGTATGGTGTTTGATGGATGCAACTCAGTATTCTTTTTCCTCCAAACACGACAAGTTGTGTTTCTACCAAACAGTTCCAGTTTGGTTTCATCAGACCATAGGACATTCTCCCAAAACTCCTCTGGATCATCCAAATGCTCTCTAGCAAACTTCAGACGGGCCCGGACATGTACAGGCTTAAGCAGTGGGACACGTCTGGCACTGCAGGATCTGAGTCCATGGTGGCGTAGTGTGTTACTTATGGTAGGCCTTGTTACATTGGTCCCAGCTCTCTGCAGTTCATTCACTAGGTCCCCCCGCGTGGTTCTGGGATTTTTGCTCACCGTTCTTGTGATCATTCTGACCCCACGGGGTGGGATTTTGCGTGGAGCACCAGATCGAGGGAGATTATCAGTGGTCTTGTATGTCTTCCATTTTCTAATTATTGCTCCCACAGTTGATTTCTTCACTCCAAGCTGGTTGGCTATTGCAGATTCAGTCTTCCCAGCCTGGTGCAGGGCTACAATTTTGTTTCTGGTGTCCTTTGCCAGCTCTTTGGTCTTCACCATAGTGGAGTTTGGAGTCAGACTGTTTGAGGGTGTGCACAGGTGTCTTTTTATACTGATAACAAGTTTAAACAGGTGCCATTACTACAGGTAATGAGTGGAGGAAAGAGGAGACTCTTAAAGAAGAAGTTACAGGTCTGTGAGAGCCAGAAATCTTGATTGCTTGTTTCTGACCAAATACTTATTTTCCACCATAATATGCAAATAAAATGAAAAAAAAAACAGACAATGTGATTTTCTGGATTTTTTTTTCTCAGTTTGTCTCCCATAGTTGAGGTCTACCTATGATGTAAATTACAGACGCCTCTCATCTTTTTAAGTGGTGGAACTTGCACTATTGCTGACTGACTAAATACTTTTTTTCCCCACTGTAACTGCATATCTCCCAACTTTTTAAAAAGAGAAAGAGGAACAAATGATGTGCTAAAAGGCAAATTTTGGTCACACCCCAATGCACACATATTCACTATTTATTTCTCCTGTGGCAGCAGGAGATGTTAGAGGGGCAGTGGTAGTGAGGGACATTGAGCAGATGCCCGACACTGCAGGGCGTAGACCCAAATCTGGGACTGTCCACTATAGTCGGAACGGTTGTGTCTATAGATGAGTGGGATCGATTCACTGGACTCTGGAACAGCGTCCAGATCAGTGGTACTTGACAACTAAACGGGAGACCTACAAATTTCTTACCATCTGGTTGAAAAGCCCGGCGTTGCCTGGGCATAGTAACCAACTGTGGTTAGTTATAACAAATTATAATGATTATATTGCACATAAAAAACGTGCATCTAATCCTATCCTGTGTGACACTGACTGCGGAGCCATGTATCTAATCCTATTCTGTGTGATACTATCTGCTGAGCCGTGTATCTAATACTATTCTGCTGAACCGTGTATCTAATACTATTCTGTGTGATACTGTGTGCTGAGCTGTGTATCTAATCCTCTCCTGTGTGATCCTGACTGCTGAGTTGTGTATCTAATCCTATCCTGTGTGATACTGACTGCTGAGCCGTGTAGCTAATCCTATCTTGTGTGATACTGGGCTCCCCCTGCAGTCTGTGTCAGAGGGTGGTCTGTGTTGGCACGGTAATAAATTGTGTTATTTCCAGCTTTACAGAAGGACGATAACACCATAGAAATGATAAGAATAATAGGCAAAATTGTTTGGTGAATTGGAACCCCATGGGGTTAAAATTTCACCTCACAACATAGCCTATGACTCTCTCGGGTCCAGACGTGTGACTGTGCAAAATTTTGTGGCTGTAGCTGCGACGGTGCAGATGCCAATCCCGGACATACACACACACATTGAGCTTTATATATTAGATGACAGAACTTCGGTGTACTTCGAACCTGCCCAAGAGCTCAAGCTCTGCTCCTTCAATTACAATCCTCTGCATCTCCCCCAGTTGATTGACAGCACTCACTGTACGTAGAGTTCTCCTTGAATATAATCCTCAGAGCTGCACACAATGACACTGCAAAAGCCCACCGTGTAAGTGAGCAGAGGCGTTGTTTTCCAATTTCTGTATGTAGCGGACGCTTTCTGCACACAGGATCACACCGCAGTGGGCAAACGATGTTGGCATGAGAGGGAGATAAGAGCAAGCACTCACTGACGGCACTTGAGCTGGGCACACACACATTGTCACATTGTGTAGATGCATCCTCATCCCCCTCTCCAGTGTGCAGCGACTATTCGCTCCACATAGGATCACACAGTGGTGGGGGGCTGATCTTCCTAGGATAAGGAGTGTGTGTGCACTCAGCTCCTGCAGTGCCATGGGTGCAGCAAGCGGCTACTGTAGACAGAGGGATCAGAGCACACCTGTACTGACACAGCGTCAATGTGTGCAGGGCTGAGGATTCTATTCTTTAAGCTCTGTCAATCTATGAATGTATAAATGGATTAATTTGAGGTTGAGGTGACTGTCTCCTGAGCCTGAGACACTAGAATGGTTGCTTTATTTTACAATAACCATGAAGCTAAATGTCATTCATGGCGACACCTGTCTATTTAAACCTCTTGGAATTGGTACCATCAAGAAAGTGCAAAGCATTTTTCATTTGGCAAAAACTGCAGAAAGACAAGACTCTTCATAAGCCCTTAAGAGGAATCTGTCACCCCTTGGGACTTTTTTACCTATTAATATGGGCACACAACCTGGAAACAGAATGGGTGAAATAGTCATACCTGTATGCCCATATCTGCGGTCTTGATGTGCAGAAATCGTCTTTTATTCTGTTATGGTTCTTCCAGTCTCCGGGGCGTGCGATGCCTGGAAGAAAACTCAGCATTCAGTCTTCGTTTGCATATCACCCCCTCCCATAAGCGTCACAGGGTCCAGTGACATGTATTGGTGGCGCCGGAATCCTGCGCCCTGCAATAGTGCGATTATACTTACCTTTTCCGCCATAATTTGGGTATTGGCTTCATTGTTCTTCAACTGAAGTAGCAGTGACTCGAAAATGCCCATAACAGGGCGGAAAAGGTACTGTACATAAAATTGCGCTTTTGCAGGGATCTGGCATGGGATTCCAGGGCCAGCAATACACATCACCAGGCCCTGTGACGCTGATCGGAGGGAGGTGGTATGCAAATGAAGACCGGAGGCCAAGTTTTCTTGCAGACACCGCACGCCCTGGAGCCTGGAAGAACTTATTACCATAACAGAATAAAAGAAGACTTCTACACATCAAGACTGCACAATTGGGCATACAGGTTGTTCTATCCCCTGTATGCCCATAATAATAGGTAAAAACTTCCCAGGGGGTGACAAATTCCCTTTAAAGATAACCTTTTTCACAGTACATGTGCCTGCTGACAGGTCCCCTTTACCATGGAGACTAGTGCTCACTCAGCATAACACAAGGGTAATAAAACAAACAAAAAAAAAAACATATATTAAGGAAACCATTCCAGTTCATTTTTTGTAAAACTAATTAAATGTGCACTAATGTGACTTAACAATTGCTTTAATATAAAATTGCTTAGATTTTATGGTGGCCATAAAATGTATAAAAAATGTACTGAAAGAAAAACCTAATGGAATTTATTTTAAACAAGAAATCCTTTAAATATTCAGCTGTCCTTCAGACTAAATTCCAAGGATAAAACAAAACCTCAAATTAAAATACACTGCAAGTGCAGTCAGAATTTCACCTTCAGAGATTTCTCCACTTTGTAACGAAGAGACAGAACTGAGTGATCTCTCTCTTGTGCTTTGATTAGAGAACTAGCCATGAAGCCCGTGCACCCTAGACAGCTGCAGAACTCATGAGCTCTCAGCAGGAATGCTTGTGTGTCCTGCATAGGAAGACGGAAAAAAGATGTTGACTGGGAGTCACAGTGATCTGTGATGTGACAGATCAGCGATCCGTCACAGGACAGTGATGTCCCACCTGGGACAATGTAATAAAGTTTAAAAAAAAAAAAAAAAGTGTAAAAATAACTTCTAAATAAATTAGTAAAAAAAAAAATATATATATATATATATATATATATATATATATATATATATATATATATATATATGTATGTATATATATTCCCCAATAAATTCTTTTGAAAAAAAAAATAAATAAAAGTACACATATTTGGTATCGCCGCGTCCGTAACGAACCGCCCTATAAAACTGTCCCATTAGTTAACCCCTTTAGCGAACCCCTTAAAAAATAAAAAACGAAGCAAAAAAATAATGATTTATTATCATACCACCGAACAAAAAGTGCAATAACGCGCGATCAAAGAGACGCATATAAATATCCATGGTACCGCTGAAAATGTCAGCTTGTCCTGCAAAAAACGAGCCGCCATACAGCGTCATCCGCAAAAAAAATAAAAAAAAAAGTTATAGCTCGCAGAATAAAGCGATGCAAAAATAATTATTTTTTATATAAAATAGTTTTCATTGCATAGAACCGCCAAAACATAAAAAAAAAAAGACCTAAATGAGGTATCGCTGTAACCGTACTGACCCGAAGAATAAAACAGCTTTACCAATTTTACCGCACGCGGAACGGTGTAAACGCACCCTCCAAAAGAAATTAATGAAACGCTGTTTTTTGTTCATTCTGCGTCCCAAAACTCAGAATAAAAAGCGATCAAAAAATGTCATGTGCCCGCATATGGTACCAATAAAAACGTCAACTCGTCCCGCAAAGAATAAGACCTCACATGACTCAGTGGGTCAAAATATGTGGTGATGCAAAAACTATTTTTACAATAAAAAGCGTCTTTTAGCGTGTGACAGCTGCCAAACATAAAAACCGCCATAAATAGTAAATCAAACCCCCGTTATCACCCCCTTAGTTAGGGAAAAATAATAAAATAAAAAAAATGTAATTATTTCCATTTTCCCATTAGGGTTAGGGCTGAGATTAGGGTTAGGGGTGTGTTGGGGTTAGGGTTGGAGTTATAATTGGGGGGTTTCCATTGTTTGAGCACATCAGGGGCTCTCCAAATGCAACATGGCGTCTGATCTCAATTCCAGCCAATTCTGCGTTGAAAAAGTCAATTGGTGCTCCTTCCCTTACAAGCTCTGCCATGCGCCCAAACAGTGTTTTACCCCCACAAATAGGGTATCAGCATACTCAGGTCAAATTGCAAAACAACGTTTGGGGTCCAATTTCTCCTGTTACCCTTAGGAAAATAAAAAAATGGGGGCAAAAATATCATTTTTGAAATTATTTTTTTATTTTCACGCCCAGGCGTTATAAACTTCTGTGAAGCACTTGGGGGTTCAAAGTGCTCACCACACATCTAGATAAGTTCCGTGGTGGGTCTAGTTTCCAAAATGGGGTCACTTGTGGGGAGTTTCCACTGTTTAGGTACATCAGGGGCTCTCCAAACGCGACATGGCGTCCGATCTGAATTCCAGCCAATTTTGCATTGAAAAAGTCAAACGGCGCTCCTTCCCTTCTGTGGTCTGCCATGTGCCGAAACAGTGGTTCCCCCCCACATATCAGGTATCAGCGTACAGAGGACAAATTGCACAATAACTTTTAGGCTGTGTGCACACGCTGCGGATTTTGCTGCGGTGTACAGTACAATGATTCCCTATTGACATGTCAATTCTTTCTGCGGATTCTCCTGCGGTTTGCCATCTCCTCCATTGAGGAGATGAAAAACCGCAGGGCAAAACCGCAGAGCAATCCGCAGGTAAAACCGCAGGTCTTTTGACCTGCGGTTTCACCTGCGGATTGTACAAAATCCGCGCGGATGAATCCGCACCTTTTCCGCAGCGTGTGCACACAGCCTAACAGTCCAATTTCTCCTGTTACCCTTGATAAAATAAAAAAAATTGAACCTGAAGTATTTTTTTTTGTGAAAAAAAGTTAAAATGTTCATTTTTTTTTTTTTTAAATATTCAAAAAATTCCTGTGACGCACCTAAAGGGTTAATAAACTTCTTGAATGTGGTTTTGAGCACCTTAAGGGGTGCAGTTTTTAGAATGGTGTCACTTTTGGGTATTTTCTATCATATAGACCCCTCAAAGTGGCTTCAAATGTGATGTGGTCCATAAAAATAAAATGGTGTTGCAAAAATGAGAAATCGCTGGTCAATTTTTAACCCTTATAACTTCCTAACAAAAAAAAATTTTGGTTCCAAAATTGTGCTGATGTAAAGTAAACATGTGGGAAATGTTACTTATCAAGTTTTTTGTGTGCCGTATCTCTGTGATTTAAGGGATAAAAATTCAAAGTTGGAAAATTGCGAAATTTTCTAAATTTTCGCCAAATTTCCGTTTTTTTCACAAATAAACGCAAGTTATAGGAATTAAATTTTACCACTAACATGAAGTACAATATGTCACGAGAAAACAATGTCAGAATCACCGGGATCCATGGAAGCGTTTCAGAGTTATTACCTCATAAAGGGACAGTGGTCAGAATTGTAAAAATTGGCCCGGTCATGAACGTGCAAACCACCCTTGGGGCTTAAGGGGTTAAAAAAAACCCGTCATCCCGGCATGCAAAAAATAAGCCCTCACCCAACCCGAGATCATGAAAAATGGAGACGCTACGGGTCTCGGAAAATGACAAAAAAAAATTTAGCGAAGTTTGGAATTTTTTTTTACCACTTAGATAAAAGAACCTAGACATTTTTGGTGTCTCTGAACTCAATGACCTGGAGAATCATAATAGCAGGTCAGTTTTAGCATTTTGTGAACCTAGCAAATAAGCCAAACACAAAACAAATGTGGAATTGCACTTTTTTGAAATTTCACTGCATTTGGAATTTTTTTCCTGTTTTCTAGTACACGACCTGGTAAAACCAATGGTGTCGTTCAAAGGTACAAACTCGTCTCGCAAAAAATAAGCTCTCACACGGCCATACTGACAGAAAAATAAAAAAGTTATGACTCTGGGAAGAAGGGGAGCAAAATATGAAAACCGAAAGTTCCAGCAGTTAAGGGGTTAATTGTTTTCCAAAAAGTGTAGGTTTGGCAGACTTCACATTAATGTGTATGGGGTTACTAGACTATACACACCAGTATAAAGCCTGTGCAGGAGTGCATATACAGTAAAGGAAATAATTATTTGATCCCTTGCTGATTTTGTAAGATTGCCCACTGACAAAGACATAAACAGTCTATAATTTTAACGGTAGGTTAATTTTAACTTTGAGAGATAGAATATAAAAAATAAAATCCAGAAAATCACATTTATATAAATTATATAAATTTATTTGCATTTTGCAGTGAGAAATAAGTATTTGATCCCTCCGGCAAACAAGACTTAACACTTGGTGGCAAAACCCTTGTTGGCAAGCACAGCAGTCAGACGTTTTTGTAGTTGATGATGAGTTTTGCGCACATGTCAGGAGGAATTTTGGTTCACTCCTCTTTGCAGATCATCTCTAAATCATTAAGATTTTGAGGCTGTCGTTTAGCAACTCGGAGCTTCAACTCCGTCCATAAGATTTCTATGAGATTAAGGTCTGGACACTGGCTAGGCCACTCCATGACCTTAATGTGCTTCTTTTTGAGCCACTCCTTTGTTGCCGTGACTGTACTTTTTGGGTCGTTGTCTTGCTAGAAGACCCAGCCATGACCCATTTTTAATGTCCCAGCGGAGGGAAGGAGGTTGTCACTCAGGATCTTACAGTACATGGCTCCATCCATTCTCCCACTTAGAAAAACACCCCCAAAACATAATGTTTCCACCTCCATGCTTGACAATGGGGATGGTGTTCTTTGGTTCAAAGGCAGTATTTCTCTTCCTCCATACACGGTGAGTTGAGTTAATGCCAAAGAGCTCAATTTTTGTTTCATCTGACCACAGCACCACCTCCCAATCACTCACAGAATCATCCAGGTGTTCATTGGCAAACTTCACACGGACCTGCACTTGTGCCTTCTTGAGCAGGGGGATCTTTCGGGCACTGCAGGATTTTAAACCTTTACGACGCAATGTGTTACCAATTGTTTTCTTGGTGACTGTGGTCTCAGATGCCTTGAGATCATTAACAACTTCCCCCTGTGTAGTTTTAGGCTGATCTCTCACCTTCCTCATGATCAAGGATACCCCACGAGGTGAGATGTTGGATGGTGCCCCAGATCGATGTGGATTGATGCTCATTTTGTATTTATTCCATTTTCTTACTATTGCAAAAACAATTGTCTCCTTCTCACCCAGCGCCTTGCGTATGGTTTTGTAGACCATTTCAGCTTTGAGCAGGTCTATGATCTCGTCCCTGACATCCTTAGAAAGCTCTTTGGTCTTGCCCATGTTGTAGAGGTTAGAGTCTTACTGATTGAGTCTGTGGACAGGAGTCTTTTATAAAGGTGACTATGTAAGACAGCGGTCTTTAGTGCAGGTAACGAGTTGATTAGGAGAGGCTAGCTTTTCTGTAGGAGTCAGAACTCTTAATGGTTGTTAGGGGATCACATACTTATTTCGCACTGCAAAATGCATATAAATTTATATAATTTACACAATGTGATTTTCTGGATTTTATTTTTGATATTCTCTGTCTAAATGTTAAAATTAACCTACCCTTAAAATTATAGACCGTTCATGTCTTTGTCAGTGGGCAAACTTATAAAATCAGTAAGGGATCAAATACTTATTTTCTTCACTGTAACCATTGGCCTACATGGACTGCTGCTACACATGCTCCTATAGGGGTTATCCTTCCTTAAAAACAAGGCTACCTCTATACATACAATGTACATTTTTTTCTGTCACATTTGCAAATTGTGCCCCATTTTAGTTGTGGCTAATTTTAAGATCTGTTTACAAAGGGGTATGGTTCACAGGATTCTCTTGTCTTTATGGTGCTCTACTTTATTACCACCCCTGATTGCTAATTTTTATGCTCTTTACCAAGTAAAAATTCCCGTATCTCTATTTGATTAAAAAAATGGATTACTTAGGGGAGCAGTGGAATAAAACAAGAACAAAAATTAGCCATTTATCACTTAGTGACAGGTCCTCTAAATTCTCAGATGCTTATCTGCACAGCTTGTGCCATCTACTCGGGCAGGGACACTGAGCTCACAGAATGGCTGCAGCGCTGTCGATGCGATATCAGCATTGTGCACAACAACATGCAATGGGAGCATCAGTGGAGATTCAGTGCTGGATCCGGGCCGAGGTAATAATTCACAATTTGTTTGCTTTAAAAGTAAGCTGGACACGGATTTTCTAAACCCAGAAAACCCCTATAAGTTCACAGGTTGCAATTCAGTTGCCTTTTTTTTTACCAAAAACATTCGGTCCCAAGTTTGCCTCCTCCTGTAGAAGTGACGTCAGCGCAAGTAGCCAATGTCATACACCGGGAGTGGCAAGTGCTACTCATCGGTGGACCAGGGAAAGGAGAGTACAGCTCGGTTCATTATTTTTTAATAAAGTGCCGCTGGGCCCGAACATTACCTAAAAATGAAAAACCCCGTTAATAAATCTTTCTTTTTTAAATTTCAGTTCCTCATCAATTTTCAACATCCACATTCTGCTAAATGCAGTCACAACTGAGGGTTTACTACAATTGTATCAAGTGTGAGGCAGTGAGGGGAAACATGGGAAAGGATGTCCGCCAAGATGTGCATAGAAACATAACCCGCTGGAGAGTGTTGTAATTATAGCCACAGCTGTAGAACGCAAAATAAAAGTGAGTGTGGACTTGGTCAAGATAAGAGTCAGACTTAGGAAAGCCTTACACAGGCTTTTATTTTTGGAGGGGACGGATCTCTCCCTCCAGTCGGGTCTTGGAAGTGGCCCATGGCCACGATTCCTATTTAAACTTTCAGGTAAGGGTTGGGTATGTAAGTTTTGATTTGCAATCAGCAGAGCACGAGGTTATTTGTGAGAATAAACATAGGCCAGAGACTTGAGGAAAGCTTTTACCGCTACCACGTGTAATACGGTGGTGCAGTCGTCCACGACAACTTACTGATATGGACGTTCCAGCTGTGTACTGGAAGATTAAGTTTGATTTATTTTGTAAGTTGGCAAATACAGATGTTTAAGTTGAACTTTCTTGGATTATCTGTAAGCCAAAACCAGGAGTGGAACGATCAAAGGAGAAGCATAACAGAAACCCGTCATCACTTCTGTATTTATCACCCACTCCTGGTTTTGGCTTAAAATACTGATGTGAAATACTGACCAAATACTGAATGTGGCCTAATACTGAATGTGACCCAAAATTGCCATTGTACGAGCTGCTGAATTCTGTGCTTCTCTCCAGTGCTACCAGTTTCACCAACATTGTATTACAGAACCAAGGAGGGCACCATCAGGAAATCAAACTAATTAGAAGGGATCCAACCACAGTATGTCTTAAATACAATAGATACAACAACAAGGGCAAAGAAGAGATACATCAAAAGCAGGGATCACCATAGAAACAATCACAAGTTTATTACATAGAAAAGACAAAGCACCAAAAAAAGTTATAAAAACATTTCAAATATACAGTGGTTATTGACCATAACCTGTATAGATGGGAACAGTAACAAGCCCTATAAAATATCCCCTAGTTAGTTATACATTAATGACATGTGCAGCATGTCCACAAGGTAAGCATATACAATACAAAGCAGCCTTATATACAGGTGCAGGATAGATTCCTAATTATAGACTATATCCATATACAAAATATTTGCAAAGATAACATATGCATGTATAATACAAAGCAGTCTCATATGAAGGTGCAGATTAAATTCCTAAATACAGCCTATAGTCAAATGCATCATGTTTGCAAAAATAACCATCTGATATGTGCAAGAAATCTAGAAAAAGGAATCACAACCCGATATTGTGGGGTAGGGTTTAGGCACCAAATATCAGTCCACTAGGATAGAGGCTAGTAATATCCTGTATATTGAATAAATTAATGAGCTCTAAAAGTGTGAGAGGGGTGAAAAGATTACAAAAATAACCAAGAGGTGGAACATCCCTTCCTCACATACTTTACCACCCCAAACGACAGGCTGAGATAAGACATGCTCACTCAATGGAAATGGCCATTATGCAAAGATTAATATGCAAGGGCATAGTATAGCTCCCAAACCCGACGCGTATCGTCACCGTCGTGACTTCATCAGGGGTAGAGAAGAATGGTGGTGTATTTAGGAATTTAATCTGCACCTTCATATGAGACTGCTTTGTATTATACATGCATATGTTATCTTTGCAAATATTTTGAATATGGATATAGTCTATAATTAGGAATCTATCCTGCACCTGTATATAAGGCTGCTTTGTATTGTGTATGTTTACCTTGTGGACATGCTACACATGTCATTAATGTATAACTAGGGGATATTTTATAGGGCTTGTTACTGTTCCCATCTATACAGGTTATGGTCAATAACCACTGTATATTTTAATATGTTTTTATAACTTTTTTTGGTGCTTTGTCTTTTCTATGTAATAAACTTGTGATTGTTTCTATGGTGATCCCTGCTTTTGATGTAGTATGTCTTCTTTGCCCTTGTTGTTGTATCAGTTTCACCAACACTCATAACCTATTATGTCAAAGTGAAGAAAATCAGACATGACACGTGTTTACAGATATCAACAAATGGCTGCCATGAAAAAACACTTGTGAGAAAGTAGCGCAAAGAGGGTCTTATCTGACATACAATTGGAGTTATCTTTCAGATTGTACTAACCTGATTTATGACTTTAAATCACTGTACAGCTGCTGCGGATCCAAAACCGACAAGCATGAAAATAGGAATCATTTGTGGATACCTCTGGCACTCCTGTGAATGGAGGTCGTCAATTCGCAGGGATTTATTCAAACGTGTGGTTTTTACTCAACGCGTTTCAAAGTGTCAAGCACTTCTTCAGGAGGTTACCACATACAAGTATAAGATATACAAGGTCTTATATGTCTGATACTTGTATGTGCTTTGTCCTGATGAAGACATGCTTGACATCTTGAAGCTCGTTGAATAAAAACCACACGTTTGAATAAATCCCTGAGAATGTATGTCTTCCATACACAGCAGTGCCAGAGGTATCCACAATTATTCCGGTCTTCAAAATGGTAGCCATGTCATTCTACAAGCAACCGGCACGCCAGACAATACAGCGGCAAATACCATTCTGTGAGGGCCTGCGCACACATTGCATGGTTATTTTTTCTGCACATATTTTTGACAAAACATGAATGATTTCCTAATTCCAGCAAAGTGAATGAGATCCTTGAAGTCTCATGCACACGTTGCTTATTTTTTCCTGGCAAACTTGCAGCCAAATTAAATCTGCAGCATGTGAATTCTTTCAGCAATCACTCTAATGAATGGGAAAGCGCATGCAAACAAGGTGTAAAAAAAGGCATCAGAACGCACAACGCATGTGTTTTAGGTTGCACGTTTCCTGCCAACAAATCAGTATTTCCAGCAGATTTTCTGCTGCAAATACTGAACATGTGCACATACTGTAAAGTCGCTTCGTGTAAAAAAAATACAATACAACGTAATCCCTTTTATTGGACTAGTGATCGAAGAGTGATTGCATTACTTATGAATAGTTACAATATCATCACCCAATTATGGCTAAACTTAACGGGAATCTGGCACCAGGTCTTTGCCACCCAACCTGAGAGCAGCGTAATGTCAAGACAGAGACCCCAATTCCAGCGATGTGTCACTTTCTGGGCTGCCCGCTGATGTTTTGATAAAATCACTGTTTTATCAGAAGGAGACCAGTATCACTACAGAGACTAGTAACCTGCTGCCATGCCGTCCTCTATATTCATGAGCTCTGTATAATCCTACCCCCAACTAGCTTTCTGCCTATGCACTGCTCAGGCAGAAAACTGCCAATCAGTGGTTTAGGCAGAGTTATACATAGTACAGAATTCAGAGAACTACTAGATCTACAGATAGTAAAACTGTGATTTTATCAAAACTACAGCACGCAGACTAGAAAGCGATACATAGCTTGAATCAGGGTATTTGCTTCTACATCATGCTGCCATCACATAGGGTAGCAAAACCTGGCGACAGATTCTCTTTAAATGATACAAATTGTTTTTTTGATGAAATATAGATATATGATGAATGTTAAAGTCATCTGAGCAATAAGTGTTCAGCTGGAACTTAATTTGCAGAAGGAATTACCATATCCTAGCAACAACAGAATACACCCATGGTTACCTGTGTCCCCCAATGAAGCAAGAAAGAAAGGAAGATTTTAATGGACGGTGAGTGCCAGGTCCCTGTAAGTTTGGATTTCTTTTTCCCTTAATAATGAAGACCTTCATTTAAAAACTGTATTTTCTGCTTACTTGTGTCATCTTTGTCTAATACACACACACACACACACACACATATATATCTACATACACACACACACAGGTGTGCATGTGTTCTCAATAGGGACAGTGGAGTAAGCCACTGCCCACTTCTATTCCTCTCAGAAAGGAAATGTAACATCAACTGTTCTTCACTGTCCTATTAAGGGAATAGAAGAATCCAGGATATCTATATACAGAAAGATAGTGAGGAAACACTTAGCTAACCTAAATGAATTCAAGTCTCCAGGTCCAGATGAATTACACCCCAGAGTACTGAAGGAGATAGCAGAAGAAATTTTTGAACCCCTCTCCATAATCTTTGAAAATTCTTGGAGAACAGGAGAAGTGCCAGAAGACTGGAGAAGAGTAAATGTTGTTCCTATCTTCAAAAAGGGGAAGAAGGTGGACCCAGGCAACTATAGGCCGGTGAGTCTGACTTCTATACCAGGAAAGATCTTTGAACAAATTATTAAACATGTATGTCAGTACCTGGATAAGAATGAAGAGATTAAACAGAGTCAGCATGGGTTTGTAACTAATAAGTCATGTCAGACTAACTTAATTTCCTTCTATGACGGAATCACTGATTGGGTGGATCAAGGAAATGCTGTAGATATAGTATATCTTGACTTCAGCAAAGCATTTGACAAAGTCTCTCATACAATCCTTATTGAAAAAATGACTAAGTATGGAATGGACAAGGCAACTGTTAGGTGGATTCATAACTGGCTTAGTGATCGGACCCAAAGAGTGGTCGTAAATGGCTGCACATCCAGTTGGAAGAATGTCTCAAGTGGCGTACCACAGGGCTCTGTCCTGGGCCCTGTATTGTTCAACATCTTTATCAACGATTTAGATGAAGGAATTGAGGGTAAACTGATTAAATTTGCTGATGACACAAAGCTAGGAGGGATAGCTAATACTAGAGAAGAGAGAGAGAGGATTCAAAAAGATATAAATAAACTGGAGAAGTGGGCAGCAACTAACAGAATGGTTTTTAACAGGGAAAAATGCAAAGTACTACATCTGGGCAATAAAAATGAAAAAAGCATATACAGAATGGGAGGAATAGGGCTAAGTGACAGCACATGTGAAAAAGACTTGGGTATACTAATAGATCACAGACTGAATATGAGTCAACAGTGTGATGCAGCAGCAAAAAAGGCAAATGCAATTCTAGAATGTATTAACAGAAGCATACAGTCTAGATCACGTGAAGTCATTATTTCCCTCTACTCCTCTTTGGTCAGACCTCATCTGGAATATTGTGTCCAGTTTTGGGCACCACATTTTAAAAAAGACATCAACAAACTGGAGCAAGTTCAGAAAAGAGCGACCAGAATGGTGACCGGTCTGCAAACCCTGTCTTATGAGGAAAGGTTGCAGGATTTGGGAATGTTTAGTTTGCAAAAGAGAAGACTGAGAGGAGACTTAATAGCTGCCTACAAATATCTCAAGGGCTGTCACATTGTAGAAGGATCAACTTTATTCTCATTTGCACAAGGAAAGACTAGAAGCAATGGGATGAAACTGAATGGGAGGAGACACAGATTAGTTATTAGAAAAAACTTTTTGACAGTTAGAGTGATCAATGAGTGGAACAGGCTGCCACGAGAAGTGGTGAGTTCTCCTTCAATGGAAGTCTTCAAACAGAGGCTGAACAGACATCTGACTGGGATGATTTAGCGAATCCTGCTTTGAGCAGGGGGTTGGAACAGATGGCCCAGGAGGTCCCTTCCAACTCTACGATTCTATGATTCTAAGCAGAACGTTTGGGAATGTGAAAATCCAACAGCCCGAATCCCCTTCACCATACATCGAGGAGAGTCAGGACTTCCATCCACATCAGACAGTTGGCAGGTCCCACCAAAATCTGCGAGTTGGGTTGACATTAATCTAAACTCATAATTAGCTTCCTTACCAGATCCAGACACTACAAACAATATATGAAGCCTGGCAGAATTGTATAGAAAACACTATTTTCTCTTTGCATTACTATTTAAATATATATTCCACAGGCTTACATAGTATATAGCGTATGCATACAGAGAAGTATAGAAATACTAATATACTTACTCAGGCTGCTAAGTTGCCTAATAATATTTGCCAAAGAAATATTTGTCACACATTCTAATTCATTCTTGATCCCCCTCGGCAGGGCAGTGTGGCACAAATGCCTGGGATCGATGTTTCTTTTAACGAGTGGCATCCTTGGTCAAAGGAGATAGTATCCTACCTGCAACAACAAAAACAATGTCAAAATATTTAGTGTCGTTATCAAAAGCCGTACAAGAATATATGTATGCTGCCAGTAATACCCTGAACTGAAAGGATCTTACAACCCTGTACTTTTTTATTGTCCAAGAGACAAGTGTCTAGTAGTAGTAGTGTCTAGTGCCTGCCATATTCGACTGCTGCACTTAAAGGGAATCCATCAATAGATTTTTGCCACTTAATCTGACATCATCATATCATAGAGGCAGAAATCCGGATTCCAACGATGTGTTACTTACTGGGCTGCTTGTTGTAATTTTAATAATCTTTATTTTTTTATATAGCGCTAACATATTCCGCAGCGCTTTACAGTTTGCACACATTATCATCGCTGTCCCCGATGGGGCTCACAATCTAAATTCCCTAGTTTTGATAAAAATCACTGTTTATCAGCAAGAGATTATCACTATAAGACTAGTAAACCTACTGCCATGTTGTCCTACACATTCATGAGCTCTGTATAACCCTGCCCCCCATCACTGACTGGCAGCTTTCTGACTAAGCATAGTGTACACAAAAAGCAGCCAATCAGCGGTGTGGGCGGGGTGATACAGAGCTTAGCATTAAAGATAATCTGTCACCAATTTTTTCGACTATCAGCTGCCGGCACTGCCATCAAGGGCTTATCTACAGCATTCTGTAATGATGTAGATAAGCCCCCGATGTAACCTGAAAGAGAAGAAAAACGAGTTAGATTATACTCACCCAGGGGTGGTCTGGGTCCGGAGGGTGTCGCGGTCCAGTCCGGCGCCTCCCATCTTCTAACAATGACGTCCTCTTCTTTACTTCCTATCATGGCTCCTGCGCAGGCGCACTGCTCTGCCCTGTTGAGGGCAGAGCAGAGTCCTGCAGTGCACAGGCGCCGGGAAAGGTCAGAAAGGTCCAGCGTATGCGCACTGCAGGACTCTGCTCTGCCCTCAACAGGACAGAGCAGTGCGCCTGCGCAGGAGCCGCGACGGGAAGCAAAGAGGAGGAGGTCATCGTTAGAAGATGGGAGGCACCGGGCCACGACACCCATCGGACCAAAACCGGACCCGGACCGCCCCTGGGTGAGTATAATATAACTTGTTTTTCTTCTCTTTCAGGTTACATTGGGGGCTTATCTACAGCATTACAGAATGCTGTAGATAAGCCCCTGATGGCGGTGCCGGCAGCTGATACTCGAAAAAATAGGTGACAGATTCCCTTTAAGAGAATTGGTAGAAATGCAGCAGAAAAACAATTATTTTATCAAAACTGCAGCAAGCAGCCAAGAAAGTGATACATTGCTAGAATCAGAGTCTCTGCCCTTACATCATTCTGCTGTCAGATGGGGTAGCAAAAACCTGGTGACAGATAACATGCACATTTCATAAAGCCTTACATGCTTGCTAACAGGGGAAGAAAGGTTAATTGGGCCAAGACTTATCATATATCTGTGGACATATATTAAGATTTACTAATTATCTTAGAAAGTTGATTTTATCTAGGAAATACAGCAGACATAAAAAAGTGCAAATGAGGTTAGTGGAACTTGAACTACATAGTTGACCCTACCAGTCTTTATAACAGTCAATGTCTGTACTAATAACAAAGGCCATCGGTATGTGATCATGGACCTTTCACCATTAATCCCCATACAAATCAGCAGAATTAATGATCTTTAACTACCTGATCCATTCAGGCTTGCCTGGTACTATAGCTCCACCTAAATTATTTGGATGGGGCTAGGCCACAGTACTGGACATAGCTTCAATTGGATTTCAGCGATCCCTACAGCACGATGCTTATTAATATAGAATCCTATTTACATGACCTATACGTAATCATATTCTGAAAACTATGTTAATTGGAAGATTTCCCCTTTCAAAAACCCAAGCCCTAAATACAGTATTTACAAGAGAAAATTATCCCTTAGGTGAGACCTAAGCAACCGGCCCTCTGGCTGTTCCTGTCCAGCCCAAGGACTGAGATAGCTGAATGACGGAAACAGTGGTCCACGGGCCGCACCATACCCTCCCCTGCCCGATGTCACGCTATCTGCATCCTCAGGAGGTTGTGTGAGGGCTCACGCTGTATATAGGTGGTCAGTGGGGCACACATTTTATATAATAGGCTATATGGGCATGTGCTGTATATAAGAGGCTATGCGGGGCACATGCAGTATATACTGTACAGTTGTGCTCAAAAGTTTACATACCCCTGCAGAATTTTTGCTTTCTTGTTCTTTTTTCGAAGAATATGAATGATAACACCAAAACTTTTTCTCCACTCATGGTTAGTGATTTGGTGAGGCCATTTATTGTCAAACTACTGTTTTCTCTCTTTAAATCATAATGACAACCCAAAACATCCAAATGACCCTGATCAAAAGTTCACATACCCCATTTCTTAATACCGTGTATTGCTCCCACTAACATCAATGACAGCTTGAAGTCTTTTGTGGTAGTTGTGGATGAGGTTCTTTATTTTCTCAGATGGTAAAGCTGCCCACTCTTCTTGGCAAAAAGCTCCAGTTCCTGTAAATTCCTAGACTGACTAACCATGAGTGGAGAAAACGTTTTGGTGTTATCATTCATATTTTCTGAAAAGAGGTAAAGAAAGCAAAAATTCTGCCAGGGTATGTAAACTTCTGAGTACAACTGTAAGTGGCTATGTGAGGCATATGCAGTAAATAAGGGGCTATGTGGGGCACATGTTCCATATTAGAAGCTACATGTGGCACATGCAGTATATAAAAGGCTATTTGGGGGCTTATGCTGTATATGGGAGGCTATGTGGGAGCTCAAACTGAATGCAGAAGGCTATATGGGGGCTTAAAACTGTGTATATGAGGTTATTTGGGGTCTAATATTGAATGTAGGAGGCTATGTGGGGGCCCATACGGAATTTAGCAGGATATGTGAGGGCTTAGTGTATATAGGAGGCTATGTGGGGCTCATACTGTATACAGGGGTCTATGTTGGGGTTCATTGTATATAGGAGGCTATGTGGGGCTCATACTGTATACAGGGGTCTATGTTGGGGTTCATTGTATATAGGAGGCTATGTGGGGGCTCATATGGTGTATAGGGGCTATGTGTAAACTCTTACGGTATATAGAAGGGCTGTGTGTGCAAGTTCGTATGGTATGTAGGGGGATGTCAGCATACTTAATTCTGCTCAATATTAAGTGATATGATTAATATTAATATAATTAACATGTTGAATATTAATATTGAGAAGAATCAATTTCAGCCTATTGGCTGGCCCTCCACAACAGTCATGGTCTCTCATGTGGCCACTCAGCCTAAATAGTTTTTTTTTTTTTTTTTTCTTTTCTACACAATAATGAGCCCTTACAATAATTAAACCAACAAGACACTTCAGGAAACCCATTAGGAAATGCATACGCCCATAAGCTATAAATCAAAGCGCTAAAACAGATTTATAAATAATAAGCCCTGATAATTAAATGTATGAATAATAAAAAGAAAACAAAGTTAATAATATTATCTTGAAATATTATATTGCAGGACTGAACTGGTATGTGCATCTGCGGCTAGGGTTTTCAATATGAAGAAATTCCACCACCCACAGAAAACATCAACATTTTTGCAGAACTGGCAGCTTCACCTCCACTACCTCATACATGACTACTGCAGCATAATTATCTAAAATGCCAACATAACATTGCACGCTGCAAGACAATTATTTCTGAGTACGGTACATCCACAAACATACTATATACCACGACATTCACTTGCGTCAATCTAGATTGTTACATTAGTGCAGTGCTGGTAATTACAGTTGGCCCATCAACAACGTACATGTTAACCCCTTATGTGCAGAGTGAGGGTTTAGTTTTGGAGGGACAAGTTGTACTTCTGAATGACACCATTTATCATAGGATGTAATGGAAAGCAGGAAATAAATTCCAAGTGTGGCAAAAAAAAAAAAAAAAAAAAAAGTGCAATTCCGTATTTTTTTTAGAATTTTTTTTACGGTGTTCATTAATGTAATACTGATCTGGCAATGTGATTCTTCAGGTTAGCATGATTATGGAAATATATCAAACATGTGTAGTTTTTGTTTTATTTAAGTGATGACTAAAAAAAATCAGAAATTTGTAAAAAAAAAAATAAAAATTGAAGAAAAAAAATAAAAAAATTGTTTGCTCACGTGAGGCATGGAAGTTTAGTGGTAGGTGAGAATTGAGACTGACAAACAACCTAGCACAGCCCATTTACATAGCGCCATTGACTCCACAGCACTTTACAGACATTATTGGAACTGTCCCCGATGGGGCTCACAATCTAAATTCCCTATCAGTGTGTCTTTGGAGTGTGGGAGAAACCAGAGGAAACCCACACAAACAAAGGGAGAATATACAAACTCCTTGTAGATGTGGTCCTTAGTGGGATTCAAACCCAGGACCCCAGAGGTCCAAGGCTGCAGTGCTAACCACTGAGCCACCATGCTATATGTGAGATGCATGGACCATGCATAGGTCTCCTGACCTAAAGCTGACAACCTCTGTCCGATTCGGCTTAGGAGACTAAAGAACCTGTCACACTAAGCGATATCGCTAGCAATATCGCTATAACGTCACTGTTTTTTGTGACGTTATAGTGATATTACTAGCGATATCGCTATGTCTGATACCTCCGACCGCTCCCCCGCTGGTTATCGCTGATCGCGCGAGAACGTCATGGACCGTTTCTCGTCGTCAGCTTCCTGCTGTGACGACGAGCGACGCGTGGATGCGGGCGGGAGGACGTCAGGATCGCCTCGTCTGACAGGTAAGTAGCGACCCCCGATCCCTGCGATGTCGCTGGTGAGATCTGCCTGTGTGGCAGCTCACTAGCGACCACTTAGCGATGCACCAGCGATCCTGACCGCGTCATATCGCTGGTCGGGATCGCTGGTACATCGCTAAGTGTGACAGTACCTTTAGCCATTCTATGGCTCTCAATCAACATTTGAAAGCCAAAACACAGAGGTGTAAATCCGACCTGTCGAAGCTTTGCACTGTTGCCCATCAGTACAGTGTGTGCACGTAGAACAAGGATTCAATAGAAAGCATAGGCTCTGCAGCAGTATGCTCCTGTCACCTGAGCTATGCACCTTTCAGGTTTTTGTTTCAGCAAATGAGAAAAGATGACACATTAAATATGACTTCACATAAAATAAAGGCATATTCCAAGCAGAAAGTAGGCCGGGTCGTACTACAAAAGGTCACCACTAAACGAGTTGACCAGTGGATAACAATTTTCAAAAGGCTGGCTGCATTCACGGTTTTTAACGTGCAATTTTGAAGTAAAAACGCAAAAAAACAGCATCCCATGCAATCCTATGGGATTCCGCAATGCTGTGCTAATGCTGGGGATTTTCCCGGAATCGCATTGTGGAAAAATACGCAGCATGCTCATTAATTTTGTGGAATCGCGGTGATTTCACCCACATAGGAATGCATTGTTCTCCTTACTTTCCGCATGTGGCTGTGCCCACCATGCGAAAAGTAAGCAGAACATTTGCGGATGTACCCAGGGGGTGGAGGAGAGGAGACTGTCCTCCGGGCTGTGGGTACCATATCCCTGTAAAAAATCTAATTAAAATAAAAAATGGTGTTATATTCACCTTCCGGCATCTCGTGCAACCTTACCGATGCTCTCGCCAACTCCCGTTCCCAGTAATGCCTTGAGGCAAGGACTTGTGATGACGTAGTGGTCTCGCGAGACCGCTACAGTATCGCGAGACCGCTAGGTCATCAAAGGTCTCGCAAGGCATTACTTGGAACAGAAGCACCGCTGAGGCCCGGGAAGGCTGCGCGGGATGCCGGAAGGTGAATATAACACCATTTTTTTTTTTTAAATTATTTTTAACATTAGATCTTTTTACTACTGACGCTGCATAGGCGGCATCAATAGTAAAAAGTTGGTCACACTTGGCAAACACTATGTTTGACGAGTGTGACCAACCTGTCAATCAATTCTCCAAACTATGCTACAGATCGCTTGGAAAACGCTAGCATTCTGCAAGCTAATTACGCTTGCAAATCGCTAGTTTTTCCGTGGGAAAATCGCGGGAATTTAAAATGCGGTTTTCCCGTGGAATGGAATTCCAGAATTCCCACAGTAACTTCTGTGGGAGTTCCGCAACGTGTGCACATAGCCTTACAGTTAAAAATTAATATTCACCCTCACCAATTCTTACCATCACAACTCAAGAAATGCATGTTAAGCCAATCACTACCTATGACGGGTCACATCTGCTGCCAGGGATTCCCTGACATTTACCGTGGGCTCAGATATGTGTCAGCACAGCAGCTGTGGAGGATTGGTGAGCGAGAGTATCACTTCTTTTGCTTTTTTAGATTTTGCTCATTTGCAGAATCCCTCTTCAGTCCATATATCAGGTTGGTAGCTCTGGCTTATGCATACATCTATTATTTAGAGGATATCCTGCTTCCATTTGATTGTGCATTGATTATGGTATAAATGGCCTGGCTCGAAGTGGGCAATAGTAATAGACACTGTCTGGTGGCAGATCTCATCCCATGCAGATAATCCAGTAGTGTTTCATACTTGGTGAAAGAAGGCCGGGACTGACATAAAACATAATGGCCCATTTTATTGCGTTATTAGCAGTAAATAGCGTCTAGAATTGTGAATGCAGTGGCAGTGAATCCTTGCATTCAGTTCCCTCTGCTCGGTGAATGCTAGGGGCTTAGTTTGGCAGTAGTTTCCCATTGACAACTGGGAAAAGCCCACCAAGCAATAGTTTCTTTCACATGACTTTTACACGATCTGCTATTCTGTCCGGCGGAAACTTGATGCTAATTAAATAATACATCATGTCAGGAGCACTTACAAAGAGAGACAGAGCTCTAGTGTGCAAACATGCGAGGCCGAGATCCAAACACAATGCCAGCGTTGAGAATACAGCGAGCTAAAGTCATAACAGACAAGAAAAGCACAAAATATAAAATAAAGACTAAGTGTTTAAGATACACACACAGACAGCACCGCCTGTGTTATCTGCAAACATCAAGTAGTAAGACCTTCATTATGCTTCACTAGCCACTTGCATTTCATTTCACTAAGAACCCCTTATGTGATGGAGCACAAAATTTGAGTATTGACCCTTAGGACAAGGTACAATGGCAAATCCAAAATGGTGATGGTAAAATTATTGGCCCAGATGATGATTGGGGCAAGAGGCAAGATCACCCCCCCATGGTCTGACAACTCAATACAACAAGTTAAATTTAATGGGGTATATCCATCATGTACATTCATGGCAGACGCATAAGACGTGGATGCCACCAAGGAGAACGGCAGCTATCTCGAGAACAGGGCCCTGCTATGCACTTACATCAGTGGAGAGGTGGGGGAATACATTCATTTGTATGGGAATCTGACCAAACCTCCATTGACAGCAGAACACAACGGGCCCCAGTCTCTAGATTAGATATTCATCAGTATGGCTTCTGACAGGTCACTGATCCCTCACTAACCTGCCCCCTAGCTTACTTAATGAATATTATATATATTAAAAAAAAATCCCCTTCTGCAGGCAGGTGCTACACCATGATCGCATACATATTGTGCATTGAATTATTCTTTCTGTTGTTATTCATAAATTCCTAAAAAAAAAAAAAATCTGTTTGAAATTGGCGCCAGCCGCGCCTTCGCAGTATATAGCTGCTACTGCGCAGGTGGCATCATCTTGCTAGAGAAAAAAAATGCCTCCTCCAAGATGACGCAGCCGATGCCTGTGCAGTAACATCTAGAGGAGGAGCGCCGATAGCGCCATCTTGCTAGAGAAAAAAAAAATTGGCTCCACTAAGACGGCGCCAGCACAGTAGCATCTATCGGCGATCCGATAGATGATGCTGCACAGGCGGCGCCATCTTGGAAGAGGCCATTTTTTTCTCTAGAAAGTTGGCGCCACCGGTGACTGCGCAGTTGTGGCTATCAAATCGCCGGTAGCTGATACTGCACAGGTGCCCTTTTCAAACGGATTTAGGAATTTATGGATACCATGAAAAAGAATAAATGCCCAATATGGATGCGATCATGGTGCAGCGCAGGCGTCTGCCTGCAGAAGGGGATTTTTACAAGCTACTGTATATACATATAGAAACACACATACACACACACACTAATATATTGGTATACACCATGTGAACACTGCAGCCAACTGATGCACATCTGTTCAATCCCTTCCCTCATGCCCTACCACAGTCTGAGTTCATTCTGCTGCACAGACAGAGAAGGGGGCTGCCTTTCTGCTGATACGAGTGAGACATGACTCTGATGACATGCCTACCCATGAAACAAACAGGAGAGTGCTCTCCTTCAACAAATGTAGGCTGGAACCGAAGCTGATTTCTCCCAAGATCTGTCAGGACTGCACTCATATGCCAAAAAATAACTTACCGTATATAGATGTATATTTCAAACACCTCTAGATATATTTTCTTAAGTACATATTGGACTGTGCACTTGGAACTTATGGATAAAATGCTTAGCTCTGCCTCATCACTAGAATGCTAATCATCTATAATATTACAGTATTACGTTAGGGATGTTTTGTTATGCATTATGGCATATGTAGTAAATCCATAGGTCAAAATAAGAAAATAAATCTTATCATTAGTAGTGAAAACCATAATGGTACAGAATAAAAAATAAGCCAAGATACCTGAAGATGAAAATGCATCCAGGTTGCTTAGGTCAATTGTCCTGAAATGCTGCCATCAATGGCCATGTGGGATTCAGCACGATACCTTACACATTACATAAAAATATCCCTCCATCCCAGGAGGTGACATGCAAAAGACACCAAGACATCACAGGCTAGTTCTCAAGCATGTAATGAACAAGAGGCAGTAATCATTAACACAAAAGCCATAAAAGGAATGTCACCATATTACCGAGGAGCCAGTGTTCAATGTGCAGAGGTCCAGACATCAGTGACAGAACGTTGCAGTCGCTGGGACATGAGCCGCATTACATCACAGTCCGAGAAACTCTGATTACACAAAGATAGGGACCGGCTGTCATTTGGTCTGGTGAAATCCACTGACGTACCGGTATTGTATCTTCTACATACAGTCCGGAAGTTTCCAGAGAGCACAAAATTCCTGGTGTTTACAGGGTAACACCATTTTTCTCGTATCAAAAAAAAAAAAATTTCAAAACTTCTCCACTTCTCCTACCCATAAGTCTAGGGTCACAGCACCGGATTTTCTCCCAATCGAGAGAATCGGACTGGTTATGCTTATCACACTCTGATCAGAGTGGAAAGAAAAAAGGGGCCTCCAAGTGTGTTCCCCCAATGAGATACAGCGGGCAAGAGATTGTGACTCGGCACAACTCCGAGCTTGTAAGACTGAAAGGCTGCTGCTCCGACCGCTGACCCACACACCGGATTGAAGAAACGTATTCAAAACCACACAAGGCAAAGAGCGGTGACTCCAGGGCGCTGCAACAGAGTGAAGACAAGGGTGTATGTTTTTTGGTTCACTATTCAGACAAAAAACGCGTTTCGAAGACTGGTTGACTTCTTCATCAGGTACCCAATTTCCTGCTTGGTTTGAATTTTCTAATCAGAGTGTGATCATAGTGTGCTCCGATTTTCTCTGATGACGAGAAGATGGAAAAAAAATTATCCATTAGTGAAAATCGCACCGAACTCTGATATCATCCAAGTGCAGTCCAAGGTTCAGTGCGATCATAGTTTCGGCTCAAACTGGGGCATGCTGCGATTTTTTTCCTTGAACAATCTCTGTCTGAGGAATAAAAAAAAAACAGATATGTGCACGGCCCTATAGACTAACATTGGTCTGAATGCAATCCGATGTTTTGTCGGATCGCACTCGGACTGAAACTACAGTCATCTGCACGAGTCCTTGGACAGTAAAAAACAAACAGTACCAACCTGAAATGTTTTTCCCCAGACCTAGTCACTTGAGCAACTGGAATCTGCAGATCAAAAAGAAACATGTCTCTTATGGAGAATATGTACAACTGAAGGAGGCCTTTTACGTAATTCTAGAATCAGGATTACAACATATCTTATGAGCTGTGTGGTGTAGTGACCACTGTGTCCGCTAGGGGGCGCTGTGTGGGTGTCCCAGGAGAGAGGATGAGTGGTAGGGTGCTGAATGATCGTTATGTATCCCAAGGTAGGTGGCCTTGGGATGGAAGCTTGAACATGTGTGTTGATCAGCAGAGGTACTGCTGAACTTTCGTTACAGGGAGAGCTAGCTACAAATCCACCCAGGGGTGTGTTTAAAAACGCCTATAGTAAAGATTATGTGAGTGTGCTTGTAGGACCTGTGATGAGGTCATAGCCATGTGATCCGGTAGGCGTAGCTACGGACCATATAAGGTGGCCAGGGTAGGTCACAGAGTGAATGCGTGGACCCAGTTGGGTCCGTTGTGGAAGGCCCCCGCTGGGAGATGGGGCTTCCTGCCTGACAGCACGTGAATGCTGTGAGTAATGGCTGCAAGCGTCTGACAGTTCCCAGGGAGAGGGAATGAACGTCTGCAGTGAGCTGAAGCAGCCATGAGGTAACCCTGACGGGGTGAGATATCTGTGAGGCTGAAGAGCCTGCGTACTGGACACTGCGTAACCTGTGTGACCACAGGCTTAACAGAGGGAAGCTCTGTCATGAACGCTATGCTGATTATATCAACTTTATGTTGCTGCTGTGGGTTTATGATGTCTGAATAAACGGCATGGACTGTTTTATGGAAAACCCGTGCCGGACGTCATTTGGCTGCCAACGGGTGTCCCCAACCTTGAATGACAGCGCTACCTTACAGTTGGTATAATCTCATTATATATAATCTAAGGTAATGGAAGTGTCAGGCAGAAGTGTGAAGGCTGCAGCCGATCAGCAGCTGCAGATTGGCTGCAGTGCTCACATGAACGCCAGGAGACAAAGTGCTGACATTGCTGGAATGATACAAGTCTATAAGGTAAGCATACTTTTTATTTTATCTCCGTGATTTCAGCATATAAGAAGGCTTTGCCTAGTATTGGACTGCTTATGTGGCCACAAAAGAATGTTTCAGCTTGTCTTTTACGACTCCACCTGGAACTGTAATTCCGCTTTTTGAGTCTTACAAAATACAGGCAAAACATTCACTTTAAATACCTGCTGCCAATATATTAAGTATATTCATATTGGTGTGTCTATGGCAGACGCATAATGAGGAAAATGAACAGCAGTATTCTCCAGGGCTTCTTCTGCTAGATGAAACAGATGAAACAATAGTATGAAAAGCCCATTATGTCCCATTTATTTTTGGCAGCAACTACAAACATTAGACTATCAGTTGATCCCACTGGCAAAGGTCTAAAGTCTATGGCCCACTTAAGAATACACAGGCTCATGCATCTGGTAATAGCAAACTCTTTAACCAGCTCATATAAGAAAGCAAAGAGGTCCATATCAGCTGAAAGTACAAGGTCCCAACTACAGGAGCTGCACATATCTGTATAGCTGAAGTTACCATGGAACATCTACCGCCATGTCATGTATTATACCGGACTAGTAAGCAGAGGAAAAACAACTATTGGCTAAAGTAAAACTGTGCCTACACTAAATTCAAAATACTGCCCAATGGTGTCCTCTACCACTCAGGAAGACTGGATCTATTCAGCATATTTCTTTTTGGGATTGATTATGGAAATCCATTCATGATCACACAGCTTAATAACAGGGAAAACAAAAGAAATTTAGGGGAAGTTTCCCCTCTTCCACGTGCCCAGCTCAAATGTTCCTTTTTACGTGAAAATATGGATGACAAAATGAAGAACCCAAACACGAATAAGGCCTAAAAAGAGAAAGACGTACCAATCTACTTACTCTTATAAAGGATCCGTCACAATTCAGAACATGTCTACTATTCGCCATGAAATAACGAATCTGGAACATCTTTTCTTATGTCTCTGTGTCGTTCCTCTGTTAATCCTCTTAAAGAGATTTCTCCGTAATTTGACAACTGGGTGGTTGCCATTTCTCTGATCAAAGAGGTGTGTCTCTACGCAGTCCGACATTGGCAGCACTGATTGGACTGTGCCAGATGATCCATGGATATATCCCCAATTGGCACCACCCAACTGTCAATTAATGTATACATTTTTAGCAGAAATAACACAATGGAGAGTCATCAATAAAGATGCCCCAGAGAGTTAGATTATAAAAAATATAACTCGGGTCTACAAAAAAAAAAAAAAAAATTTTCTTTTTTAGATTTCTTTGAATTAATTTAGGGTATTTTGAGGATGCCTAATTAAAACATCCCATTACTTTTGCTGAATAGGTTCTAGTTGTTGAGATAATGTACATCCATGAAAAGAATGCATTCCCTCAATGTGACTTGTTTGTGATAACAAATGCAATAGCTTTTGGTCTGTCTTTTTACTCAACATTGCCTTAGGTAATAAAATATTCCATATAACTATTTGCATTTCAATTTGTAGGCCTACAATGCTAGAAAAGCTACTTTTTGAAGCTAGAATTATATTGTGAGTTTGCTGAGGAAAGAAGTTGGATACAGTAAAGATTTGTCAACCCTGTTTTGGTTTATTCCCAAAAATTTCTGTCATAACTCTTTTACGACCTATGACGTATAGGTACGTCTTAAGTTGCCTCCCTGTCTTTGGCACAGGCTCCGGTGCTAAGAACACATCTTTTCAGGCACACGACAGCTGACTTGATCAGTTGGCATATGCCCCTAACAGCCGCAGGTGGAATCGCAATCCACCCAGGGCGGTTAACATGTTAATTACCGATGTCAATCTCTGACAGCAGCATTTATTCGCACTTACCGGAAGTGCGTCACAAACCCACCCCATTGGCGCCATGTCACATGATCGCATGGTGATGATGGGTTGGCATGACAGCTGGGGATCTGCAGAATACGAATTAGTAATGACCTGGAGATTCATAATGGCAGGTCAGTTTTAGCATTTTGTGAACATAGTAAAAAAAAAAACACAATTGTGGATTTGTTTTTTTGCAATTTTACCGCCCTTGGAATTTTTTTTTCATGTTTTCCAGTACACTATATGGTAAAATCAATGGTGTCGTTCAAAAGTACAACTTGTCCCTCAAAAAAACAAGCCCTCATACGGCCATATTGACAGAAAAATGAAAAAAGTTTTGGCTCTAGGAAGAAGGGGAGCAAAAAAACAAAAATGATAAAATGGAAAATCCCAAGGTAGTGAAGGGTTAATAAGTATATAAATACATTTAAAAAATATGACTTCATCAAGAAGAGCCTAAATTAACAATCCTGATGTATTGTGGTACATTTGTGGAGAGCATATGGTTGAAAAACAAAGAAGAAATATCACAGACTTTGTGCATAGAGTATACCTGACTAATTTTGGAGTACAGCTTGGAGATCAGGATAAGTCATGGTCCGGAGTCTCCCTTTGTCTTTTGATGCCATGCTCCTTCTTGCTTCGTGTGGATGACGCATCCTACGTCACCCACACAGCATCAGCGGCATCACAGTCCTGCACAGGAGAACTTTTCTGTCCTGTCGAGGGCAGAGAAAAGTACTGCAGTGTGCATGCGCTGTGAAAGGTCAAAAAGCACTGGCGCATGCGCACTGCAGTTCTTCACTGTAAGGGCAGAGAAGTACGCTTGCTCAGGAGCATGATGCCGGGGAGACTGTGGATGACGTAGGATGCGTCATCTACACAAAGCACAGAAGGAGGACGGCATTGAAACAAAACCAGCAAAGAGTATAATAAAAGACGTTTTTCTTTTCTTGCAGGCCGGATTGGAGGCCTATATACAGCATATGCTCTATATCAGGGCTGAAGGGTGGTGGTCTTATCTCATATGGGACAAACGTGGTCACAGGTTCCCTTTAAACCATTTATCAGTTAATATAAATCTGGTTTTATATCAGCAAATAACTAAATAATAAAACTAAATTACAAAAAAAAATCCTTTTTTTCAAAATTTTGGACAGATCTTTAGTGAGGTTTGGACTGAACATAAAAATCAAGCATTAGGGAAAATGTTGCAAAAATGATATACAGTGCTGAAACTACTAGGAATAGATTTTTGAGGAATGCATGATTGGAAAGGTCAGAGAAATCATTTTAATCTTCCGAGGAATAGAAGCACAGTGACTGAACATTTAACTCATCTCCACAACCATTATTTATCGGTCAAGGTGGCAGAACTTGGCTGCCTGTGTGAGAAGAGTATCTAACTTTTCTGACAAACTGCAATCATTCGAAGGCGCGTGACTTGCCAATCTATCTCCGTGAGAAAAACAGAAGCTTTCCATTCATTGCAGAACGTGCCATTGTGTAAAAAGATGAGGACAGATGTAGATTTGTCACTGCTTCAACCTATATATACACATCATGTCAACTCTATACTCCAGGGAGAGCAGCAGATTTTGTAAGGCCATTCATGGAAATGTATTGTTTAGTAATGTTATACAACAAAGAAATCTATAGACAACTGTTGGATAATAAACTTATGGTGACATCCACATGAAAGCCTTATTTACATCAAAGGTCTATTTTGCTGGTCTGGCTTTTCACATCTTTCACTAACAAGATCTTACAATAAAATCTAAAAAGCTAAAGGAAATTTAAGTAGTTTCAATAGGACATGAAGCTAGAAGAAAAATTGTGTAGATTAAGATGATCTTTTGCCAGTTTATGCATGCTAAACTGGCCACATCATGGAAAGGTGGATGCAGAACTGAGTAAAACGTAGTTTTTATTCTTTAATTTCTCTTTTCCTTTTTGGAGATATCATCTTATAAAGTTTTTAGGTTATAATTTATGTTATGTCCAAAAGGCGTTACCAGAGATTTGTCTCAGAGGGAATGTACTTTGATTGGTCAATCTCATACAGGGGAAGAAGTATACGCCCTCAGAGACAAATCTCTGGTAACGCCCCCTTGGCCATAAAACAAATTAAAACAAATTTTATAAGCTCATAACTCTGCAAAAGAGAGAATAAAAAAAACCCATAAAAACTACATTTTAATCAATTTTGAAACCGCAATTTCATGATGCAGCCAGAATAACATGCTCATACTGGTGAAAGGTCTTCTTTAAAGGAGAACAATTATAATTGATGCCAACTTATCCTCAATAATCAATCTTTGGGTTTCAATTCTTGACCATTTTAAGAATATAGAATATTCAGTGTAGAATCATTGAATTTATTATCCAAATGCTAAAAACTCATTCTTACCCACTATTTTCAGCCTAGGCAGTTTTGAGCGAGCTAAGAACATCAACCGTACAAATCTTTTTTTCTGATGGTTTACGAAAATGTAATACATTCAGTGTCAGTGCAGGAAGAACCTATTGTAGAAAGTACATTTAAGGACTTAATAAAGTTACTTAGGCTGGTTTCACATTTGCGTTTTATCGCGCAGCGCATTGTGCGCTATCGGTTGCACGCGCATTTGTCCCCTATATTTAAAATGGCGTGCGCAGTATCTAGCGATTGCACGCAGGCCTCAGCGTTTTAGTGCACTGCGCATTTTCCATGTCTGCAATCAGACGCGCCAGACGAAACATGTTGCATTTTTTCGTCCGCCCAAAGTCGTTAAAAATGCGCATGGACACGCAATGCGCAAAAAAATAGTATTACAGTCTATTTGCGCACTAACGTGCGCTGTATAGTGCGCATGTCAGCGCTTAGCGCGTGCGATTTCAGAGTAAACAATGTCTAGACACTGTCTAAATCCAGCCCCTCAACAAGAAACATTGTTTGGGAGCATGGGAGATAAAAGAAGGGCTTTGTAGTGCCTCCTCATCACTCTCCAGACATACTGCAAGAAGAAAAGACACCCACCCAGCCAGAGATCATATTTTGGATCACAGCACCTTAATGTGAGTATAATTTTTATGTGAGCCTGTGCTTTCAAATATAAAATGTGTAGTAATGTTTTATTTTTTTCTTTTGCTAGAATGTCTTCTGGATCTGAATACTCACCAGCAGCGGAAGAATTGGCAGAGACAGAGCGTGAGGTGAGTAGTTTGCTGTCTTGTGAAGTATACCTGCCTGTCCAAATGTTTAATTATTTATTTTCTTTTACAGAAATCAGCATCGGACCAGCCAAGTGAGGGTGACCAGCCGAAGCAGCGTACACAAAGCACGGCGGGAAGGAGACGCACGGTAGGAAAGTTTTTTTCCTAATTTCTTTTTTTTTTTTTTAAATTTTTTGGATTCTGGTTTTTCTGTCCAGCTTTTCTCCCCTTTTTTTTTTTTCTTCTCCATCACCACTCTCCATAAATGCAAAGATTCTAAATGTATTTCTTTTCTAGGTTCCACAACGGGATGAGGACGTCTATCTAGACAATGAGCAACTCATCAGTCTTGTCCAGGAGCGTGTCCCGTTGTGGGACAGCCGTGACCAGCAGTACAAGGACATTGTGGTGACCCGGCGGCTATGGAATGAAGTGGCTGCAGCATTGATGGAGGGCTGGGACAGCGCCTCTGCAACTGTCAAAAAGGCGTTCAGTAAGTATTTCTCTGTTGTGTGATGCTGCATTGACTCTTGATCCTGATGATACATGTGTGTTTACTGCAAGAGATCTGCTTGCAGTAAACACACGTGTCCTCGGGTTCAATAGTGTACGCAATGTGTATTGATTGTGTCTTTTTTATGGTTCACGCTTGATCCTGATGATACATGTGGGTTTACTGCAAGAGATCTGCTTGCAGTAAACACACATGTGACCTCAGGTTCAATAGTGTACGCATTGTGTATTGAATGCTGTCTCTTTTTTATGGTTCACTCTTGATCCTGATGATACATGTGGGTGTTGTGAGTTCATTTTCCCCTTCATTACTGAGGCCCGAGGAACTCCCTCTTCAGGTAAAGAAAGGTAGTGAGCCTGATTATCAAACACCTGAGGCTGATGATGATGACTGGCTGAGTGGAGCTACTGACTGGATATAAGGCTGCCGACGCCCTTCTGCCCTGCGAGTGATTTTTTCTGTGGGATCCTTGGAGACCAGTCTGAATTCCTGCTCCTGTAAAGCTAAGTTTGCTGCTCGGCCTTTTGCTTTGGTGCTTTGACTTTGTTTTGCTTTGTTTTTCTAGATTTCTGCCATTCCCTGCTGGGGTGTGCTGAATTCATTTAGCTCTGTCTTCTGAAAATACCTGAGTGCTGATTTAGTTTTTGAAGCCTAGCTGCTTCAGGGCCTTTTTCATATCAGCTTGTTGGCTTATGTCTTTGATAGGGTTTTGGCAGATTGCAGACAGCAGCCTTCCTGTCCTTCCCTATCTAGGTAGTTTTGGGCCCCGTCTTTGCTCAGTCTATCTTTCTGTCTGTGTTAGTATTTTCATCTTGCTTCACCGTCATTATATGTTGGGGGCTGCCTATTGCTTTGGGGTCTGCTCTGGGGCAGTTTAGATTTCCCCTTTCTTTCTTTAGGCCTATGTAATTCTCCGGCTGTGATCAAGGGGTCTAGGGCATCGTAGGAACCCCCCACGGCTACTGCTAGTTGTGTTGATAGGTTCAGGGGTCTACAATCTGATAGTTGCCAACTTCTCTGGTTTTCTGGACTTAGCTTGTATTTCTCCTTTTGCCTCCTACGGTGACTCATTCATAACATGTGGGTTTACTGCAAGATCTGCTTGCAGTAAACACACGTGTCCTCAGGTTCAATAGTGAATGCATTTTTATTTGAATTATTGGCGATTCAGAATTGATGTCAACTCAGGTGTGTGTTGTAATACAGATACCATCATTGTATTGCCCAAACTAATTTTGTTTTTCTTTTCCATTGTTTCAACAGTGAACAAAGTCCGCACACATTGGCGCTCGATGAAGGACCGTTTCAACACTGATGTTCGTGCTGAGGGACAGGTTCGCAGTGGTTCTTCTGCAAGGACAAGAACCAAGTATCGGTATCATCACTCCTTGGAATTCTTACGACCAGTACTTGCCACCAGAGCGTAAGTATTTTTTTTAATTTTTTTTGGCTTATTAACCCTAATCTATATTCCACAGCTGATCCGTCTTGTTAATGCTGGATACTAATGTTTACCTTTTTTTCCACAGCACCTGGAGCAGCACCCTGCAACCTGTCCCGGGAGTGGTTCTTCATTGATCGACCTCGGACCCGTCCCAGCTATCCGACAGCCAGGAAGAAAGTTGCAGGTCAGCAACACAGGCAGCTGGTAGCCAGGAAGCTGGTCAATCAGGTGTTCCCCTGTCCCAGGTCTCTGCCACTGGTTATGCAGGGACTACCTGCCAGCGGCAGAGGGCCTCGGACAGGCCTGTCTTGCCCGAGTTCATGTACTTGAGCGAGGCCTTTCATGCCAGTCTCAAGACGCTGTCCGAAAGAGTGGAAAGTGGATTTTCTCTAATGGAACGTGGTTTTAACTACATGGAACAACTCTTCCACTCTTCCGCACAGCGCCTTGACCGGCTGGAGGCCGACCTCAATAGACCAGCGCACCATTTCTTTAGTAAAATTGAACGGGGCATGCCGGATCACCTTAGTCCTGAGCAACAGTTGACTGTCTTACACGCCTGCAACACTGCTTACTTGCAGGCTATGCAGCAGAATCAGTACGTGCAGCAATCAGTGTTGTCATTCACACCTGTGCCACCACTGACTCTCTTCACCACAGTAACGACTTCTGCTGCATATCACTGCACAGCCACCTGAATTCCTAGCCAAGCTGGGCACCACTACACCATACCAATGTCGAGTGCTGCTGGACACTCCACCCCCGCCGCCGCCGCCACCACCATGTCATGCGTGGCTCCTGTCTGGAGCACCAGTACTGCCACCGTTACCACATCTTGGCGCACCTCCAGTGCTAAATCTCGTTGGGCCACCACCTCTTCACCTGTTCGCACAGAAAGAACATCTCCAGATGGGAGCACCGCCACTTCTCCAATGCATGAGAGCACCACCACAACTCCGCACCATACAAGGAGTACCCCAACCACCACTCTTCAGAGGACCACCACATCTCCTCATAGGAGCACCGCCACCACTACTCTGCAGAGGATCACCGCCAACACTTCGCCTCCTCATGGCACCTCTAAAACTCAACATCAGAGTAGCACCGCCACCACTTCACCAGATGGGAGCACCACCCACACTTCTCCCACCAGATGCACCGGGCGTAATTCACCTTCCATGAGCAGCGTCACCACCATTTCACCTACAAGGAGCACCGCCAGCGCCACCACTGAGCACCCAAGGGGAGACCCTCATTCTGTTTTTTATTTACATCGTCCACGGACCAGCAGCTCTAGGCGGTCAAGCCATGGAAGGCGGTCACACGGTGGTAGTCGGTCCAGGCAGGTGACTCCTGCCCCAAAGAAGAAAAAAAACAAAAAGACTTTGTTACTCAATCCCCCCTCTCCTTCCAATGTTTCACAATCTTCCTCCTTTAACATGCCTGAACTCCCTTCCCCCAGTAATTTAGTAGCACCTTCACCTAGAACCCCTTCCTCAGTTTCCAGCCGTTCAACCTCTCTACACACCCCCAAAGTATCCAACACTTCTCCCAAACGTCCTTCAAAGTGAAAATAATTTTATTAAAAAAAAAAAAACATTGAATATTTTGTTTTCAAATAATGTTTGGTTAATGTGCCTTTCGCCGCCTACACACACTGCGCCGTACACTTTTCTTTTTTATGTACACATAGCTCCAGAAATGACATGTGTTTCGTGTGTCAATTTTGGAGATATGTAACTGCAAACAAGAATAACTCAATATACGTTCATTTTTTACATGGCCTCAGTGTCTTTGCTCAGGTAACTTAATAGATGATGGTGTTGATTGCAAGGACTATCTATTGCTACCTTGATGAGTATCCTTATCAGTTAATCTACTATGGTGTTTTGTAATATCATTTTACTGTTTGGAATACAATCCAAGGATATTATAGATAGACCTTGTAAATCAGGGTTCCCCAACTCCAGTCCTCAAGGCCCACCAACAGATCATGTTTTCAGGATTTCCTTAGTATTGCTCACATGATAATTGCATCACCTGTGCAATACAAAGGGAATCCTGAAAACATGATCTGTTGGTGTACCTTGAGGACTGGAGTTGGTGAACCAAGTTATAAACAACCTTATACTCTATTTAATGTGTGTTTACAAAGTGAGGAGATGATGTTGAAAATACACGTCATATGGTCAAGAACCTGGCGTTGTATCATACTTTGAAGAAAAAAACCATACAGGTATAAACAAAGGTGTTTTATTAACATACACAACACAAAAATTAGGTTACACCATTTGCTCTTGCCAGGCCACCCGTCCAACATCAGAGGTGAAGTAGGTCGCAAATTGGTCCCTCATTTGCCCCACTTCAACAGATGACCGTAGAGGGTGCTGATTAAATTCTGGCAAGGGGTTAGGAGAGGAATCATCTAGTTCAAAACTGGGGTGCTCTCTATCCATCACAAAATTGTGTAGAACAACACAGGCGTTCACCACCTCATCCACAGTTTCTAGTTTAAGATTAATGGCTGTGGAGAGAATTCGCCATCTGGATACTAGTATACCAAAGGCACACTCTACAGTTCTTCTGGCCCTGATCAACCTGTAATTAAAAATTCTTTTAGTCTGGTCCAAGTCCCGGCTGGAGTATGGTTTGAGCAGGTGTTGGCACATCTGGAATGCCTCATCCCCAACCATTACAAAGGGCTGGGGCAGACCTTCGGTGTTGGGAAGAGGCCGTGGCATGGGGAAATTGAACTGGTTGCCATACAACCTCCATCCCATGTCTGAGTTCTTAAAAGCCTGGGAGTCATTTCCACGCCCAAATGCACCAATGTCCACTGCAGCAAACTTACAGTCTGCATCAGAAATGGCCATTAGTACTGTAGAGAAGTACTTTTTATAGTTGTAGTACTCTGATCCAGTTCTCTTGGGTTTTATAATCCTGATGTGTTTCCCATCCACCGCACCCAAACAATTAGGGAAATTGCAGACTGTCCAGAATCTTTCTGCATTTTCAAGCCACTTTTCCACAGTGGGCAGGGGCATAAATTCTGAACAGAGAACGTCCCACAAAGCCCGCAGGTGTCTGCAACTATTCTAGACAAGGTGGATATTCCAAAACGGAACTGGAAGTGCAGAGAAGAGAGGCTCTCTCCAGTAGCCAGGAATCTGGGAAACAGAGAAACAACAATAATTTAAATTTGTTTATAGGGATTTTTAACACATTAAAAAAAATAAATAAATAAATAAAAAATAATAAATAAATAAATATGCATCCTTTTCTTTAAAAAAATGCCTCAAACCAATGCAGCATACTTTTAGTACATGGCAGAGCAAGAATTCTGCCATAATATACTACTACATCAAAGAACCAATACTATCATGCAGTCAGTGGTTACGCACCGTAATGTGACCAGGAGCCGTTCCTCGGGAGGAATCGCACGACGGAGCTGTGTGTCCTGTCTACGGATGACATCTTGTACACGACCAATAAATACATGAAGCTTTGTTGGGACATCCGTGTGTAATCAGTAAATTTATCCGGGTTTGCCTGTAGCTCGCTGTAGAGGGTGTGGTACGCTCCACGGATCTCCCGGAGTTCAACAATAGGATGAATCCACAAATGCCGCCGCTGCCGTCTTCGCTGTCTCTCTCTCTCCCTTTGTTGATGGCAAGCAACTGCGTAAGCTTGAGCCATCCTAATGTCCAGATCCAAGTTGAAGTGAAAGCTTTTCCAGCGCAGATCCATGTCTTCATCAAAAACTGCTAGCAACTGGGAAGAATAGCTGTAAACTGGGTCTAGATAAGGAATTCCAATAACACACGCCCACTGCTGTCCAATTGGTGGAGTATGAGTCATAATTGGTCAATGATTTAAAATCCTGTGATTGTGACATTATGCGCATTAATCACGCAAACGCATGCAAAACGCTTACAAACGCATATAATCGCTGATTATTTTGGCTTACCGCGCACGATTATATCCCAAAAAACGCTGCGTTTACAAGCGTTTGTAAGCGGTTTTTTGTATGCGTTTGATGTGCGCTCCAAATGCAGCGCAAAAAAACGCTAGTGTGAAACTAGCCTTAGTGAGGAAGACAAGCAACAATCAGTGCCAAGCAGTGTCCCTTCATGCCTTGTACTGGCACACATTACAAGCCCAGAATCAGCCACACTTGCTTAAAAATCTATTCTCAAGTATGAAAGTTATCCCTTATTCATAGAATAGAGGATTAGTTTCCGATCACTGAGGTCTGACTGCAGTGGCCCTCGAGACCCAGAGATCTCAAAAGCACCGACTGAACAGAACAGAGGTCAATCATGAGTAATGTCGCTTCATCCTTCCAGTGCTTGTCAATCTCTGGTGCACTCAAACAGTGAAAACAGTTGCCCTTATACTCAAGATTGCATCGGGACATAGTAGCAGGACCCTCTGCGATCGGAAAGTTATCCCATCTCCTTTGAATAGATGATCATTTTCAAACTTGAGAATACCCCTTTAATAGATAACCATGGCATTCTCCTGGAAAACTTACCAGGCATTATGCACCTTGTCAGCCTGGTATTGTAGCCATCTTATTATCTTACAGATAAAGACTGGCATGCCAGTACACATTATGGCTGTCGCTGTGGCTAAAACAACATTGGTGGCATGGGGGAATGTGCAGAGTCTTAGCCACATTGTGGCAGCTTTGCATTTTTTTCCACAATCGTGATACAACTACATCATTCTATTGGTTAGCACTGTAACCACGCAAAAACGCTATCTCCATGGCATTTCAGAGAAAAACAATTTAAAAGCCTTCGAAGACAGTGATGCACAGGACACCAGTTGGACAGACGAGTCCGAGGCACCATCTCCCGTCCTGCTAACCTGAAGGGACAAGTCTCTTTCTACAAAGGCACATAGGGAGAAACCTTGTCATGACTCGGTTGTCAAGTGACCCGGGACCAGGGGCTCCTACCCTGTCCCTAACACTATGTAGGGCGCCCTAGCTCACCCTATTCCCCGGGTTACTTCTGAAGGTGAAGATGTCGGGGCCACCACCTTTGCCTTATCTCCTGTATCTGCCCTCTGTCTGTTCCCTTCCCCCTCCCAGGGAAGAGGGGAGCAACCGTGCACCGCAGTACACCAACTAAATGAACAAGGGTAACTGAAAATGCAAGGCATACGAATATTCACTCACATATAACAAAGGAATGCACCGGGGAGTGCAGGATAGGGAAAAACCAAAGTAAGAGGAGGAAAGGGAATTATCACACTTACTAACCCAAGCAACAGTCACTGATAAATCACCAAACTGCTTCTCATATAACCAAACAACTATCCTCCCAGCCATGAAGCATAAGCTACCTCTGAAAATGTGTTTCACTCAGGACCCAGATAGGGGAAAAGAGTGGCTAACCGTTCTCAGATGAGAGCCCAGACTCCCAGAGCTCCCAACATGGCTGATTAACCCCCGTACTGCCAAAAGAAATAAACACCATTTAAAAAGGTGAAGAGCTTCTTTTCAGCGGCGGAGTAAGAGGAATCAGATGCTGCAGTCTTCTGGCTCCTCTCTGTTGCGTTAACCCCATGACAGACCTGTTCTCCAGGGAGCAGGGATCTTTTAAAGTATGTTTTCCTCTGAAACGCCTCATCGTTTCAGTGAAAAACATACGTGGCAAAAATCACATTGCCAGTGTCTGATATATGCTGACTTTAGATTGGGCAGCATGTACCAGCTGTCATGCTACTTTGAAGGCTCCTTTAGTAGAACAACATCCTGGAAGAATGGAAGTTGTTGTATTTACAAAGTGGGGGATAAATAAACTTCATATTAATTCCTATGGATTCACAATGAGATTTCATAAAAGCTCTTGTAGGTGTAGCATAGGTGCCCCAATACTTTTGTCCATATAATGTATACATAAATTTTGTTCAGCTCTTCCTAATCTACCCACTACCTATCAGCAGGGCTATCTGGCTTACACTTTCACTTTATGGACTTTTAGAAAAGCTTGATAAGAGCCTTAAGAGTGACCGACGCTTGCTTGGTGCAGCTGTCACATCGTGATAAAAATCCAAAAGAATCTGAATTTTTGCAACTTGCTTGTCATGCTTGCAGTAGTGGAAACATCACAATGTAACTGTATTCACTTGCATAGCACCGTCATGCCCCAGCGGCACTGAGCAAACTATGGTCGCGTGAGGGTTGTCGCATCCAAAGTTCCCATGTAGCCCTAGCCACAAACATATGTAGGGTCGAGCTGGACCGGGCTGGGGGGTGGTTCCTTTGTGTACTGCGCAGTGACGTACAGACACAAGATGGAAGCAAGTTTCGGATGCAACAGGTCCAAGTTTATTCTCTTGCCGTCCACCTGACGGCCTCACAGCACACCACGATCCTCTTCAAGGCTCTCCGGTTACAGAATACATCAACATACCGTACTTTTCGCCGGGGACGTATATTTACGCACCGTCCCTTTACACTTAGTGACGCTCTGGCAGCTCCGTCACTGTGGCTGTCTTAGGCCTGTACACCAACGGTAATTTTACTGATCAAACGTCGTTCCTTATACGGTATCCTCCACCCGGAGCCTCGTCTATACTGCGGTACTTCGTTTCATAGCCCTAAGCTGATGTCAAGTCCTATGCTCACACTCCTCCCTGCCCTCTAATGTCAATTCTAGGTACTGCACGTCACCTACACTTTTCTAGCTGTTTTCCCTTCTGTCATAACTGACATCCTGCCTGACAAGTGCAAACCCCTTTGAAACCTGACCAGTCAGTCCGTCCGGTCACCTTATTGGTGATTCAGAATTGATGTCAACTCAGGTGTGTGTTGTAATACAGATACCATCATTGTATTGCCCAAACTAATTTTGTTTTTCTTTTCCATTGTTTCAACAGTGAACAAAGTCCGCAAACATTGGCGCTCGATGAAGGACCGTTTCAACACTGATGTTCGTGCTGAGGGACAGGTTCGCAGTGGTTCTTCTGCAAGGACAAGAACCAAGTATCGGTATCATCACGCCTTGGAATTCTTACGACCAGTACTTGCCACCAGAGCGTAAGTATTTTTTTAATTTTTTTTTGGCTTATTAACCCTAATCTATATTCCACAGCTGATCCGTCTTGTTAATGCTGGATACTAATGTTTACCTTTTTTTCCACAGCACCTGGAGCAGCACCCTGCAACCTGTCCCGGGAGTGGTTCTTCATTGATCGACCTCGGACCCGTCCCAGCTATCCGACAGCCAGGAAGAAAGTTGCAGGTCAGCAACACAGGCAGCTGGTGGCCAGGAAGCTGGTCAATCAGGTGTTCCCCTGTCCCAGGTCTCTGCCACTGGTTATGCAGGGACTACCTGCCGGCGGCAGAGGGCCTCGGACAGGCCTGTCTTGCCCGAGTTCATGTACTTGAGCGAGGCCTTTCGTGCCAGTCTCAAGACGCTGTCCGAAAGAGTGGAAAGTGGATTTTCTCTAATGGAACGTGGTTTTAACTACATGGAACAACTCTTCCACTCTTCCGCACAGCGCCTTGACCGGCTGGAGGCCGACCTCAATAGACCAGCGCACCATTTCTTTAGTAAAATTGAACGGGGCATGCCGGATCACCTTAGTCCTGAGCAACAGTTGACTGTCTTATACGCCTGCAACACTGCTTACTTGCAGGCTATGCAGCAGAATCAGTACGTGCAGCAATCAGTGTTGTCATTCACACCTGTGCCACCACTGACTCGCTTCACCACAGTACCGACTTCTGCTGCATATCACTGCACAGCCACCTGAATTCCTAGCCAAGCTGGGCACCACTACACCACACCAATGTCGAGTGCTGCTGGACACTCCACCCCCGCCGCCGCCACCACCATGTCATGCGCTGCTCCTGTCTGGAGCACCAGTACTGCCACCGTTACCACATCTTGGCGCACCTCCAGTGCTAAATCTCGTTGGGCCACCACCTCTTCACCTGTTCGCACAGAAAGAACATCTCCAGATGGGAGCACCGCCACTTCTCCAATGCATGAGAGCACCACCACAACTCCGCACCATACAAGGAGCACCCTAACCACCACTCTTCAGAGGACCACCACCACTTCTCCTCATAGGAGCACCGCCACCACTACTCTGCAGAGGATCACCGCCAACACTTCGCTTCTCATGGCACCTCTAAAACTCAAGATCAGAGTAGCACCGCCACCACTTCACCAGATGGGAGCACCGCCCACACTTCTCCCACCAGATGCACCGGGCGTAATTCACCTTCCATGAGCAGCGTCACCACCATTTCACCTACAAGGAGCACCGCCAGCGCCACCACTGAGCACCCAAGGGGAGACCCTCATTCTGTTTTTTATTCACATCGTCCACGGACCAGCAGCTCTAGGCGGTCAAGCCATGGAAGGCGGTCACACGGTGGTAGTCGGTCCAGGCAGGTGACTCCTGCCCCAAAGAAGAAAAAAAACAAAAAGACTTTGTTACTCAATCCCCCCTCTCCTTCCAATGTTTCACAATCTTCCTCCTTTAACATGCCTGAACTCCCTTCCCCCAGTAATTTAGTAGCACCTTCACCTAGAACCCCTTCCTCAGTTTCCAGCCGTTCAACCTCTCTACACACCCCCAAAGTATCCAACACTTCTCCCAAACGTCCTTCAAAGTGAAAATAATTTTATTAAAAAAAAACAAACATTGAATATTTTGTTTTCAAATAATGTTTGGTTAATGTGCCTTTCGCCGCCTACACACACTGCGCCGTACACTTTTCTTTTTTATGTACACATAGCTCCAGAAATGACACGTGTTTCGTGTGTCAATTTTGGAGATATGTAACTGCAAACAAGAATAACTCAATATACGTTCATTTTTTACATGGCCTTAGTGTCTTTGCTCAGGTAACTTAATAGATGATGGTGTTGATTGCAAGGACTATCTATTGCTACCTTGATGAGTATCCTTATCAGTTAATCTACTATGGTGTTTTGTAATATCATTTTACTGTTTGGAATACAATCCAAGGATATTATAGATAGACCTTGTAAATCAGGGTTCCCCAACTCCAGTCCTCAAGGCCCACCAACAGATCATGTTTTCGGGATTTCCTTAGTATTGCTCACATGATAATTGCATCACCTGTGCAATACAAAGGGAATCCTGAAAACATGATCTGTTGGTGTACCTTGAGGACTGGAGTTGGTGAACCAAGTTATAAACAACCTTATACTCTATTTAATGTGTGTTTACAAAGTGAGGAGATGATGTTGAAAATACACGTCATATGGTCAAGAACCTGGCGTTGTATCATACTTTGAAGAAAAAAACCATACAGGTATAAACAAAGGTGTTTTATTAACATACACAACACAAAAATTAGGTTACACCATTTGCTCTTGCCAGGCCACCCGTCCAACATCAGAGGTGAAGTAGGTCGCAAATTGGTCCCTCATTTGCCCCACTTCAACAGATGACCGTAGAGGGTGCTGATTAAATTCTGGCAAGGGGTTAGGAGAGGAATCATCTAGTTCAAAACTGGGGTGCTCTCTATCCATCACAAAATTGTGTAGAACAACACAGGCGTTCACCACCTCATCCACAGTTTCTAGTTTAAGATTAATGGCTGTGGAGAGAATTCGCCATCTGGATACTAGTATACCAAAGGCACACTCTACAGTTCTTCTGGCCCTGATCAACCTGTAATTAAAAATTCTTTTAGTCTGGTCCAAGTCCCGGCTGGAGTATGGTTTGAGCAGGTGTTGGCACATCTGGAATGCCTCATCCCCAACCATTACAAAGGGCTGGGGCAGACCTTCGGTGTTGGGAAGAGGCCGTGGCATGGGGAAATTGAACTGGTTGCCATACAACCTCCATCCCATGTCTGAGTTCTTAAAAGCCTGGGAGTCATTTCCACGCCCAAATGCACCAATGTCCACTGCAGCAAACTTACAGTCTGCATCAGAAATGGCCATTAGTACTGTAGAGAAGTACTTTTTATAGTTGTAGTACTCTGATCCAGTTCTCTTGGGTTTTATAATCCTGATGTGTTTCCCATCCACCGCACCCAAACAATTAGGGAAATTGCAGACTGTCCAGAATCTTTCTGCATTTTCTTTTCCAAAAATTTTATTTTTGATTTGAACAGGGAAAGAAGTTGGAAATGGAGGGGGAGGGGAGGAGAGGGTAGGACAAGGAAGGGGAAGGAAGGCGGAATATAGGATAAAAACATACAAAAACAGTAAACAGTGAGCAAACATGTGGTACCATTGAGCATAATGGTTTGTATAACGCCAACAGAAAAATGTAAAACACAGCTAAATTGTAACTTATTGGATAGACGATGGGAATGTGTGATCCCATCTTGACCATTTATTGTGGAATTTTTTAAATTGGTCATGTGCAAGATCAAATTTGAGCTCATATGTTCTGTGTTGAACCAGTAGAGATATGATGTCTTGTATCTTTGGGAGGAAATGTCCCCTCCAGTGATATGCTATCGAGTTCTTAATAATTAAACAAATGTGTAGGACTAAAGGTTTCAAGGAAGAGTCTATGCAATCTGAGTTTAACGAATGTAATGCTAAATGGGGGGAGAGTATAAAAGGTTTACCTAGCAGTTTCCCAATAATCTTGGATGCTTGATGCCAAAGCAATTTGGTTATTGGACAGTCCCAGAATACGTGGAAGAGGTCACCTCTGTTGCCACAATTTCTCCAACACAATGGAGAGTTGGATGTCCCAAAGTGTGCCATTCTAACCGGGGTGTAATACCACCTAGATACCACCTTAAAGTGGGTCTCCTGAAGTGGCATAGATAGTGTTGAGTTATATGATAATGTGAAAGCTTCTTCCCATTCGTCCAGGGAGTGCTTAGACCTAGCATCCTTCTCCCATCTTAGCATAAAGGCGCTTTTTTGGGGGGTTGACATTTGATTGAAACATTCATAGATAAATTTATGACTCCAGAAGATTTTGTGATCTATATTACTAAGGATTTTGACAGTTGTCTCAGTAAAAATTGGTTTAAGTTTGAGGAATGCCGACATGTTATCTTTTAAGATTTGATATTCAAGGAAAATTGTTGATGACCAATTGCGTTTATTTTTTAAATTTGCAAATTTTAAGAATTTGTTTCCATCATAAATGTCCCCTACAGTGTTGACTCCTAGTTCTTTCCAGATACAATTCAGGTTGTGACCCATGATAGCAGATATTAATACAAGAGATAATTTTTTGAGGATGTTTATTTTGTAAGTCCCTCTTTTAGGGGTGGACAATTTTTTCCAGGCCAGAGAGATCGCCTGGAAGATAGGATGGGTTGTCGAGCTTGGGAATTTGCGGGTGATAACTTTATATATAATATTTTTTAGTTTAATGCCTTTATTTTATTTTCCAGATCCAGCCAAGCTGGTGGGTCCGAAGTAGACAGCCAATAGAAACTGCTTTTTATTAATAAAGTGTGATAATGGGCAGAAAGATTTGGTATTCCCATACCACCATTATTCTTTTTATTATATAAATTTGAAGATGCTGACCTCGGTTTTTTACCACTCCATATAAATGAGTTTATCAAGGATTGCAGATTCGTGAGGTAAGAGGTCGAGATTGGTAGAGGAATACACCTTAAGATGTAGATTATTTTTGGTAGTATATAGGTTTTGACCGTGAAGTTCTTGCCCCACCAAGACAAGTCCTTGTCGCCATATATAATACAGTCCTTTTTAATTACTTCTGTTAAGTTTGTTAAATTAGCTTTGATTAAGTCTGGTATGTTATTATTTAATTTAATTACCAAGTATGTAATATCATTTGTGGACCAATTGAGGGATGACATGCTTTTTATAGAGTTTATCTGATGATTATTTAAATTAAAGGGTAAAATGTTCGACTTGTTTTCATTTATTTTGAAATTTGATATCTTTCTGCATTTTCAAGCCACTTTTCCACGGTGGGCAGGGGCATAAATTCTGAACAGAGAACGTCCCACAAAGCCCGCAGGTGTCTGCAACTATTCTAGACAAGGTGGATATTCCAAAACGGAACTGGAAGTGCAGAGAAGAGAGGCTCTCTCCAGTAGCCAGGAATCTGGGAAACAGAGAAACAACAATAATTTAAATTTGTTTATAGGGATTTTTAACACATTAAAAAAAATAAATAAATAAATAAAAAATAATAAATAAATATGCATCCTTTTCTTTAAAAAAATGCCTCAAACCAATGCAGCATACTTTTAGTACATGGCAGAGCAAGAATTCTGCCATAATATACTACTACATCAAAGAACCAATACTATCATGCAGTCAGTGGTTACGCACCGTAATGTGACCAGGAGCCGTTCCTCGGGAGGAATCGCACGACGGAGCTGTGTGTCCTGTCTACGGATGACATCTTGTACACGACCAATAAATACATGAAGCTTTGTTGGGACATCCGTGTGTAATCCGTAAATTTATCCGGGTTTGCCTGTAGCTCGCTGTAGAGGGTGTGGTACGCTCCACGGATCTCCCGGAGTTCAACAATAGGATGAATCCACAAATGCCTCCGCTGCCGTCTTCGCTGTCTCTCTCTCTCCCTTTGTTGATGGCAAGCAACTGCGTAAGCTTGAGCCATCCTAATGTCCAGATCCAAGTTGAAGTGAAAGCTTTTCCAGCGCAGATCCATGTCTTCATCAAAAACTGCTAGCAACTGGGAAGAATAGCTGTAAACTGGGTCTAGATAAGGAATTCCAATAACACACGCCCACTGCTGTCCAATTGGTGGAGTATGAGTCATAATTGGTCAATGATTTAAAATCCTGTGATTGTGACATTATGCGCATTAATCACGCAAAAGCATGCAAAACGCTTACAAACGCATATAATCGCTGATTATTTTGGCTTACCGCGCACGATTATATCCCAAAAAACGCTGCGTTTACAAGCGTTTGTAAGCGGTTTTTTGTATGCATTTGATGTGCGCTCCAAATGCAGTGCAAAAAAAACGCTAGTGTGAAACTAGCCTTAGTGAGGAAGACAAGCAACAATCAGTGCCAAGCAGTGTCCCTTCATGCCTTGTGCTGGCACACATTACAAGCCCAGAATCAGCCACACTTGCTTAAAAATCTATTCTCAAGTATGAAAGTTATCCCTTATTCATAGAATAGAGGATTAGTTTCCGATCACTGAGGTCTGACTGCAGTGGCCCTCGAGACCCAGAGATCTCAAAAGCACCGACTGAACAGAACAGAGGTCAATCATGAGTAATGTCGCTTCATCCTTCCAGTGCTTGTCAATCTCTGGTGCACTCAAACAGTGAAAACAGTTGCCCTTATACTCAAGATTGCATCGGGACATAGTAGCAGGACCCTCAGCGATCGGAAAGTTATCCCATCTCCTTTGAATAGATGATCATTTTCAAACTTGAGAATGCCCCTTTAATAGATAACCATGGCATTCTCCTGGAAAACTTACCAGGCATTATGCACCTTGTCAGCCTGGTATTGTAGCCATCTTATTATCTTACAGATAAAGACTGGCATGCCAGTACACATTATGGCTGTCGCTGTGGCTAAAACATTGGTGGCATGGGGGAATGTGCAGAGTCTTAGCCACATTGTGGCAGCTTTGCATTTTTTTCCACAATCGTGATACAACTACATCATTCTATTGGTTAGCACTGTAACCACGCAAAAACGCTATCTCCATGGCATTTCAGAGAAAAACAATTTAAAAGCCTTCGAAGACAGTGATGCACAGGACACCAGTTGGACAGACGAGTCCGAGGCACCATCTCCCGTCCTGCTAACCTGAAGGGACAAGTCTCTTTCTACAAAGGCACATAGGGAGAAACCTTGTCACGACTCGGTTGTCAAGTGACCCGGGACCAGGGGCTCCTACCCTGTCCCTAACACTATGTAGGGCGCCCTAGCTCACCCTATTCCCCGGGTTACTTCTGAAGGTGAAGATGTCGGGGCCACCACCTTTGCCTTATCTCCTGTATCTGCCCTCTGTCTGTTCCCTTCCCCCTCCCAGGGAAGAGGGGAGCAACCGTGCACTGCAGTACACCAACCAAATGAACAAGGGTAACTGAAAATGCAAGGCATACGAATATTCACTCACATATAACAAAGGAATGCACCGGGGAGTGCAGGATAGGGAAAAACCAAAGTAAGAGGAGGAAAGGGAATTATCACACTTACTAACCCAAGCAACAGTCACTGATAAATCACCAAACTGCTTCTCATATAACCAAACAACTATCCTCCCAGCCATGAAGCATAAGCTACCTCTGAAAATGTGTTTCACTCAGGACCCAGATAGGGGAAAGGAGTGGCTAACCATTCTCAGATGAGAGCCCAGACTCCCAGAGCTCCCAACATGGCTGATTAACCCCCGTACTGCCAAAAGAAATAAACACCATTTAAAAAGAAGGTGAAGAGCTTCTTTTCAGCGCCGGAGTAAGAGGAATCAGATGCTGCAGTCTTCTGGCTCCTCTCTGTTGCGTTAACCCCATGACAGACCTGTTCTCCAGGGGATTAAAAACACACATGTGACATGCACAATGTGAACAAGTCTGTTGGACCATGTTCACTCCACCCTGACTGAAACACAAACAAAAAGCACAGAATGACAAATGTGCAAAAATACCTTGCAATAAGACATAACAGTAGTCAGCAAGTGCTGATAAAAGGTAATAACAAACACAGGGTATTTAGTCTATACGTTTTTTTGCAAAAAAATGTATACCAAGCTGCCTCACCAACGTCAAGGTAACCCGTATTGAAGCAGTCCCTATCTAATGTATTTAATACCTGATCATATGAACTGTGTCTAAATGAGCAGGATTAAGATAGGCGCTTTCTGGTATGGGCACGTGATGCAAGACAGCTCCTTATGTGCATGTCACACAAGAGAGGGGTGGGGTCTCTCAAATCATGCATAAGCATGAAAAAAACTGGATTAAAAACACACATGTGACATGCACAATGTGAACAAGTCTGTTGGACCATGTTCACTCCACCCTGACTGAAACACAAACAAAAAGCACAGAATGACAAATGTGCAAAAATACCTTGCAATAAGACATAACAGTAGTCAGCAAGTGCTGATAAAAGGTAATAACAAACACAGGGTATTTAGTCTATACGTTTTTTTGCAAAAAAATGTATACCAAGCTGCCTCACCAACGTCAAGGTAACCCGTATTGAAGCAGTCCCTATCTAATGTATTTAATACCTGAACATATGAACTGTGTCTAAATGAGCAGGATTAAGATAGGCGCTTTCTGGTATGGGCACGTGGAGTGAACATGGTCCAACAGACTTGTTCACATTGTGCATGTCACATGTGTGTTTTTAATCCAGTTTTTTTCATGCTTATGCATGATTTGAGAGACCCCACCCCTCTCTTGTGTGACATGCACATAAGGAGCTGTCTTGCATCACGTGCCCATACCAGAAAGCGCCTATCTTAATCCTGCTCATTTAGACACAGTTCATATGTTCAGGTATTAAATACATTAGATAGGGACTGCTTCAATACGGGTTACCTTGACGTTGGTGAGGCAGCTTGGTATACATTTTTTTGCAAAAAAACGTATAGACTAAATACCCTGTGTTTGTTATTACCTTTTATCAGCACTTGCTGACTACTGTTATGTCTTATTGCAAGGTATTTTTGCACATTTGTCATTCTGTGCTTTTTGTTGCTGTTCTCCAGGGGAGCAGGGATCTTTTAAAGTATGTTTTTCTCTGAAACGCCTCATCGTTTCAGTGAAAAACATACGTGGCAAAAATCACATTGCCAGTGTCTGATATATGCTGACTTTAGATTGGGCAGCATGTACCAGCTGTCATGCTACTTTGAAGGCTCATTTAGTAGAACAACATCCTGGAAGAATGGAAGTTGTTGTATTTACAAAGTGGGGGATAAATAAACTTCATATTAATTCCTATGGATTCACAATGAGATTTCATAAAAGCTCTTGTAGGTGTAGCATAGGTGCCCCAATACTTTTGTCCATATACGGTATACATAAATTTTGTTCAGCTCTTCCTAATCTACCCACTACCTATCAGCAGGGCTATCTGGCTTACACTTTCACTTTATGGACTTTTAGAAAAGCTTGATAAGAGCCTTAAGAGTGACCGACGCTTGCTTGGTGCAGCTGTCACATCGTGATAAAAATCCAAAAGAATCTGATTTTTTGCAACTTGCTTGTCATGCTTGCAGTAGTGGAGACATCGCAATGTAACTGTATTCACTTGCATAGCACCGTCATGCCCCAGCGGCACTGAGCAAACTATGGTCGCGTGAGGGTTGTCGCATCCAAAGTTCCCATGTAGCCCTAGCCACAAACATATGTAGGGTCGAGCTGGACCGGGCTGGGGGGTGGTTCCTTTGTGTACTGCGCAGTGACGTACAGACACAAGATGGAAGCAAGTTTCGGGTGCAACAGGTCCAAGTTTATTCTCTTGCCGTCCACCTGACGGCCTCACAGCACACCACGATCCTCTTCAAGGCTCTCCGGTTACAGAATACATCAACATACCGTACTTTTCGCCGGGGACGTATATTTATGCACTGTCCCTTTACACTTAGTGACGCTCTGGCAGCTCCGTCACCGTGGCTGTCTTAGGCCTGTACACCAACGGTAATTTTACTGATCAAACGTCGTTCCTTATACGGCATCCTCCACCCGGAGCCTCGTCTATACTGCGGTACTTCGTTTCATAGCCCTAAGCTGATGTCAAGTCCTATGCTCACACTCCTCCCTGCCCTCTAATGTCAATTCTAGGTACTGCACGTCACCTACAATTTTCTAGCTGTTTTCCCTTCTGTCATAACTGACATCCTGCCTGACAAGTGCAAACCCCTTCGAAACCTGACCAGTCAGTCCGTCCGGTCACCTTCCCTACACTCCCCCTTCCTTTGTCTATTGTCATCCCCGACAATCATCTTCCCCTACCAGATCATTGCCAGCGCCCGCCTTCCTCTTTCTGGGGTGTCCGTGGTGTCGGGGACCTGACCTGGGACTACTGTCTGCTTCACATCTTCCATCTCTTTGTCTTTCTCTTGGTTACCAGTCATGGTCGGCGTCTCGGTCACCCAGACCCCCTCAACTCATAGACCCCCCTCAGTCTTCCTTCGGTCACACCGACCTTCTCTTACCCGGACCTGTTGCATTTTCTCATGCCATTGCCTAGTATACTTCAAAATAACTTTATACCAGCACGAGTACCCCTTTTTATATATTTTTTTTCTGTCCTATTGCTTTAAAAACCATTACACAACAAAAAACAATAAAACATAACAGATTTTTCTCCCCCTTCCTTTGACATGGACACTTCCTTTCTCATTACATCCCCGCTTTGCCAGGCATAATAAAAAACTTCAACTTTTATAATAAACCTTTTCGGTCACTTGGACGCAAACTGTCCTTGTGATCTGCACAACGGTACAACGAAGTCTCAAAAGTTCAAGCCACTTCCTTGTGGCTGGCAGCAAGGGGCCCCACAGCCGTGGAGCTCCCGGGATGCAGGGAGTGTCCTATGAGTCTTTGCTACGGGGGCTCGCGATCTTCGGGTTCGGCGAGCACGGCTATCGCATAGTAGCTGCGGGGGCAGTACTCCTTATAATACGACACCAAGTCCCCTTCTTGTAAAGCTCGGCCATGGCGAATAGAGGTCACATTTAGATAAACTTTCTGGCCGGTAGCAAGATCTCGAATAAACCCGTGTCCCTTTGATATATTTGTACGTACGAGCTGTCCCAGAGATCATGTAGCCGCCATGCCAGCCTCCCCCTTTGCATGGAGCAGGTTCCATACTTCCTGCTCCCTGGCCTTTTTTCTCACAACTTCTGCGACCCAAACTGAGGGTCCGGTGTAAGCCCGGGAGTCCGGTGGGCGGGATTTAGCCGGGGGTGAAAACAGGGCAGAGGCGGCGGATGATGTCAGCGGCCCAGCAATCGCTGGGGCCGTGTGGCAGATAGGGGCAGTCAGGTTTTCCAAAGGCTGGGCCACAGGGCCTGACAAATAGGCCGCAGCCAGTTCAAACGCCGGCATGGCCGCGGCCGCAGTGTGAACTGCATCCGGAGCCGGCATAACCGGAGTAACGGCCGGTTTCGGGGAGGATGTCGCCACTTGCAGGGGGAACGCAACAGCGTCTTCTGGAGACAGGCTCCGCACCGGCGACACCGGGCGTGGTGTCACCGGGAGGGGTGGCTCGGGGCTAGGAGTGGAGACCCCACTCAGCTCCGCATAGACAGTGGGGTTTTCCTTGGCCAGACTTTCGGGATCACAGGAGGCCGCGTGCTGCGGCTGAGTGGTGGGGGCCGATTGTGGAGCCGCTGGTAGGGCCGGGGCAACTCTCACCTTCCCCGGCGCCGCGGTCTCCGTCAAATCTTTTCGCGGCTGCTCCTGCAGTCTCTGCTCTTCACGCCACCGTCCGGTGTGGCTGGCCTCCAGGCTCAGAGGTTCCACGGAGAGGCTCTCTGCTGGTATCTTTGGCGGCCGCTTCCGTGGGATCCGCCATGGCTCTGCTCCTCCACCCGAGATCCGACTGCCTGCCCGTGACTCTGGAGAATAAGTCTTCTGGCAAAGCTCGACCTCCCGACGCCATCGCCACTCCAGGCGCCCGATGCCTCGACAACCGCAGCCAATCTTTTCCTCGGTGCCACTCCCTCTACTGGGTGGGGCGACGGCAGGCCTTTCCACCCATCTGCCAGGATCCAGTATGTGGGAGCGTCGGCCTCCTGGTACATATCGCTGTCCCCAGGGGTACGTAGGAGGGGGTCCCAGTCCACCCAGAACAACTGCAAACACCCGGACCTCTCCTCTGCGCTGAAACAGCACCGCCATCTTGCTCCAAACCTGGTACCGCCCCAGATCCTCTGCTGACAACACAGATACGCCACAGCGCTCCCAATTTGCAATCCACAGGTTAGTGATTTGTAATCCACAAGTGTTTATAATCCAAACAGTGCAGTCCAAGTCCGTTTCCATTCCTCAGAGGCAGGCCTGCCGCAGAAGATATTGTATTAGCGGCGTTGATCCTGCCGACTACGCCAAGTGTAGGGTCGAGCTGGACCGGGCTGGGGGGTGGTTCCTCTGTGCACTGCACAGTGACGTACAAACACAAGATGGAAGGAAGTTTCGGTGCAACAGGTCCAAGTTTATTCTCTTGCCGTCCACCTGACTGCCTCACAGCACACCACGATCCTCTTCAAGGCTCTCCGGTTACAGAATACATCAACATACCGTACTTTTCGCCTGGGACGTATATTTACGCACCGTCCCTTTACACTTAGTGACGCTCTGGCAGCTCCGTCACCGTGGCTGCCTTAGGCCTGTACACCAACGGTAATTTTACTGATCAAACGTCGTTCCTTATACGGTATCTTCCACCCGGAGCCTCGTCTATACTGCGGTACTTCGTGTCAGGACCACCCCCCTGACTTCCTTTCTCCTCAGTCCCTTGGTTAGGTTCTCCTCACAGTGCACCAACTGTCACAGTCTCCTCGTCACTTGAGCTCCCCCTGGGGAATGGAATCTTCTGGAACCCTCCTGTCAAATTTATAGCTTTCCCGATTCCCTGTAACTCCGCCCCCCATGACCAACGGTTTCTTAGCCCTAAGCTGATGTCAAGTCCTATACTCACACTCCTCCCTGCCCTCTAATGTCAATTACAGGTACTGCACGTCACCTACACTTTTCTAGCCGTTTTCCCTTCTGTCATAGCTGACATCCTGCCTGACAAGTGCAAACCCCTTTGAAACCTGACCAGTCAGTCCGTCCGTCAGGTCACCTTCCCTACACATACATGAAACTTAATACAAAAAAAGCTGTAATTATATGGAAGTTTCACAGAATAACAGATTGCAGCCAACTTTCTAGATATGATGAAATGACTGAGCAGATAAAGTTACATGTAATATATGTGGATCTTCCAAGTCTTAGGTGGAAGGTTACTTAGAAGACATTGCTTCCTCTTTGCTTTGCCTTCTGGGTCTCGCACGGATACATATACAGCATATATATATATATATATATATATATATATATATATATATATATATATATATATATATATATATATATATATATATAGTGATGAGCCATGGAATCCAATCCTCCATTTTGCTCATCTGTATGAGCCAGGCTTTGAGAATACTGAGGTTTGCAATGTGCATAAAAGATTATTTCTTCTTATTCAAACATCAAACAAGCGGCGCACAACAGCCCGGGGTCAATGTGTCTGATTCACAGAGCACAGGTAAGGAACAAAGAGTCAGAATGAAATCCCCACAAAAGAGCTGTCTGCCTGAGCCTAAAACCCTTCTCGTTACCTCACTAAATGAGCCTTTTAGAGATTTAAAGCCTAAAAATAAGACTATTTAGCAATTACTGGAAGGAGGGACTGTTACCAGCTTCACTGATATTACCTCAGATTTCTTACAACTCCAAATGTCACACCATCTACATATAGAAGGGGTTTTTCAGTCAAGTTATATTTATACTAATATAATTTAATAAGATTGGGTGTAACCATTGTCAGGTAGCGGCTCCATCTCTCAGATTTCGGCAGTTTCACTTTTGGTCACCATGTTTCTTGGGTCGGAATATGACCGGAGTACTATGTGAAGGGGGCTGGATGACTGGTATTTTTATTAGTCCCCTTCTCTGTCATAGCCGATGCAGAGGAGAGGGACTAGGCTACTGAGAAAAACAGTCTGGAGCCCCCCTCACACAAGTCCCCAAGTTAATGGCCGGAGGGTACAGCTCGCTGGGACTGGTGGCACCTGGGGTAATAGAACTATATTATTAAGTCATTTAACTATTAAAAGCTGCTTAATGAATATATGTTTTTTTCTGGAATTCTGTTTTTATTGCTCTTAAAGCACCTGATGCCAATAGGCATTTTTCATACTTCCAATGCAGTAATGCAATTCATTTTTCATGTTTGCATGGTTTGGCGCTACAGTGTGCTTCCTTTTTTGCTTGAATGAATACGAGTTGGTGACTCTAGGTTAAGCACCTGTTCACACTATGCTTATGCTTGGATGTGACGGTCAGTTTTTAAAATTTGTATTCATTTACATTCTGACTGAGTACTCCACCTGTTAGCTGCAGGCGTTTTTAATCAAACCAGGGCCATTTCCCCTCCACAGAGATATAGACTTCAGTCCTAACCGAGGATTTTTCATAGGTTCCCATTCAGATGGAGACTACAGTCTTAGTGAGGATTGGCATAGAATAGGGACCTGGAAAACGAGAAATGCCTTAACGTGGCTTCCAGGTACACATAACTTGGCCATTTTAAGCGATAAACTTTCTCAATTTTTCATACTTCTAATGCAGTAATGCAATTCATTATTCATTTTTCATGTTTGCATGGTTTGGCGCTACAGTGTGCTTCCTTTTTTGCTTGAAGGACTTTTATAGTGACATGACTTGTGGAGACACGGGGGTCAGCGGGTGTTCTAGCCGAACATGTATGGACCAGGGCTCATCCCACTGAATGCCCGCTCTCCTTTTACCGTGGGCTTAATACTATTCAGTCAACACAGGGTGAGGGTAAAACAGTGTGGCAATACATTATTGTACCAGTCTCACCTGTTATGAATGGGTCACCGAGGAGGAAAACAAGAACAAGCTAAGTCACAGAAAACCAGAGAGGTTGGTAACTACGCGGATTGCAGACCCCTGATCCTAACCACACAACTAACAGCAGCCGTGGAGCGTACCTACAATGATTCTAGATGCCTCGTCACAGCCAGAGGACTAAATAAGCCTAAAGCAAGAAAAGGGGAAATCTAAAACTGCCCCAGAGCAGACCCCAAAGGAATAGACAGCCCCCACACATGTACTTACGGTGAGACAAGATGAAAACACGAACACAGGTAGGAAAATAGGCTAAGCAAACGATGGGGCCCACACTAACTAGAAAGGACAGGAAAGGAAAGATACTGTCTGCAATCACGCCAAAAAACCCTGCAAAAGTGTCCAACACTTCTGATAGCAAACAAAACCCTGAAGTCACTAGACTTCACCCACTATATCAGCACTCTGGCATATTCTGAGAACAGAGCAAAAAGAGGCCAATCCAATAAGGGACAAAAAGCAAACTGGCACATACAGTGACATAAGAGTGGAAATTCAGCACAGCCCCAGCCAGGGCTGGCTGACCACACAAAAAACTGAATAGACCAAACCAAATCAAATGTGAACATTAGCAGACACCTTAGCTTGAGATGGCAGGAACTGAGCTGGAAACTAAGACCTCAGGAGGCAGGAAAAAAAAATCACCAGCATAGGAATAGGGAGTCGGCTGTCTTAAATCCAGTCTGAGACTCCAGATGTCCAATCCTCTTCCTCATTATCAGGTGGCAGGTCTCTGTTAATTAGATCAGCTTCATTACCTCCTGCCACCACCAGAGGGAGCCCGGAAAGAGAATTCACAACTCCTCTGTCAGCACAACCAGCTCCCTCACCAGAAACCAGAGGCAGACCAGAAAATGAGTTTACAACACTCACCCTTCCGATGGCTCACCAGGATAAGAGCAGCTGTAACTTCAGAACTTCCAGGGCTGACTACCCCCAGAAAGGAGGCAATGACTAGTTTAGGAAGCTAACAGCCCATTGAGGTACAAGGTCAGTTGACCGGAGGGGCACAACCTGGCTTCTCCGAACATCTCCATGGAGCCAGGTGAGCAATGGGTCCTAATACTGGCTTTCTCAAATGTATCCATGGGTGCTCAGGTGACCGGTGGGTTCAAATCCTGACTAACCCCAAACATATCCATGGGTTTAGTGATGGTCAATGGAGCAGATTTGTATTTTCTCAGTCGGGCCCATGGTCCTTTAAGCTGGTATCCTGTAGAATGTCAAATGTGTGTGCCTCATGATGGAACCATGATCTGGCAACTGTCCTGTAGTGTTCCTGGCTGTGGTTTTGTAAACAGTCTCTGGTTCTCTGGATGTTTGGAAGTCTGTATATATATTGTTACAGAGGCATATCTCCTAAATATAGTTCACAACTGTTCTTCAAGCCATTATTCACAGGTCAAGGATAAGGGGTGATGACGTTAACCCACATTGTTTGATTACTTATAATACAATAAACTGTAGGAGTAGATAAAAGAGGGAAATAAACATTCATGAATTTACAAAAATCAATTTAACCTACCAGAAGAGTCAACACTTCAGACTTTTGATCAACCAAAGAAAGAAACCCATAAATTCAAAAGTCAACACATAGATAGCAGTCTATTCCTCCTGGCTTACTGAAAATAGACATCTGGATAATTACGGTTAAGTGTTGAGTCGTCATATGACTGATACAGGCAAAATTGACCGCCTTTTTCTACATAGAGCTTAGAAGGATTCAGCTGGTCAGTTTTTAATCACATGATGTCATAGATCTAATAGAAATAGAAGAATTAACTGGGTAGAAAGGCAAAACGTGCAACTGTAAGTACACGGTGCTATATAATATGATGACTGCAATATATTAAGAGGATTAAGCTTTGATGGCAGTGCATCTTTAAAGAAAAATATATATACGGTATATCACTTTTTATTTTCAGCCATGAATAAATTCTCTTTCTGGCTTTCTCGCTTTTAGATTTGCTTTGCCTTCAAACATTCCCTTCTCATCACATCAATACCCTTTTTATAATGCTAAAGAAAGGGCTGCAAATCCTGGCAGTAGTAGCCAAGGCTCCTGCAGGTTGACAGACAACAACATGGTGGCTCCAGCTTAGCAAGTGCAAAAACACCGCAAGTGATGGAAAGCTGATATACAATACCCGCTGATGCTTTCAGACACCTAAAATCATTTTCTCATCACTGATTTAATCCAAGAATTTCCGTTCTGAGTCATGTTCTGCTTTAATGACTTTGAGAACTACTGCCAGTTGTGAACGCTTGCTGCGTCAATATGTTTAAAGGCTGAATTTTTGCAAATGTATTATTGTTTAAGAAGTCATTAACAGCGTAATTATCGAAAGTAAAAATGGAAAAATACAGCATAGAAGAAATAACACAGGAGCTATGAAAACCGTACGGGTGTATTCACACCATGAGAAGATAGTGGGGTTTTTTTTTTTTTTGGCATACCACGACCGCCAAAGTACGTATACAACCCAAGTGCTCTAAAGCTGGCCACAGATATACATTACCTATCTGCAGACCATTGGCATATATGGTGAGATTGTCAAAAGATGCAACCAAACCAATGTCTGGTGGCCAGCAGATGTTAAGAAATGAGACCTCATTCAGACGTGAGTAACTCTTCTCGCTGAACGGTTTTCATCAGTATTCTAGATCAGAGTTTCATCAGTGTTTGGTCAGTGTGTCCGTTTCATTAGTTTTTCTCTTATGAAAAAAAAAAAAAAACAACAACAAAACACAATTTAAAGCCGGCTTTACAAGTCCGTACTTTACAGTGCATGTATAGAATGAGATATATGGACCAGCGCTGGTCTATGGACTTACTGTATATAAGACAGACAGTTCAGGTCAGGAGACCCACATTCAGTTGGGAATTCATGGTGTGTACATGGACCATGAAATTCAGATGTGTAACGCTGGCCCAAGGGGGACTTTAATCACAACATTTTTTTTTTTTAAAAAAGGCCACTGCAGTTTTTGATGCATTTTCTTAAAGCCAAAGCTAGAAGTGGGTGCAGCAAATAGGAATTGTATAGTTCATTAGCGGAAAAAAAAAATATATAGAATAAAAAAATAACATTGACTTAAAAAAAAGTTGTCTGTGAAACCAATAAAGGGCCTAATGCATATTTCACGGACACTGTAGGATAGCAAACAAAACAGCAGTAACTCTGTGCCACTGAGATGCTGTCAGCTACCCAATGTATCGAAATGTTCCCCCTCCAGAGGCAAGTCTTCTATAGAACGTATGGAGCACAATTATTTTTCTGCTAAAGGCATATACAAGTTATATATAATAATAATAATAATAATAATAATAATAATAATAATAATAAGTAAAGTAAAGCCCCATGCAACTCTAAAGGTAAAAAGAAATACTTTAAATTTGAGGCCCCCCCTAAACATTAGGCAGCTGTCAGCGACAGCCATCTTTCCTGACTCTCTCATAAATGCACACAAGCGTATATTCTCTCATCCGAGAGAAATGGGCAAATTATGCCAATGGCACTTGGCTGTTAAAGTTTTCTCCGAGTGTCAGTTTATTGTGATAATCACGGCCCAGGTGTGGAGAAGATAGAGAACTTATTTTCTCCATCGTCACCATTGTCTGTGGAGAGCAGACTGCACCCGGAAGCCATCTCAGTGCAGCCCGACGTTTCACATGCATCAATAGACTTGTGTAAGTGCACGGGATTCGATTATCGGATGCCCCCTCAGCAATGCGGTCATTTTTTTTTCTCATCCTGAATCGGCCAACTTTCCCACACTACGAATCCTTCACAAGTGGCCAATATAATTAGGATTAACAAATTTACTTTAGTAAAATGGTAGCATCAGCCACTAGTAGATTAGAAAAGTTCAGAGATATTACACAAAATATATTTATGCTATTAATATTTCTAAACTCATATGACTTAAAAAAAAAAATTAAATTCTACAACATGAATAATAACAGAACTGAAATCTATCAATTTCAACTGATTGCATCCACCCAAAACTATCTCAGCCTCGTACTCCAGGTAATTGCTACCACTTAGGGCAGATGCCATTGAGTGAGATCCGACAAAACATCACATTGCACTAGGACAAGTATTATGCTGTGGGCCCGTGCATATGTCCGATTTTTTCCTTGAACACTGTCTAAGGGGTAGAAAAAATCATTTGCAGCATGCCCGATTTGTATCTGAGATTCGGATCGCACTCGGCCGAGCATGTCAATGAGTCCCGGAAAACCATCGGATTGCACTCAGATGACATCCGAGTGCAGTCCGATTTCCACAGACCGACAGAATAAAGAGGATCGAAAAAAGGTCTCCATCTTCTCATCCAAGGGAATCAGATCAAACTCTGATTACAGTCCCATCAGAGTGTGATTAGCATAATTGATCCTATTTTCTAGGATGACAAAAAAATACGCTCGGCGGCACCTAGCCTTATAAACAGACAAATGTGTCACAGGATCCTCTGTGCTTGTTCTTTTTCCTTAGAACATAGACAGTGTCGTATTAAAACCTACCTCTTTTAACCTGAGATCAAAACCAAAACCCCTGAGAAATTGCACTCTCTTGAGAAGAGGAACCTGCCAAAATAACCAGTACCAAAGAAAAAAGAATAAAATAGGTCAGGATAAAGTTCGATTTCTCAATAATCTTTACGAACTATATACAATGGTACACGTATTTCAGCTTCCATTTAACAACCACCCAATGTTCTGACTCTATTTAAGTGAACAATATAAACTGCTCCTGATTAAAAAGGTGTGACAGAAATCTGTGGGAGGATAGCACATAAAATACAGAAAACTACCGCATCATAAAAATAACATCAAATTAATGCAGCGTTCATAATTTACAGGGGATGGTAAGTCTAGTCTTGTAATGTCACGTAAGGCTTTATTCACATGGTCACATTGTAGCGCTAATATACATAGGGAATATACAGGGGACATAAAAAGTCTGCACACCCCTGTTAAAATGCCAGGTTTTTGCCATGTAAAAAAAAAAAAATCATACTAAGAAGAATCATTTTAGACCTTTTTCCACCTATAATGTCACCTATAACCTACAAATCCATTGAAAAGCAAAGCAAAATCATTTTTGAAGAGTGGTGGTAGTGGGGGTAAAAATAACAAAACTAATATAGTATGGTTACATAAGTGTAAACACTCGTATAATTGGGGATGTGGTTGCTTTCAGAAACAGCTAATCACATTCAATCTCATGTTAAATATGATTATCCGCATTTAGCTGTTCTAGTAGGATTTTCCTGATATTTTTTAGCTGCATTTTACAGGATAAGCCAAGGTTCATAAACAGCTTACAACACAGCAAAGGGATCATTGTTGGAAATTATCAATCAGGAGAACTGTAAAACAAAATTTGCAATCCATTAGCTATACCATGGAACACAGTGAAGATAGTCATCAAGAAGTGGCTTAAAGTGATCCTAACAGGATTGATATATGCTGCCCAATCCATATAGAGACAGCATATATAAGGCACTGGCTGTACGAACTCAGCCAGGTATGTGTGACTCTCAAACCCTGCGACATTTCAGAGAAAAATATACTTTAAAAGCCTACACACCCTCGTTAATTATGTCACTGACGCTTGATGCAGGCTTACTTGTGGATTCTATCGCTACAGTATATCCTCATCCAATCTGCTTACATTTATTTTCAATGCACTTGAATTAAAAATTGCACATAATGACCGCGATTTTTACACCTGCTGCACGCTCCTTACTTGAACAGATTCTGCATGAAAAAGCTGCCACAGACCTGTTCCAGTGAATAACCATGCGGTTAATCTCAGTATGGAACACCAAGGACAGAAATTTGAGTTGTCGGTTTTAGATTTTTGCTGCGGATTCTTTATAATACCATATACAGTGGGTACTGAAAGTATTCAGACCCCTTTACATTTTTCACTCTTTGTTTCATTGCAGCCATTTGGTAAATTCAAAAAAGTTCATTTTTTTCTCATTAATGTACACTCTGCACCCCATCTTGAATGAAAAAAAAAAAAAACAGAAATGTGGAATTTTTTGCAAATTTATTAAAAAAGAAAAACTGAAATATCACATGGTCATAACTATTCAGACCCTTTGCTTAGACACTCATATTTAAGTCACATGCTGTCCATTTCCTTGTGATCCTCCTTGAGATGGTTCTACTCCTTCATTGGAGTCCAGCTGTGTTTAATTAAACTGATAGGACTTGATTTGTAAAGGCACACACCTGTCTATATAAGACCTCACAGCTCACAGTGCATGTCAGACCAAATGAGAATCATGAGATCAAAGGAACTGGCCAAGGAGCTCAGAGACAGAATTGTGGCAAGACACAGATCTGGCCAAGGTTAGAAAATAATTTCTGCAGTACTCAAGGCTCCTAAGAGCACAGTGGACTCCATAATCCTTAAATGGAAGACGTTTGTGACCACCAGAAATCTTCCTAGACCTGGCCGTCTACCCAAACTGAGCAATCGTGGGAGAAGAGCCTTGGTGAGAGAGGTAAAGAAGAACCCCAAGATCACTGTGGCTGAGCTCCACAGATGCATGCAGTAAGGAGATGGGAGAAAGTTCCACAAAGTCAACTATCACTGCAGCCCTCCACCAGTCGGGTCTTTATTGCAGAATGGCCCGACAGAAACCTATCCTCAGTGAAAGACATATGTAAGTCTGCATAAAGTTTGCTAAAAAAAACACATGAAGGACTCCCAGACTATGAGAAATAAGATTCTCTGGTCTGATGAAACGAAGATAGAACCTTTTTGGTGATAATTCTATGCGGTATGTATGGAGAAAACCAGGCACTGCTTATCACCAGCCCAATACAATCCCAACAGTGAAACATGGTGGTGGCAGCATCATGCTATGGGGATGTTTTGCAGCTGCAGGGCCAGGACGATTGGTTGCAATTGAAGGAAATATGAATGCGGCCAAATACAGAGCTATCCTGGATGAAAACCTCTTCCAGAGTGCTCTGGACCTCAGACTTGGCTAAAGGTTCACCTTACAACAAGACAATGACCCTAAGCACACAGCTAAAATTGAGCGTCTCTGGAGAGACCTGAAAATGTCTGTCCACCAACGTTGACCATCCAACCTGACGGAACTGGAGAGGATCTGCAAGGAAGAGTGGCAGAGGATCCCCAAATCCAGGTGTGAAAAACATGTTGCATCATTCCCAAGAAGACTCATAGCTGTACTAGCTCAAAAGGGCGCTTCTACTCTATACTGAGCAAAGGGTATGAAAACTTATGACCAGGTGATATTTCAGGGGGGGGGGTTTTAATAAATTTTTAATAAATTTGCAAAAATTTCTACTTTTTTTTTTTCAGTCAAGATGGTGTGCATAGTGCACATTAATGAGAAAAAAACCTTTTTGAATTTGCCAAATGGTTGCAATGAAACAAAGAGCGAAAAAATTTAAAGGGGTCTGAATACTTTCGGTATCCACTGTATGTCATCAGAACGGTGGCTCAGTGGTTAGTATTATAGCACTACAACGCTGGGGTCCTGGTTCAAATCCCACCAAGGACAACATCTGCAAGGAGTTGGTATGTTCTCCCTGTGTTTGCGTGGGTTTCCTCCCACATTCCAAAGACATACTGATAGGGAATTTACATTGTGAGTCCCAATGGGGACAGTGATGATAATGTCTGTAAAGCGCTGTGGAATTAATGGTGCTATACAAGTGAGTAAAATAAATAAATGTCAGGTTTGCTCATGGCAAATCCTGAAAGTGTGAATATAGCGTTAATGTGGGCAGCACCAGTGTTCCCACACATTTACTGTATTCTCAGGCTGTGTGCACACGCTGCGGAAAAGGTGCGGATTCATCCGCGCGGATTTTGTACAATCCGCAGGTGAAACCGCAGGTCAAAAGACCTGCGGTTTTACCTGCGGATTGCTCTGCGGTTTTGCCCTGCGGTTTTTCATCTCCTCAATGGAGGAGATGGCAAACCGCAGGAGAATCCGCAGAAAGAATTGACATGTCAATTCTTTCTGCGGATTGAAAACCGCAGATAATCCGCGCGGAAAATTCCGCACCGTCTGCACTGCGGTTTTTGATTCCCATAGGGAATCATTGTACTGTACACCGCAGCAGAAACTGCTGCGGGTCCGCAGCGGCCAAAACCGCTGCGGAACCGCAGCAAAATCCGCAGCGTGTGCACACAGCCTCAAGGGAAACAAGGAGTTGCCATGCTTGACTTTAACATATCTAGACAATTGCGATTTGCTAGTGGCAAAAAGAAAATCTAATTTTTGCTCTATACCTGAGTGTTGGTCAGATAAAGATCATTGGAAAGAACAAGATCTCTAATGTACAAGATCATTCTGCAAAACAAATTCTTTCATCTTCGTTTCTAAGATTCCTCCAAGTGTGACTATATAGAGCAGGGGTGGGCAATTAATTTTCCTGAGGGGCCACATGAAAGGCCGTGACTGTTGCTGTGGAGGGCTGATCCAATATGCCAAAATTATTTCTGCTCAATATTAATATCAATATTTAATAATTATTATATTGATAATTTTATTAATATTAATTGCATCAGAATTGTATATTGAGCAGAATTAAGAATACTGACATCCCCCTATATATCATTTGAACCCGAGCACAGCCCCTTCTGTATATCGTATGAGCCCCCACAGCCCCTTATATGTGGCATGAGCCCCACACAGCCTCCTCCATATGCGGCATGAGCCCCGCACAGCCTCCCCCATATGGAGCATGAGCCCCACACAGCCTCCCTATATATATATGCATGAAACCCACACAGCCTTCCCCATATACGGCATGAGCCGCACACAGCATCCCTATATACTGCATCAGCCCCACACAGCCTCTCTATATACTGCATGAGCCCCACACAGCCTCCCTATATACACTGCATGAGCCCCACACAGCCTCCCTATATACACTGCATGAGCCCCACACAGCCTCCCTATATACTGCATGAGCCCCACACAGCCTCCCTATATACTGCATGAGCCCCACACAGCCTCCCTATATACACTGCATGAGCCCCACACAGCCTACCTATATACTGCATGAGCCCCACACAGCCTCTCTATATGCACTGCATGAGTCCCACACAGCCTCCCTATATACTGCATCAGCCCCACACAGCCTCCCTATATGCACTGCATGAGCCCCACACAGCCTCCCTATATACTGCATGAGCCCCACACAGCCTCTCTATATGCACTGCATGAGTCCCAAACAGCCTCCCTATATACTGCATCAGCCCCACACAGCCTCTCTATATACTGCATGAGCCCCACACAGCCTCCCTATATACACTGCATGAGCCCCACACAGCCTCCCTATATACACTGCATGAGCCCCACACAGCCTCCCTATATACTGCATGAGCCCCACACAGCCTCCCTATATACTGCATGAGCCCCACACAGCCTCCCTATATACTGCATGAGCCCCACACAGCCTCCCTATATACACTGCATGAGCCCCACACAGCCTACCTATATACTGCATGAGCCCCACACAGCCTCTCTATATGCACTGCATGAGTCCCACACAGCCTCCCTATATACTGCATGAGCCCCACACAGCCTCCCTATATACTGCATGAGCCCCACACAGCCTCCCTATATACTGCATCAGCCCCACACAGCCTCCCTATATACTGCATGAGCCCCACACAGCCTCCCTATATACACTGCATGAGTCCCACACAGCCTCCCTATATACTGCATCAGCCCCACACAGCCTCCCTATATACTGCATGAGTCCCACACAGCCTCCCTATATACTGCATCAGCCCCACACAGCCTCCCTATATACTGCATGAGCCCCACACAGCCTCCCTATATACACTGCATGAGTCCCACACAGCCTCCCTATATACTGCATCAGCCCCACACAGCCTCCCTATATACTGCATGAGCCCCACACAGCCTCCCTATATACACTGCATGAGCCCCACACAGCCTCCCTATATACTGCATGAGCCCCACACAGCCTCTCTATATGCACTGCATGAGCCCCACACAGCCTACCTATATACACTGCATGAGTCCCATAAAGCCTCCCTATATACACTGCATGTTGCTCCCACAGCCTAACCATGTGCAGCACCATGTCACACCCCCATGTGCAGCACCATTTGCAACACCATGTCACCCCCAATGTGCAGTACCATGTCACCCCCCATGTGCAGCACCATGTAACCCGTCTCATGTCCTGCACCATGTCACCCCCTCATGTGCAACACCGTGTCACCCACATGTCCTGCACCATATCACCCCCCCACGTGCAGCACCATGTCACCCCCCATGTGCAGCACCATGTCACCCCCCATGTGCAGCACCATGTCACCCCCCATGTGCAGCACCATGTCACCCCCCATGTGCAGCACCATGTCACCCCCCCTGTCCTGCACCATATCACCCCCCCACGTGCAGCACCATGTCACCCCCCATGTCCTGCACCATATCACCCCCCCATGTCCTGCACCATATCACCCCATGTGCAGCACCATGTCACCCCCCATGTCCTGCAGCATATCACCCCCCCCATGTCCTGCACCATATCACCCCATGTGCAGCACCATGTCACCCCCCATGTCCTGCACCATATCACTCCCCCATGTGCAGCACCATGTCACCCCCCATGTGCAGCACCATGTCACCCCCCCATGTGCAGCACCATGTCACCACCCCTGTCCTGCACCATATCACCCCATGTGCAGCACCATGTCACCCCCCATGTCCTGCACCATATCACCCCCCCATGTCCTGCACCATATCACCCCATGTGCAGCACCATGTCACCCCCCATGTCCTGCACCATATCACACCCCCATGTGCAGCACCATGTCACCCCATGTGCAGCACCATGTCACCCCCCCATGTCCTGCACCATATCACCCCCCCATGTCCTGCACCATATCACCCCATGTGCAGCACCATGTCACCCCCCATGTCCTGCAGCATATCACCCCCCCCATGTCCTGCACCATATCACCCCATGTGCAGCACCATGTCACCCCCCATGTCCTGCACCATATCACTCCCCCATGTGCAGCACCATGTCACCCCCCATGTGCAGCACCATGTCACCCCCCCATGTGCAGCACCATGTCACCACCCCTGTCCTGCACCATATCACCCCATGTGCAGCACCATGTCACCCCCCATGTCCTGCACCATATCACCCCCCCATGTCCTGCACCATATCACCCCATGTGCAGCACCATGTCACCCCCCATGTCCTGCACCATATCACACCCCCATGTGCAGCACCATGTCACCCCACCATGTGCAGCACCATGTCACCACCCCTGTCCTGCACCATGTTACCCCCATGTGCTGCCCCATGTTGTCACCCCATATGTGCAGCACCATGTTGTCACCCCCATAGCCTCCCCATGCTCACCCAAATAGCCCATACACATAAGGAAAAAAAAAAACATCACATACTCACCTCGTCCTGTTCCCTGGCGCTGTGCTTCTCTACCTGCCTCCGATGCGCGGACTCTCCGAAGTAAACAGCTGACGCAATGACTGTTTCACACGCTGATTGGTGGAAGAAGTGGCCGAAGGCCACTCCTCCACCAAAGGAGTCAGCAGTGCCGCACAAAGCAGCAGCACCCATGGAAACAGTGAGAGGCCAGGCGGGCATCGTGCGGTCTGTGGACCTCTGATTTCCAGCCCCACGGCTGTCTTGGTCCATTAGCCAGACTGAGACAGCCAGAGGGCCGGCTGTGGCCCGCGGGCCGCACTTTGCCCAGGTCTGATATAGAGTATAGATGGGATACATGTGATTACAAGGTCTGTACGGAATCTCTGCCTAAAGAGACAGGTTTGAAATATGACATTGCCCATAGGAAACGTGACGTTTTTCTGTTATGCCCACATAGGAAAGCCTCTGCCACGTTTTCGTTGATAAGCTGCCAAGCAAATTAAAATGTTTTAAAGGAAAACACAAATCCTTTCTTCCTATACCAACATTTGATGGTCTGTTTCCAAGGGCAACAAGCGTATATTGCTGTTTGCGAAAAAAACTAATTGGGAAAACAAAATGAAGTCCTATGTGGCAGATTTGCTGTCCAAAAATGCTAAAAAAATGGGGTTGTTTCTCAAATCAAAGAGTTTTTTTGGAGTGGATTCAAAAACGGTTTCAATTGAAAAACTTCCAATTCGTTTCTATGGGAAATGTACTTTGCTGTTCATTTGAGTAGTTTTTTGTTTTTATTTTCTTTTTGTTATCCTGAAGAAGTTTTGAAAAACACTTGATGCAACATAGAAAGTGCATGTCACTTCTTTGAAATTAATCCTGAAGGGAAACGCTCCAATTTAGGCGCTGTCCAATCAAGAGGCTGCTACAAAATCTTTCGGAAACACTCTTCCAAGATTCTGTAGAAAACTCTTCAGGAAAAGAAAAACTCTGCTCAGTTTCTGTTCCAAAAATTCCATGTTCCAGAAATTTCTCCCAACAAATTGGCGGAAAGTTGGTGAGCAAAGCGCTGGCGTCACTGTCCCACTTTTGAACAAATCGAACTTACTGAGGAAGTGAGCGGGAGCTGCAGCGCTGGCTTCCTGCTTATGGTCAATCGTCCGAAGGAGGCGACAAGTGATGCCAGGGCCGATTTTACGCAGGACTCACGTGATGTAACAACCGCGTGAGAGCCCCGGGAACGCGAGGGTTGACATCGCTGGAACGGCACTGGAGACGAGTATTTGTGTGTTATCGGCACCAAACATTGAGATTGAGAAGGGGTTGTCCTAGTATTCAGTGTACAAATAAGTGAAGTATTATCAAGCAATTAGACTGGCAGCATTCCTGGTAAGTACCTAATATTTGCTGGTTGGGAATAGCTGTTTGCTAACCCATCACCTACGATCAGTTGTTCTAAGCCATGCTGGAATTACTACGTGTACACCTACCTGCACATCTAGCTACGAAAAATTAACAGTTGTATATATCCGCGGCTTTACTATATTTCTGTGGCGTAAATAATCCTTCCTTAAAAGAAATAACATTTCAGGAACCTAGCTGCCAATAAGCAAATGTCCTGCATTTACAACCCCTTCACATCTTTGACTCATTGCACTAAAATCCAGTCATCTATGAACACATTGTCCGTGCTGCCATACACAGTCTTGTGGATTTTCACTGGCAATACGTGTAGACAACAATACAAAAGAGTGATGTCTGTCATAACCAATAACTCATGATCCATGAATAAAAGCTCTTAGGGCAAGTTTTAACAAGCAAGGCAAAAAAAAAAGAAAAGAAATTTGGGACAAACAGGTTACCAAAAGAAAGTGTTCACAACACCACTCCTAGAAGTGAGCATCATCAGTTAACATTGCAATTTAGACACACCTAGCTCCAAGTCACATTATATATAACTATCCATCATATAAGACTGAGAACTACGGAGATGCATGCCATTGACAATATACAGAAGAGCTAGTCTATATGAAAGGGGGATTACAGCCCATACTACTGATCACTTATACAGGCTACATAGTTCATAAAATTTAAAAGCCCTTAAGGGTACGTGCACACGCTGCGGATTGGGGTGCGGATTTGGCCGCGCGGAATTTGTAAAATCCGCAGGTAAATCTGCAGGTCAAAAGACCTGCGGTTTTAACTGCGGATTGGCCTGCGGTTCTGCCCTGCGGTTTTTCATCTCCACAATGGAGGAGATGTCAATTCTTTCTGCGGATTCCGCTGCGGTTTGCTATGTCAATTCTTTCTGTGGTTTAGAAACCGCAGGAAAACCGCGTGGAAAAATCTGCACCGTCTGCACTGCGGTTTTTAATATACCTAGGATATTATGGTGCTGTACACCGCAGCAAAAACTGCTGCGGATCCACAGCGGACAAATCCGCTGCGGAAACGCAGCAGAATCCGCAGCGTGTGCACACACCCTTATTCTGTTTCCATCAGTGCAGTGATAATGTGCTATGAGGTCTCCCATACACAATACAGACACATTAGGGATTTCTCTCTCCTCTCCCCTGTCCATCCAGCAGCAAACAGAGCAGTACTGAGCAGTGTGGCTGTGAATTCAGCTCTGAGTTAACACACCTGCTAGAAAGTGGCAGCACACACTAGTGTGTATCTCTCTTATCTGATCCCTCAGTGAGCTGGCAGTTCATCTTATCTTTAGAAAGAATTGTATCTGGTTTCCAAAGTGAATGATGAATTCAGGAGGCAGGGGGAGGGAAATAAGTGGCTCATAAGTGGAGTAAAAAATATATCTCTATGTTTAGCTATATTCCAAGTTTCTTATATTCTGAGCCCTTGCGGGCAGGGTCTTCGCTCCTCCTGTACCAGTCGGTGACTTGTTTTGTTCAAGATTATTGTACTTTTTTTTGCTATGTATGCCCTTTTCACATGTAAAGTGCCTTGGAATAAATAGCGCTATAAAAATAAATAACAATATTCGCCGGTGCTTTAATTTTATGCAAAGTCTGTTGAAAAGACAGCAACAAATTAATTCATTACACCTGTCAATTATTTTCTACAATGTAAAAATAGACAACAATTTCTATGGCTCTGTGGCAAGAACAAAACTACAACATTATGAAAGAAGCATAGAACATTTTGTACATTTTAAACACGTCCCACCTATACCAGCATTTGGTTTGACTTGTGACAAAAGTGTGTTAAGTTTATAATGTGCGAACAACAAGTTCCAGCCCAAAGCGTCAAGCAGCCTATGCCAGATCCAACCATGAAGGAGGCAGAACTACGGACAGGAATCAATGTCTTTATCCCCTCGCCATTCTCGAGATATATGTGGGTTACAGTGGTGGGACCCGTAACCATCAGACATTTATGGCAAGCTCTGCTGCAGCTGTCTATCAAAATTTCAGATTACTGTTATGACTGATTGTTTTTACGCTCTCTCCGATGTACAGAACAAACGGTCATAGGCTTTCTACATCGAATAGGGTGGACTATGTTGGACCTGCATGAGATTTTTATTTTTTTAAATAAAGTAATGAACCAGAGAAAGTATCAAGGAGTGTTTATTTCAATAAAGTATTTTTTTGTGTGTTTTTCCTTTTTGTTAAACTGGTGTTGTCTGATAGACACCTCTCCATTACTAAACCCTGGGTTTTATGTCACCTGTACTTTTGGACACTTCCCAGCTGACAGCAACCCCAAGCCTCCTTACCCAATTGTCAAAGCACCAGGGCATCGGGAAAAGCCAGAATTGGAGTACCTAACGTGATGCATCACTTATGGGGCGCCTGCGGGCTGTTATTTGTAGACTGGAAAGGACCCACTAACCATGGACCAACTCGCAGCCATCTGTTTTACCTTTGCTGGTTACAAAAAATGGGGGGCCCAGTTGATTTTTGATTTATTTGCTTCATAAAACGCTGTAAAATAAGCTCCATATGCAAGGAACTAAAGGGCGCAATATTTCTGTTCTGAAGGAAATTAGAGCTATTCACTTATGTGTACTTGCAATAACTAAACTTCTCATTGGTGCTAAATGGAAAACGACTAACATTCCAACTATCAACGATATTATAGCTAAAGCCTCTGCTCCCAGCTTCTTTGAATTAGCATTTGCTTTGAAAAGCAACTCTCTTCCTAAATATGTTGCTAGATGGTCGAGATGAAACTCCACTTTCCCTTCCTATGCAGGCAACCTGGCATGTGCCAAAACTTGATATCTAGTGCTATTTAGTCAGTATTTATTACTCTTTGTATGTGTTCTATGTGTTAACTAATTTATATTCTGTGTTTATTAGGTTTTAGATGATCTTTGTTCCATCCCCCTTTTTTCCCTTTGTTCCTTTCCCCCACCCGTTCCCCTCCCATCTATCCCCTAAACCTTTTTTCTTCCTTTCCCTCCTTTAGGCACTTTGGAAAGTCTTCTATTGCTCTCTTTTGTCTTCTCCATTATGTAAAAGAAAAAAAATTGAACAAAAATTACTCTAACAAAAAAAAAAAAACTGATCTGCACAAAATGGTGATGTTTGCTCTTTCTCCTGGTGACATCTCATCATTTTCCTTTTCTTAAATCCCACGCGGTTTTTTTTTCTAGTAAAAACGCCGCAAAACGAAGTAAATACGAAGCAAATCCGCAATCATTTGTATACCTTTGTTTTTACGGATTTAATTGAAGTTAAGGGTTAACAAAAGCTGGAAAAACGCTGAAATAATTGACATGTTGCAGATTATTTCCTGCACCAAATCTGGTTTTGTGACAAATCTGCACTCAAAAAACGCTGCAAAAAAAAGCAAGGTGTGAACACAGCCTAAAGGTGAGAGTAAATTGCTGGGTAAATGTTTAAACCGGAATCTTATCTCAGAAGAAGTCGGAAGTATCAGTGACCTGAGCGGGGATTTACATAGAAGGCACAATTCATCTCCAGTCCAGAAATGCAAACAGGCGGAGACACAACAATTATCACAGACTCCCGACTATTTTTAGAGGCAAGAATTTTGCGGAACTAGAATGAGTTGACGGGCTTGTAGTTCTTGAAATATCTGTCCGTGATGTATGGTCATCTCCTCTATGTGCCAGGTCAGACAACAAACAGTTACAGGCAACTAACCAAATAAACTAACGCAAACTGCCTCCCCTTAAAGGGGTCGTCTGGGGGAAAAGACCGCGTCACGTTCCATTCTCTATGGAGACAGCAGAGCACAACCCTGGGCAGCCCCATAAGGAATGAATGGAGAGACAGTTGATCCATTCTACGGGGTGATCAGCTGGATTCCCAGCAGTCGGACCCTCTCCGTTCTATAATCAGATAGGCTATAACTGCTTTTTATTACAACTCTCTTGAATGGAGATGTGCTGCAGTGAAGGGGCCAGTGTGTTAAAGGGGGACTTTACAAAAAAAAAAAAAAAAAATGTTCAGGCCTGTTTCACCCTTCAGTTTTCTGGCGTCAGTCAAAATCTGCCGTTTTGACGGAATGACGGATCCATCGAAATTATTGAAAAAAGGATGCAAACGGATGCAACTGATCAGTTTTTTTGCACAGGAATGTAAAAACGGACTCCGACGAAGGATCCACCGCCCATAGGCGTCCATTATAGCTGACGACGGACCCGTCACTGTCCGCCTTTTTAACTGAGACAAAAAACATTCCTGGGGACGTTTTTTTTCGGCCGACGGACAGCTATTTTCCGACGGATGTGTTGTACTACGGATGAAACGGAAGGCAATCCGTCACTAATACAAGACTATGGGGAAAAAAAAAAGAAAGGATCTGCCAGGCAAATCCGTCAGATCCGTGTTTTTCTGCTAATGACGGATTGTGACTGACGCCAGAAAACTGAAGTATGAAACAGGCCTAAGCACTAACAGGCAGGTAATTGCAATTTACCAGCCTATTGTGCACGGCGCCGTTCTTCCCTGGCACAGAGCGGTCACTGACCGCTCGGGGCGGAACTTCTGAGGTTATTCTGATTGACAGCCGACTCCCCCAGTTAGGCAGCGGGGATCCTGCTGTCGATCCAAATGATCTCTGAAGTCCCGCCCCGTAGACAGAGCGGAGCGGAAAAGAAGCCTCCGATCTGTAGGCGTGACGTCAGCAGAGGCTAATGAAAGCACGGCAGGAGCGTCTGTGACCTCTCTGTGCCGGGGAAGAACGGGTGCCTTGAACAACATACCTGCCTATTAGTGCTTAGAAACTTTTTTTTTGGTAAAGTCCCGCAAATATCCCCTTTACGCAGTAGGGTGACCTCCAAATATAAGGTCATGGACGTATCCTTACGATATTTAATTACTTTAAAATAGTAAAGATATTCTATGATAATCTCACTTTAGGGACATTAAACCTGCTTTATCATACATCCACAAGCAGTTGAATGCGATCTTTTGTCTTCTGCTATCAGCCATTTGAAGCTCAGAGCAGTTGAATTGGGCATTTATTTGCAATTTAGAACCATTCTCACTACTTTTGTTCATGTTTTTAAAAAAAAAAATCACATCATGAATTAGACGCATCTGTTAACTGGTGTGTGCTACCCTCAAGTTACGTCGCTATATTGGTGTAAGGATTGATGAATTTCATGGGCAGGCAATGCCATGCCCTCTCCCACCCATGCTACACAAATATTGGCATAGCTACCTGGGACTGGTGTAAAAAATGCCTAATGTCACAATATTTTTGTTCATCTTCAGAGTTGCGAGTTAGAAAGGCGTTTTACACAAGAGTTCTGGCGTGCACACCGCTTATTCCATTAAAAAAGTACTTAGAATTATTTCAATATCTGTTGATTAAAAAGTTCCATTATTGGATATGTTCACTGCCAGCGTTAGTATAATATTCTCCATAGTCTGCCCTATGTGGTGGACTACGGGGCACATTATATTGTATGGAGGACTATGGAGCGCATTATACTACAGTGGCATGTAAAAGTTTGGGCACCCCTGGTCAGAATTACTGTTATTGTGAACAGTTAAGCAAGTTGCAGATGCAATGATGTCTAAAAGGCCTAAAGTTAAACATGACACATTTCCTTTGTATTAAAAAGAGGAAAATAGGCCTATGCAAAAGTTTGGGCACTTCCTTTTGAAAGTATCACAGATTGTAAATACTTTTTGTAGCCATACAAGAGAGTCTTTCAATTCTTGTTCGGGAGATTTGCATCAATTCTTCCTTGGAAAATTCTTCCAGTTCTGTGAGATCCCTGGGCCGTCTTGCATACTCTGCTATTTTGAGGTCTAGCTACAGATTTTCAATGATGTTCAGATCAGGGGACTGTGAGGGCCATTGTAAAATCTTAAGCTTGCATTTTTTGAGGTAGTTTATTGTGGATTTTGATGAGTGTTTAGAATCATTATCCATTTGTAGAAGCCATTCTCTTTTCAACTTCAGCTTTTTTACAGATGGTGTTATGTTTGTATCAATAATTTGTTGAAATTTCATTGAATCCATTCTTCCCTCTACCTGTGAAATGTTTCTCGTGCCACTGGCTGCAAAACAACCCCAAAGCATGATTAATCTACCACCATGCTTAATGGTTGGTAAGATGTTCTTTTCCTGAAATTTTGTGCCCTTTTTAATCCACACATACCTTCAATCATTGTAGCCAAGAGTTCTATTTTAACCTCATCAGTCCACAAGACTTGTTTCCAAAATACATCAGGCTTGTTTAGATGTTCTTTCATGCACTTCGGACACTGAATTTTATGGTCAGAATGCAGGAGAGGTTTTCTTTTGATGACTCTTCCCTGAAGGCCATATTTGTGCAGGTGTCTCTGAACAGTAGAGCAATGTACCACAACTCCAGAGTCTGCTAAATCTTTCTGAAGGTCTTTTGCAGTCAAGCTGGGGTTCTGATTTGACTTTCTAGCAATCCTAGGAGCACTCACTTAACTTTTGCTTGGTCTTCCGGACCTTATCTTGACCTCCACTGGTCCTGTTAACTGCCATATCTTAATTACATTTCAAACTGGGGAATAGGCAACTTGAAGGCACTTTGCTATCTTCTTATAGCTTTCTCCTGCTTAGTGGTCCTCCAGTATTTTCAGGGTGTTAGGCAGCTGCTTAGAAGAACCCATGGCTGCTATTTTTTCGCATAAAGTTAGGCTGGGTTTTTATAAAGCTGGAAAATTTGCATTACCTGGCCTTTTCTAACTATGATACTGAACAAGCTATAACCCTAACAGGGTAATTATGGTGTGAAACCTTGGCCAAAGGTATCAGAGCACACAAATCTCCAAGGGTACCCAAACTTATGCAATGGCCCATTTACCTTTTTGTAATTTTTAAAAAGTAAAAAATAACAATATATATGTTTTTTTGCCTAAAATACAAAGGAAATGTGTCATCTTTTACTTTAGCCCTTTAATAGATCATTTAGGCTGTGTGCCCACGATGCGATTTTTAAGCGTTTTTGCCGCGATTTTCGGCGCGAACACGTTTAAAAATCGTTACAGACCGCCCCCCATGCACTCCTATGGCATTCCGCACATGCTGTGCTAATGCTGTGCATTTTTCCGCGGCGGAATCGCATCGCGGAAAAAAAATCGCAGCATGGTCATTCTTTTGTGTGGAATCGCAAAGAATTGCCGCGATTCCACACCCATAGGAATGCATGAGAATCGCTTACTTCCCGCATGTGGCTATGCCCACCATGCGGGAAGTTAAGTGTCTCATGTGCGGTTGGTACCCACGGTGTGGAGAACAGGAGACTGTCCTCCAGGCCCTGGGTACCATACCCCTGTAAAAAAAAGATTAAAAAATAAGGGTATATTTACCTTCCGACGTCCCGCGCTGCATTCCCGGCCTAAGCGTTCCCAGTAATGCCTTGCGGCACGGTCCTGTGATGACGTGGTCTCACGAGATCGCTATAGTAATGCAAGACCAACGTCATCACAGGTCTCGCAAGGCATCGCTGGGAACGCTGAGGCCCGGGATGGCAGCGCGGGACGTTGGAAGGTAAATATACCCCGATTTTTTATTTTTTTTTCATTTTTAACATTTTATCTTTTACTATTGATGCTGCATAGGCGGCCTCAATAGTAAAAAGTTGCTCACACTTGTCAAACACCATGTTTGATGAGTGTGACCAACCTGTCAATCACTTTCCAAGTGATGCTTCAAATCGCTTGGAAAGTGCTTGAGAAAATCGTGACAAAATCGCGGAGAATCGCGGTGAAATCGCGCGGAAAAAAACGCGCGATTTCTGGGAAGGAGTCCGGTTTTCAGTGTGCGTTTTAAAACGCTACGTGGGCCCATAGCCTAAGCAAGTTGAAGATTAAGGCTAAGTTCACACTTGCGATTGGGTAGAGTGCGTAGGGCTGCGTACTTCCTCCCTTAAGCTCCGCCTACTTACGCACTTCTTCCCTTTGGCTCCACCCACTTCTGCATGCTTCATATGTACCTATCTTTGACATTGTGTACGCAGGGACATGCGTTGTATGTGGATGCATCCACTTGCGTCGTTTTGACGTGCCCGCCAAATGAACAGAAATGGGCAGGGGAGGAAGCAGAAGAGTACACAGATAGTACGGTGTGGGATCATAGCTGATTCTATCTGTGAGGTAAAACAAGTTTTTCAACAGGCAGAGAAATTTTTTACCTCCCAGAAAACAGCAGCTGTGATCATATATTGTCCTGTCTGTATCCTCTTTTGCTTCCCCCCATCCAGGAGCTGTGGTGTGATTCCATGTTCCTGTACGGTGAGACACAGCCATTACACAGCACACAGCAGGGGCACATTTATAAGATTACTAGCTGAAGAGCCCGGTGTTGCCTGGGCATAGTAACCAACTGTGGTTAGTTATAACAAATTATAGTGATTATATTGCACATAAAAACCGTGCATCTAATCCTCTCCTGTGTGGTACTGACTGCTGAGCCGTGTATCTAATCCTATTCTGTGTGATACTGTCTGCTGAGCTGTGTATCTAATCCTATTCTGTGTGATACTGTGTGCTGAGCTGTGTATCTATTCCTATTCTGTGTGATACTGTGTGCTGAGCTGTGCATCTAATCCTATTCTGTGTGATACTGTGTGCTGAGCTGTGTATCTAATCCTATTCTGTGTGATACTGACTGCTGAGCCGTGTATCTAATCCTATTCTGTGTGATACTGTCTGCTGAGCTGTGTATCTAATCCTATTCTGTGTGATACTGTGTGCTGAGCTGTGCATCTAATCCTATTCTGTGTGATACTGTGTGCTGAGCTGTGCATCTAATCCTATTCTGTGTGATACTGTGTGCTGAGCTGTGTATCTAATCCTATTCTGTGTGATACTGACTGCTGAGCTGTGTACCTAATCCTATCGTGTGTTACTGACTGCTCAGCCGTGTATCTAATCCTATCCTGTGTGATACTGACTGCTGAGCCGTGTATCTAATCCTATTCTGTGTGATACTGACTGCTGAGCCGTGTATCTAATCCTATTCTGTGTGATACTGTCTGCTGAGCCGTGCATCTAATCCTATCCTGTGTGATACTGACTGCTGAGCTGTGTATCTAATCCTATCCTGTGTGATACTGACTGCTGAGCTGTTTATCTAATCCTATCCTGTGTGATACTGACTGCTGAGCCGTGTATCTAATCCTCTCCTGTGTGATACTGACTGCTGAGCTGTGTATCTAATCCTCTCCTGTGTGATACTGACTGCTGAGCTGTGTATCTAATCCTCTCCTGTGTGATACTGACTGCTGAGCTGTGTATCTAATCCTATCCTGTGTGATACTGTCTGCTGAGCCGTGTATCTAATCCTATCCTGTGTGATACTGACTGCTGAGCCATGTATCTAATCCTATCCTGTGTGATACTGACTGCTGAGCTGTGTATCTAATCCTCTCCTGTGTGATACTGACTGCTGAGCTGTGTATCTAATCCTCTCCTGTGTGATACTGACTGCTGAGCTGTGTATCTAATCCTATCCTGTGTGATACTGTCTGCTGAGCCGTGTATCTAATCCTATCCTGTGTGATACTGACTGCTGAGCCGTGTATCTAATCCTATCCTGTGTGATACTGGGCTCCCCCTGCAGACTGTGTCAGAGGGTGGTCTGTGTTGGCACGGTAATAAATTGTGTTATTTCCAGCTTTACAGAAGGACGATAACACCATAGGAATGATAAGAATAATAGGCCTCAGTTATCACAACTGTCTACAAAGAAAACTGTTGCTGATAGCAACCAATCACAGCTCATTTTTCATCTTTTAAACAGCTCTGGGACAGCGTGGCGAGTTTTGTGTTTCGACTTTTATGTGGTGAGGTTGGTGTATGTGTGGTGAAATGTGTGCTGAGGATGGTATATGTGTTGAAGCACGTGGTAGTGTGTGGCGCATTTTGTGTGTGTGTTCATATCCCCGTGTGTGGTGAGTATCACATGTCAGTGCCCCGCCTTAGCAACTGTACGGTATATACTGTTTGGCGCCATCGCTCTCATTCTTTAAGTCCCCCTTGTTCACATCTGGCAGCTGTCAATTTGCCTCCAACACTTTTCCTTTCACTTTTCCCCCATTATGTAGATAGGGGCAAAATTGTTTGGTGAATTGGAACGCACGGGGTTAAAATTTCGCTTAACAACATAGCCTATGACGCTCTCGGGGTCCAGACGTGTGACTGTGCAAAATGTTGTGGCTGTAGCTGCGACGGTGCGGATGCCAATCCCGGATATACATACATACATACATACACACACACATTGCGCTTTATATATTAGATCTCAGCACAGGAACATTTTTTAACACATCCAAATGTGGAAGCTATTATTATTCCAAGATTTATTAATTAACGTGTACTTTGTTTGTGGGAAAACCCTTTTAAAAAAGGGAATCTGTCATAAGGTTTTGCTACCTCATCTGAGAACAGCATAATGGAGGAAAAGAGACCATGATTCTAGTGATGTGTCACTTAATGGGTGTAGTAGTTGTGACACAGAGTTTTTAGATGTAGCATGTAGCAGAGTTGAGAAAGCTAACCCCACCCACACCACAGCTTTCTGTGTACATTGTATCATTGACAGTGATCTGCTAATCAGTGCTGGGGGCAGGGTTGGACCAGGATGCACAGGCGATGTAGTCTGGTACTCTTAGGCTGAGTTCACACGTGGCGTTTTTTTCGCGTTTCCGTGGCGGTTTTAACCGCACGATTTTGCCGCGAAAACGCAAAAAATAAGCATTCCATGCATTCCTATGGGATTCCGCAATGCTGTGCTAATGCTGCAGTTTTCACCGTGGCGGAATTGCTTCGCGGTAAAAACCGCAGCATGCTCATTAATTTTGCGGAATCGCGGCGATCCCGCACCCATAGGAATGCATTGTTCCGCTTACTTCCCGCATGTGGCTGTGCACACCATGCGGAAAGTAAGCAGAACAATTGCGGATGGTACCCACGGTCCGGAAGAGAGGAGACTGTCCTCCGGGCTTTGGGTACCATATCCCTGTTAAAAATAGAATTTAAAATAAAAAATATTGTTATTCTCACCTTCCGGCGTCCCGCGCAGCCTTCCCGCTTCTCTCCACGCTCTCGTTCCCAGTAATCCTTTGCGAAAATGCCCGCGATGGCGTCCAGTCTCGACGTCATCGCGAATTACCGCGAGACATCGAGATCCCGCGAGAACTGAAGTCATCGCGGGCATTTTCGCAAAGGATTACTGGGAATGGCTGCGTGGGACGTCGGAAGGTAAGAATAACACCATTTTTTTTTTTTTTTTTTTTTGTATTTTATCTTTTACTACTGATGCCGCATAGGCAGCCTCAGTAGTAAAAAGTTGGTCACACTTGTCAAACACTATGTTTGACGAGTGTGACCAACCTGTCAATCAGTTCTCCAAGCGATGCTACAGATCGCTTGGAAAACGCTAGCATTTTGCAAGCTAATTACGCTTGCAAAATGCTAGTTTTTCCGCGGGAAAATCGCGGGAATTTAAAATGCAATTTTCCCGCGGAATGGAATTCCGGAATTCTCGCGGTAATTTCCGCGAGAGTTCCGGTACGTGTGCACTTAGCCTTAATCTCCTGCTGATAAAACACACATTGTATTGAAACGGCACACAGCCTAATAAGTGACACATCGCTGAAATCAGTGTCTCAGTCCCTACATCATGCTTCCCTCAGATCGAATAGCAAAAACCTGCTGACAGATTCCCTTTAATAAATTGTTTTGTGACTACAGCTCTTATGAAGACCTATACGTCTCTGCGGTAACCAACAACAAACAACGGACAGGCTGATCCTGTAGTCAGATTACCATCCATATGTCCTCCTAACTTACCAAATGTATGATGTAGGGAACAGACTACGCAGGAGTTGAATGTAGTCTGTTACCATGGAAACAAAGCTCCACTTATTAAAATCATGAGCGGAATACAATTGGCTGGAATTGGGTACAGTTTTTACGGCTTAGGCCCCTTTAAGAACATTTTCCTTGCCGTGTCTATTTAACCAAAGTACAGTCAAAACAGGATACAGAGCACAGACTGGGGAGCAAATGTTTCATGTTCCTTCTATTCCTCAGATCTTAGGACCATAAACACTAAACTGTTCACAATAAACAGCATATCCCCACCCGGACGCCTTTCATGCTCTATGCAGCTCATAATGGGAAATGCGGCTACAAAAGAGCAGAATTCCTGGCCCTATTCTGTATATTAGGTTCCTTGCTTTTCCACGGTGTTTTCTCACAACCTTTCTCCATGTTTTTGCCTCTTTTTACTGTGTCATGCTTTAAATAAAGCTGCTTTGTTTTTGACACCTCCTGAAAATTCTCAAAAACCTGGGAGTTTCTGCTTCGAAAAAACTAAGACCCCAATTCAGTAAGACTGATCAGTGTTAAAGATGGGCATGACACATTAATTCATTAGGCCATGTGCACATGGTGCGGATTCTGCTGCGGATCCACAGCGTTTCTGGCCCTGCGGGTCTGCAGCAGATTTAGCTGCGTTGTACAGTACCATTGTTTTCAATGGTAACTGGAAAACGCTGTGCACATGCTGCAGATTTTTCCGTGCGTATTTGCTGTGGGTTCAAATCCGCAGCATGTCAATTCTTTGTGCGGAATCCGCAGCGGTTTCACACCTTCTCCATTGTAGAGGTGTGAAACCGCAGGTAAAAATGCAGGTCTTTTGACCTGCGGATTTTCCCAAATCCACACAGACAAATCCGCAGCACCTAAACCTACGTGTGCACTTAGCCTTAGGAGGAGCAGGACACTTAATGCATTCTTATCAGCAGTGGGCGACTCGCCAGGAAATGTTACTCCATTCAGGGACTGGAGTAAGAAACACCATCACTTTTAATGAATGTTAGATGGGTGGCACCACGCTTGTCCCCAAGCTATACCCATTTTGGTGGATCTACCTGAAAAAGGCGTGAAAATTTCAAGCATTTTCCAACATTTGAAGGTGTTTTTTTTCTGGCATAAAACACCAAAATAAATTGGGGCCAGTGTGCACATACCCTTACAAATCACTGTGAGGGGCTTGTACAAACGGTCATTCATGTTTGCATTTGTATGAAACCCTTTACGCTGCTGTCGACAGCATGTCCACAGATTGTACCGCCAAACAGTGCTGATTTTTAGGGAGTCCAGAAAAGAAACTATGACTGGATTGCTGAACTAAAAAGCATCCTAATGGCTGCAAGATGCAACGCGCCAACTGACGTGCTACATCACTGAACGGTGCCAGTTCTCTACCCACATGTGAGCACTGTATGGCATACAAAGCGGCGCCATAGAGTCAAAGAGACAAGTCGCTAAATCTCAGTATATTGAGAAGTGACTATGGACGGACGAATAGCAGCAGCCATAAAATGCAGTGCGGACCCCCAGATCGCCTCCAGTCCAGAGATAAGCATCCATTTATTCATCCTGATGGAGGACGCTCGGCTCACTTCACAATTGACATGCAAAGGAATTCTTAAAGGGATCATTTACATATTCAAAGTGAAGCTGAGCCTCCATACTGAAGCAGCCTATAGAATGGCCGCCATGTTTCCGGGCTACTTTGCATTTAATGCCTCAGTTGTGAAGGGAGATAATATGTGGCCTGTGCGGTCCCTGTGCCCTGTATGACAAGACGTGAGTGATTATGGCTTCCGGGCCCTTCTCCTGTGCCGGGGCTGGAGTGAGCTTCTTCCAGCTTGTCACTGACAGGAATCCTGAGGAATCCACTGACAATGCACAGGATAGCAGTGAGAGGCAGGAAGAATGGGCAGGTGGGGGTGGGGGAGCGAGAGAAAGGGACCGGATGGCTTCTCAGATCCCACAGCAAGCCTGTGACACAGCGCTCTATATGCCGGGCACACACCTTGGCTGCGCACACATGGACCCAGGCAGTGCCGTGTGTATCCACAGCTTATTACCATTCACCACTAGTCATACACAGGGAGCCAGAAGCACATCAGTGTTATTTCTGATTATTCCGCCCAGTTACCTGCAGCAATTATTAGAGGGCCTGGTCTCGTAGCCACAGATTTGAGATGATGAGATTATATATCAAGACAGAAATAGAATACAGACCGGCCTGGCACAGAACAATGACATCACAGAGATTGAGAACCAGCCCTTTATACCACACCGTAGTGCCAACGTCCAGACATCAGATATGGGCTGCATGGGTCAGATACCAGCATAATACCAGCGCCATCTGCAAGTGCCCTCCGTGTTAATAAGCCGGATAACGCTACAAACCACCAAAACGACTGGCAAAATCCTTCTATTGCATTTCCTACGATAGAGAATTGCTCCAGGCTAAAAGTGCCAGTGCCTGTATGGGGCACCAGTGCCAGTGCGTGTATGGGGTGCCAGTGTGTGTGGGGCACCAGTGCCAGTGTGTGTATGGGGAGGCAGTGCGTGTATGGGGCACCAGTGCCAGTATGGGGCGCCAGTGCTAGTGTGTGTATGGGGCACCAGTGCTAGTATGTGTATGGGGTATCAGTGCCAGTGTGTGTATGGGGAGGCAGTGCATGTATGGGGCACCAGTGCCAGTATGGGGCGCAAGTGCCAGTGTGTGTATGCGGCACCAGTGCGTGTGTGGGACACCAGTGCTAGTATGTCTATGGGGCATCAGTGCGTGTATGGGACACCAGTGCTAGTATGGGGCACCAGTATGGGACACCAGTGCCATTGCATGTATGGGGCATCAGTGCCAGTGCGTGTATGGGGTGCCAGTGTCAGTGTGTATGGGGCGCCAGTGTGTGTGGGGCACCAGTGCCAGTGTGTATGGGGCGCCAGTGTGTGTGGGGCACCAGTGCCAGTGTGTGTATGGGGCGGCAGTGCGTGTATGGGGCACCAGTGCATGTATGGGGCACCAGTGCATGTATGGGTCGCCAATGCGTGTATGGGGTGCCAGTGTCAGTGTGTATGGGGCGCCAGTGTGTGTGGGGCACCAGTGCCAGTGTGTGTATGGGGCGGCAGTGCCAGTATGGGGCACCAGTGCGTGTGTGGGGCACCAGTGCGTGTATGGGGCACCAGTGCTAGTATGTCTATGGGGCATCAGTGCCAGTGTGTGTATGGGGCACCAGTGCTAGTATGTGTATGGGGTATCAGTGCCAGTGTGTGTATGGGGCACCAGTGCGTGTATGTGACATCAGTGCCAGTATGGGACACCAGTGCTAGTATGGGGCACCAGTGCGTGTATTGGACACCAGTATGGGACACCAGTGCCATTGCATGTATGGAGCATCAGTGCCATTGTGTGCATGGGGCGCCAGTGCATGTATGGGGTACCTGATGGGCGAGGAGTCAAGTTCACTGTACAATGAGGAAGCAAATAACGGAGTATATAATAAAGGCAAAAGTATCGAATCTAATTATAGTTCACAGCATGTCACAACTCATCAGAAGTAACAAATACATTATTCTCCAGCTGACTGCTGCAACACAGAAATATGGTGGTGACATTATATATATATAGAGATGCCCATTGTATATTAGCACACATACAATATATATATATATATATATATATATATATACACACACACGATACACACTGTAGATCTCTCACGTATTCACATATCATCATTTATCAGCTCAGCGCAGTCATTGCATTATATACACACACACACGCAGAAATAGATCTCACATATGTACAGACGCACATTATACACACACACAGTATATATACACATGCACATATACAGAAAAGATATACTCTCTCACACATTCCCATGTCATTTATCAGCTCAGCGCAGTCATGGCATTATATACATACTGAGCATGGTGGCAGCAATGTATGGCTCCTAGATCAGGCCAAATACACGTACTGCACATGGCACTGGCTGTATGGCATTTTATGTATGTATGGCACGGGATACATGGCACTGGTTGTATGACATGGTTGTATGACATGGCTGCATGGCACTGGCTGTATGGGACGGGATACATGGCACTGGCTGTATGGCATGTGATGTATGTATGGTGCTGGCTGTATGGTATGGGAGGTATTTATGGTACAGAATACATGGCACTGGCTGTATGACAAGGCTGTATTTCACGGGATGCATGGCATGTGATGTTTGGCACGGGCTGTATGGGCTGGGATGGATGGCATGAGATGTATGGGATGGGATACATGGTGCTGGCTGTATGGGAAAGGACGCATGGCATGTGATGCATGGCACAGGCTGTATGGGCCGGGATACATGGTGCTGGCTGCATGAGCTGGGATGCATGGCATGTGATGTATGGCACTGGCTGTATGGGCTGGGATGCATGGCATGTCATGTATGGCACAGGCTGTATGGGCCGGGATACATGGTGCTGGCTGCATGAGCTGGGATGTATGGCACAGGCTGTATGGGCTGGGATGCATGGCATGTGATGTATGGCACTGGCTGTATGGGCTGGGATGCATGGCATGTCATGTATGGCACGGGCTGTATGGGCCGGGATACATGGTGCTGGCTGCATGAGCTGGAATGTATGGCACAGGCTGTATGGGCTGGGATGCATGGCACAGGCTGTATGGGCTGGGAAGCATGGCATGTGATGTATGGCACTGGCTGTATGGGCTGGGATGCATGGCATGTCATGTATGGCACGGGCTGTATGGCACTGGCTGTATGGGCTGGGATGCATGTCATGTGATGTATGGCACGGGCTGTAAGGCTATGTGCACACGTTGCGGATTCTGCTGCGTTTCTGCAGCGTTTTTGGCCCTGCGGAAACGCAGTAGTTCCGCAGACATGGTACAGTACCATGTTAGCCTATGGCAATTCAAATCCGTTGTCCTCACGCTGCGGTTTTTTCCGCGCGGTTTTCAAACCGCAGCATGTCAATTGTTTGTGCGGATTCCGCAGCGGTTTCACACCTTTAACATAGTAGAGATGTGAAACCGCAGGGCAAAACCGCAGACCAAACCGCAGGTCACTTTACCTGCGGATCCACGCGGAAAAACCCGCAGGTGAATCCGCAGCGTGCACATAGCCTTAGGCACTGGCTGTATGAACTGGGATACATGGCACGGGCTATATGAGCTGGGATGCATGGCATGTGATGTATGGCATGGGCTGTATGGCAGGGGATGCATGGCATGTGCTGTATGGGCTGGGATGCATGGCAGGGGATGCATGGCATGAGCTGTATGTGCTGTGATCCATGGCACGGGATGCATGGCATGAGCTGTATGGGCTGGGATGCATGGCATGTGATGTATGGCATGGGCTGTGATCCATGGCACGGGATGCATGGCATGAGCTGTATGGGCTGGGATGCATGGCAGGGGATGCATGGAATGGGCTGTATGGCAGGGGATGCATGGCATGTGATGTATGGGCCGGGCTGTATGAGCTGGGAGGTATGGCACCGGCTGTATGAGCTGAGCTATATGGCAGGGGATGCATGGCATGTGATGTATATGGGCTGGGATGCATGGCAGGGGATGCATGGCATGTGATGTATGGGTTGGGATGCATGGCAGGGGATGCATGGCATGGGCTGTATGGCATGGGCTGTATGAGCTGGGCTATATGGCAGGGGATGCATGGCATGGGCTGTATGAGCTGGGCTATACGGCAGGGGATGCATGGCATGGGCTGTATGGCATGGGCTGTATGAGCTGGGCTATATGGCAGGGGATGCATGGCATGGGCTGTATGGCAGGGGATGTATGGCATGGGCTGTATGAGCTGGGCTATATGGCAGGTGATGCATGGCATGGGCTGTATGAGCTGGGCTATATGGCAGGGGATGCATGGCATGGGCTTTATGGCAGAGGATGCATGGCATGGGCTGTATGGCATGGGCTGTATGGCATGGGCTGTATGGCAGGGGATGCATGGCATGGGCTGTATGGCAGGGGATGCATGGCATGGGCTGTATGGCATGGGCTGTATGGCAGGGGATGCATGGCATGGGCTGTATGGCAGGGGATGCATGGCATGGGCTGTATGGCAGGGGATGCATGGCATGGGCTGTATGGCAGGGGATGCATGGCATGGGCTGTATGGCATGGGCTGTATGGCAGGGGATGCATGGCATGGGCTGTATGGCAGGGGATGCATGGCATGGGCTGTATGGCAGGGGATGCATGGCATGGGCTGTATGGCAGGGGATGCATGGCATGGGCTGTATGGCATGGGCTGTATGGCATGGGCTGTATGGCAGGGGATGCATGGCATGGGCTGTATGGCAGGGGATGCATGGCATGGGCTGTATGGCAGGGGATGCATGGCATGGGCTGTATGGCATGGGCTGTATGGCAGGGGATGCATGGCATGGGCTGTATGGCATGGGCTGTATGGCAGGGGATGCATGGCATGGGCTGTATGGCATGGGCTGTATGGCAGGGGATGCATGGCAGGGGCTGTATGGCAGGGGATGCATGGCATGGGCTGTATGGCATGGGCTGTATGGCAGGGGATGCATGGCATGGGCTGTATGGCATGGGCTGTATGGCATGGGATGCATGGCATGGGCTGTATGGCATGGGCTGTATGGCAGGGGATGCATGGCATGGGCTGTATGGCATGGGCTGTATGGCAGGGGATGCATGGCATGGGCTGTATGGCAGGGGATGCATGGCATGGGCTGTATGGCATGGGCTGTATGGCAGGGGATGCATGGCATGGGCTGTATGGCATGGGCTGTATGGCAGGGGATGCATGGCATGGGCTGTATGGCAGGGGATGCATGGCATGGGCTGTATGGCAGGGGATGCATGGCATGGGCTGTATGGCATGGGCTGTATGGCAGGGGATGCATGACATGGGCTGTATGGCATGGGCTGTATGGCACTGGCTGTATGAGCTGCGATATATGGCAGGGGATGGATGGAATGCCAGCGGCACAGCCATGTTCCTGAGACACTCACCATGACAGGGAATCTCTCACGCACTGGCAGGGCCCGATCATTCATTCAGCACGGTGATGTCGCACACTCCACGGCCACATACGCCGCAGCTCCGATCATGTCGTGAGAAGACGATACCTACAGGCAGGACTGGAGCGGGTCTGGCGCTGCTCACTCACTGATCGCGGCTCATCCTCCCCGGGGTCACGTGGAGCGGCTCACCAGCTGCGCCCCATCTCTGCCCCCGATGTCACGGATCGTCCACGATGACTCAAGGACAACAAACAAGTGAGGCGAGAGACGGAGGCGAGGCAGCCGGGCCAGCAGACTGTGAGGGAGAGAGGGCGGGGACAGGTCAGCAGCGGGAGAAAGGGAGGCAGCAGGAATGGCAGGCGCACGGCTCTGAGTGCTGGGGAGATGGCGGGGGCTCTGGATCGCCGCCGCGGTGGGGACGTGGGCAGAGCGGGGCGGAGGGTTTCCTGCACTCATACGTGCACCCCTCCTGCCGCTGGATGGTGCAGTCCATGAATCCGCAATACCTCCGCTCCATGCTGTGCAGGTACCGTGCAGGCTCCCATGGGGGCTGCACCGGCTCTGGCAGTGCCCAGCTCGGTGATCTGATGTAAGGGGGCTGCCATGGAGGCAGCTAGGAGATGCACTGATTTAACGCCCTAAAAAGCACCCCAATTTTTGGCCTTGACAACCAATATTTGGGGTGAGGGGGCCGATCATAACTGTTATTTTTCATTTCAGACCACCATGAATGTGAGGAGCATTGATTCATTTATACCAATGTATATTTGGGTGTAAAAAAATCTCTCTTTCTCTGCCAATCACTGTTTCCTGCCGTAGATAAATACACTCACGAAACTTCCCGCCTCTTTGGCTATTATGCTTTTCCCACCAGTCTCAGATAACACCTCAACAAGGACATTGACAGCTGCAGCCAATCACTGGCAGTATCGGGTGACGTTCATGTCAACATGTTACTGCAGGAACATTAAACGGTTAATCCCAAAGGAATCAGGTTACCCCTAAATAACGTTCTTATCCCTGGGATCCCAACTGCTGGGATCCCCTAGCAGTCCCAAGAACAGGGCTCTAGCACCCCTAAGGTTGGATGGAGCCGACAGTCATTGTTTATGGGACCGACAAGTAGCCAAGCGCTGTCCTCATCAGTCCCATAGACAATGAATAGTGCGGAAACTAAGCATGCTCAATTCAGGACCCCTTTCTCAAGGTCACTGAGGGTCCAAGAGGTCAGACGCCCAATGATCAGAAAGTTCTTTCATATGCCAAAAAGGAGAGGCAGTAACTTGATTTTGGGGGAAATCCCTTTAAGTAGAGACTGGCGGGGGACACAAGAAGCGTCAGAACCAGAGTGACGGGGGTGTTATGAATGGGTCACCGAGGAGAAAAAGGCAAAACAAGCTAAGCCACAGAAAACCAGAGTGGTTGGTAACTATGCAGATCCCTGATCTTACCACACAACTAGCAGTAGCCGTGGAGCGCGCCCACGATGAACCCAGACGCCTCGTCATGGCCGGAGGACCACATAAGCCTAAAGCAAGAAAAGGGAAAACTAACTGCCCCAGAGCAGACCCCAAAGGAATAGATAGCCCCCACACATGTATTGACGGTGAAACAAGATGAAGGCACAAACAGGCAGGAAAATAGGCTGAGCAAATGATGGGGCCCAAACTAACTAGACAGGAAAGGAAAGGGAAGTCACTGTCTGCAACCTGCAAAAAACCCTACAAAAATAATGTCCAACACTTCTGATAGCAAAATTAACCCTGAAGTCACTAGACTTCTCCCTCTATATCAGCACTCTGAAATATTCTGAGACAGAGCAAAAAGAGACCGAACTAGTAAGGGACAAAAAGCCAATTGGCAAAATACTGATAAATAAGAGTGGAAATTCAGTTCAGCCCCCAGCAGGGGCTGGCTGACCACACCAAAAAACTGAATAGACCAACCAAATCAAATGTGAAAATTAGCAGAAAAACTTAGCTTTAGATGACTGGAACAGCTGAAAACCAAGAGCTGACAAGCCAGAAGGCATCACCAGCAACTGAATAGGGCGTCGGCTGTCTTAAATCCAATCTGAGACTCCTGAGGTCCAATCGTCATCCTCATTCTCAGGTGGTAAATCTCCACAGATCAAAGCAGCCGCACCACCTCCCGACACGACCAGAGGGAGTCCAGAAGGGGAACCAAAGAATGAACTCACAACAGTACCCCCCCCTTGAGGAGGGGTCACCGAACCCTCATCCACGCCACCAGGCCGATCAGGATGGGCCCGGTGAAAAGCACGAACCAATCTATTGGCATGAATATCGGAGGCAGAGACCCAAGAGTTATCCTCCTGACCATAACCCTTCTATTTGACCAAATACTGGAGTCTCCGTCTAACCAAACGAGAATCCAATATTTTCTCTACCTCATATTCCACATTGCCTTCGACCAACACAGGGTCAGGAGGTGCTGCCATTGGAACCACTGGTTCAACAAACCTCTTCAACAGGGATTTGTGAAATACGTTATGGATCTTGAATGTAACTGGAAGAGCCAATCAAAACGAAACAGGATTAAGAATTTCCAAAATCTTATAAAGACCAATAAATCTTGGCTTAAATTTAGGAGATGCAACCTTCATAGGAATATTCTTAGACGACAACCAAACCATATCACCCACTTTAAACCGGGGACCAATGGTCCTATGCCGGTTGAAAAATCACTGGGCCTTTTCCTGAGAGAGTGGCAACTTATCCACCACTTGGTCCCATATCTGCTGCATTCTCTTAACCACCGTGTCCACACCTGGGCAGGACGAAGATTCCACTTGCCCTGAAGAGAATCGAGGATAAAACCCAAAATTACAGAAAAAGGGTGACATCAAAGTGGCAGAACTAGCTCTATTGTTCAGTGCGAATTCGGCCAAGGGCAAAAATGAGACCCAATCATCCTGATCAGCAGATATAAAACATCTCAAATAAGACTCCAAGGTCTGGTTTGTTCTCTCAGTCTGTCCATTGGTCTGGGGAGGAAACGCGGAGGAGAAGGATAACTGAATTCCCAGATTGGAACAAAAGGCTTTCCAGAATCTGGAAACAAACTGGACTCCTCTGTCGGACACAATGTTCTCAGGAATCCCATGTAACCGAACCACCTGTTGTAAAAACAAGGGCACCAACTCAGCAGAAGATGGCAACTTTGGGAGTGGTACAAGATGGACCATCTTTGAAAATCTATCACAAATCACCCAGATCACAGTCATTCTCTGAGAGACAGGAAGATCAGAAATAAAATCATTGAGATATGGGTCCATGGTCTCTTGGGCATCAGCAACCCACTAGACTGAGAACAGGGTTTAGACCGAGAACACGTCCCACAGGACTGTACAAAATTCCTGACATAACGAGATAAGGCAGGCCACCAAAAGGACCGACTCACCAAATCTCTGGTACCAAAAATACCTGGATGACCAGCCAATGCGGAGCAATGGACTTCAGACATCACTCTCTTTCTCCACTGGTCAGGAACATACAATTTTCCCTTAGGGCAACGCTCAGGTTTATCCTCCTGAAATTCCTCCAGGGCGCGTCTCAAATCGGGCGAAATGGCAGAAAGAACTACCCCCTCACCTAGGATGGTAGTAGGCTCGGTCACACTAAAAGAATCGGCAAAGAAACTCCTAGAAAGGGCGTCTGCCTTAACATTCTTAGTGCCCGGAAGAAAAGAGACCACAAAATTAAAACGCGTGAAAAACAAGGCCCATCTAGCCTGTCTAGGATTCAAGCGTTTGGCCGACTCCAGATAAATCAAATTCTTGTGATCGGTGAGGACCACAACTTGATGTCTAGCTCCCTCCAACCAATGTCTCCACTCCTCAAATGCCCACTTCATGGCCAACAATTCCCGATTCCCCACGTCATAGTTGCGTTCAGATGGGGAGAACTTTCGAGAAAAGAAGGCACAGGGATTCATCTTAGAAGTCACAGGGTCTTTTTGCGACAAAACAGCTCCTGCACCAATCTCAGAAGCATCTACCTCCACCTGAAATGGAAGTGAGACATCAGGTTGCCATAAAACTGGAGCTAAAGTAAATCTCTGCTTAAGCTCCTGAAATGCTGAGATAGCCTCAGGAGACCAATTCAGCACATCAGCGCCTTTATTGGTCAGATCAGTCAGTGGTTTGACAATACCAGAAAATTTACCTATAAATTTACAATAGAAATTAGCAAAACCCAAAAACTTCTGGAGGGCCTTCAAAGAAGTACGTTGAACCCAATCATAATTGGCCTGTACCTTGGCCGGGTCCATTTCAATAGTCGATGGAGATAAGATAAATCCCAAAAATGAAATCCTCTGTACACCAAAGAGGCATTTCGATCCCTTAACAAACAGGGAATTCTCCCTCAAAATCCGGAACACAGTCCGGACGTGTTCCACATGAGAATCCCAATCACTAGAAAAGATCAAAATATCATCCAGATAGATGATCAAAAACTTATCCACAAGGTCACGGAAAATATCATTCATAAAAGACTGGAAGATAGAAGGGGCATTAGTGAGCCCAAAAGGCATCACCAGGTACTCAAAATGTCCCTCCGGAGTATTAAACGCTGTCTTCCATTCATCCCCGTGCTTGATGCGAATAAGATTATATGCCCCCTGAGATCAAGCTTAGTAAATCAGCAGGCACTCTTAACTCTGCAGAATAAATCAGACATCAGAGGTAACGGGTACTGATATTTAACTGTCATCTTATTAAGGGAACGATAATCAATACACGGTCTTAATGAACCATCTTTCTTGGCCACAAAAAAAAAAACAGCACCTAAAGGTGACGAGGATGGTCTAACATGACCCTTCTCCAACGACTCCTTAATATAGGATCGCATAGCATCATGTTCGGGTACTGATAAGTTGAAAAGTCGACCCTTGGGAAATTTACACCCAGGCATCAACTCAATTGCACAGTCATAACTCCTATGAGGAGGCAAAGACGCAGACTTGCTCTCACTAAATACATCAGAAAAATCGGCTAGATAATCAGGAATATCATGAGACTGAGGAGAGGTGGAGAAAACAGGAGCGTCCCTAAGAACACACTGACAACACCCCAACTCACCACAGACCCAGATTTCCAATCCAAAACTGGATTATGAGTTTGCAACCAAAGAAAACCCAGAACAATAGTATCATGCAAATTTTGCAGCACCAAAAATTTACAATTTTCTTGGTGGTCTGGGGCAAGCCGCATCGTCACCTGGGTCCAAAACTGAGGTTTATTCTCCGCCAAAGGAGTAGCATCAATACCCCTCAAAGGAATAGGCGTCCGCAGAGGCGTCATAAAAAAACCACAACGTTTAGCAAAGTCCAAATCCATCAGATTCAACGCTGCTCCTGAATCCACAAAAGCCTTCGTGGAAAATGTGGATAAGGAGCAGATCAGTGTAATTGCCAAAAGAAACTTAGGTTGTATACTGCCCACAGCAAATGTGTGTGCAAAACGTTTCTCTTGTTTTGGGCAGACAGAAATAGTATGAGAGACATCTCCACAGAAAAAACACAGCTTATTACGCGTTCTAAACTCCTGACGTTGCGCCCTAGACAAAACCCCATCACATTGCATAGGTTCAGACATTTGTCCAAAAGGTGGCAGCGCCTTTGTGTAGTTTTGCGTTCACGTAAACGCCAATCAATTTGAATGGCCAATGACATAGAATCATCAAGACCAGAGGGAACAGGAAATCCCACCATAGTATCTTTTATGGTTTCTGACAAACCCTTCCGAAAGAGAGCTGCCAAGGCACTATCATTCCATGTAGTAAGGACCGCCCACTTTCGGAATTTTTGACAGTATAACTCTGCAGAATCCTGACCCTGGTTCAATGCCAATAGGGCTTTCTCAGCTTGATCAATAGCATTAGGTTCATCATACAACAACCCCAAGGCTTGAAAAAATGCATCCACATTAGTCAGAATAGGATCTTCAGGTGTCAAAGAAAACGCCCAATCCTGGGGATCGCCGCGCAGCAAAGAGATGACAATTTTAACCTGCTGCGCAGAGCTCCCCGATGAATTAGGATTCAAGGCAAGAAATAATCTACAGTTATTCTTAAAATTCAAAAATTTAGACCGATCCCCAAAAAACACATCAGGAGTAGGGATCCTTGGTTCAGCAGCATGTGAATGAGCGAGATAGACGGAAATTCCCCGCACTTCAGCAGTGAGCTGCTCCACATGATCAGACAATTGCTTAATCTCCATTAAAAAAAAAAAAAAAAATCCCCCTACGGCCCCAGAGAAAAAGAGGAAAAAATATACATCTAAAAGAAAAAAAAATTCTGACACTTATTTTTTTTTTTTTTCTTTTTACAATTCTTTCCTGCTTTTGAGTACCCTAGAATCTGCGGTATGGCTGGTGATTCTGTTATGAATGGGTCACCGAGGAGAAAAAGGCAAAACAAGCTAAGCCACAGAAAACCAGAGTGGTTGGTAACTATGCAGACCCCTGATCTTACCACACAACTAGCAGTAGCCGTGGAGCGCGCCCACGATGAACCCAGACGCCTCGTCACGGCCGGAGGACTACATAAGCCTAAAGCAAGAAAAGGGGAAACTAACTGCCCCAGAGCAGACCCCAAAGGAATAGATAGCCCCCACACATGTATTGACGGTGAAACAAGATGAAAGCACAAACACAGGCAGGAAAATAGGCTGAGCAAATGATGGGGCCCAAACTAACTAGACAGGAAAGGAAAGGGAAGACACTGTCTGCAACCTGCAAAAAACCCTACAAAAATAATGTCCAACACTTCTGATAGCAAAATTAACCCTGAAGTCACTAGACTTCTCCAACTATATCAGCACTCTGAAATATTCTGAGACAGAGTAAAAAGAGACCGAACTAGTAAGGGACAAAAAGCCAATTGGCAAAATACTGATAAATAAATGTGGAAATTCAGCTCAGCCCCCAGCCGGGGCTGGCAGACCACGCAAAAAAACGAATAGACCAACAAAATCAAGTGTGAACATTAGCAGAAAAACTTAGCTTTAGATGACTGGAACAGAGCTGAAACCCAAGAGCTGACAAGCCAGAAGGAATCACCAGCAACTGAATAGGGCGTCGGCTGTCTTAAATCCAATCTGAGAATACTGAGATCCAATCGTCATCCTCATTCTCAGGTGGTAGATCTCCACCGATCAAACCAGCCGCACCACCTCCCGACACCACCAGAGGGAGTCCAGAAGTGGAACCAGAGAATGAACTCACAACAGGGGGGTCAGTAAGGTGTTTGGTAATATTCTTTGTTGTTATCCTGCCAGAAAAAAACAAGCGTGTACAAGAGATTTCTGGCATCTCCAAGCGTTTACTGACACTGTAAAACGCCGCAGTTAATCTGAATTAAAAAAAAGCAGCAAAAACAGATTTTGCAATAGATGCATTGTATGTCATTCTGTATCCTTGTGGGACCTTACCATTCTTACCTGGGTTGTGGAGGATGCAGACAGCTCAAGCAAAAATATATGCAGTAGCAACCTGATTCAACCTGGAGTTAGCCAATATTGGTATGCTTGAAGATCACAAACTGAATGAGTCAACAGTGTGATGCAGCAGCAAAAATGGCTAGTACAATTCTGGGATGTATTAACAGAAGCATACAGTCTAGATTACGTGAAGTCATTATTGCCCTTCACTCTTCTTTGGTCAGACCTCATCTGGAATACTGTGTCCCGTTTTGGGCGCCACATTTTAAAAAGGACATTAACAAACTGGAGCAAGTTCAGAGAAGAGCGACCAGAATGGTGACTGGTCTGCAAACCCTGTCTTATGAGGAACGGTTACAGGATTTGGGAATGTTTAGCTTGCAAAAGAGAAGACTGAGAGGAGACTTAATAGCTGTCTACAAATATCTCAAGGGCTGTCGCACTGTATAGCGATCGGCTTTATTCTAATTTGCACAAGGAAATACTAGAAGCAATGGGATGAAACTGAATGGGAGGAGACACAGATTAGATATTGGAAAAAAAAATTGAATGTGGGGGTGCCACGAGAGGTAGTGAGTTCTCCTCCAATGGAAATATTCAAGCAGAGGCTGGACAGACATCGGGATGATTTAGGCTGAGTTTACACGTGGTGTTTTTTTCGCGTTTCCGTGGCGGTTTTAACCGCGAAAACGCGAAAAATAAGCATCCCATGCATTCCTATGGGATTCCGCAATGCTGTGCTAATGCTGCGGTTTTTACCGCGGCGGAATCGCTTTGCGGTAAAAAACGCAGCATTCTCATTAATTTTGCGGAATCGTGGCGATTCCGCACCCATAGGAATGCATTGTTCCGCTTACTTCCCGCATGTGGCTGTGCACACCATGCGGAAAGTAAGCAGAACATTTGCGGATGGTACCCACGGTCCGGAGGAGCGGAGACTGTCCTCTGGGCTTTGGGTACCATATCCCTGTAAAAAATAGAATTTAAAATAAAAAATATTGTTATTCTCACCTACCGACGTCCCGCGCAGCCTTCCCGCTTCTCTCCACGCTCTCGTTCCCAGTAATCCTTTGCGAAAATGCCCGCGATGGCGTCCGTTCTCGCGGGATCGCAAAGTCTTGCGGTAATTCGCGCGACGTCATCGCGAATTACCGCGAGACATCGCGATCCCGCAAATGATTACTGGGAACGGCTGCGCGGGACGTCGGAAGGTAAGAATAACACCATTTTTTATTTTTTTTTACATTTTATCTTTTACTACTGATGCTGCATAGGCGGCCTCAGTAGTAAAAAGTTGGTCACACTTGTCAAACACTACGTTTGATGAGTGTGACCAACCTGTCAATCAGTTCTCCAAGCGATTCTACAGATCGCTTGGAAAACGCTAGCACATTTTGCAAGCTAAATACGCTTACAAAATACTAGTTTTTCCGCGGGAATTTAAAATGCGATTTTCCCGCGGAATGGAATTCCGGAATTCTCGCGGTAATTTCCGCGAGAGTTCCGGTACGTGTGAACTTAGCCTTAGTGAATCCTGGATTGAGGAGGGGGTTGGACCAGATGACCCTGGAGGTCCCTTCCTACTCTACCATTTTATGATTCTAATACTTTCCTTGGCATATTTGACACAATGATTCAGACCATGCACCAAATATATTATTGATGGGAAAAGTGATCTGGAAAGCCAATACCTTTACTTGATCTCCACACACACCCCATGTTGCTTCTTTACTATTCCTTTCTTTTTCATTGTCTTAGAATGGCAATTGTACTTTATTTAATAACTCCAACGCCGTTCTCTTTTAGTGTAGTATTCTCTACTAGTAGCATCTGCTTGGTTATTACCCTGGGTTTCCCGTGACTTTTCCTTTGTGTGAGCCTGGACTTTTGATAACAGCCACCTTTCAGCATTGTGTATGCGTACCTTGCTTTTCCGGATGGATTGAGAGTAATGTGCGTATATATGTTTGCTCTCCAATCTTTTGCCATTGTACATTCTGTGGTAAGTACCTTCTGCTCCACCTTTAGCACCAAACAAGAGGATAGGAGTGATTCCTATATCAACACATCTTCCAAAGTGAATGAGAATTAAGAGGTGAACTTGGGACACTCACTGGTTTAATAAAACTCTGTCATTTATTTTGTAATATGTAAAGCATCAGCCATTCTCATGCGGGGAATACAGTATTACTGTGTGACGCTATTCACTACTCATGGACAAGCCGCAAGGCTGGGTAGTCAAGAGGTCTGGTGTCAGATACCAAGAGGGCTCATCCTATACAAAGGGGTAAGGCAAAGTCATAGTCAGGTCACAGTCCGAGGCCAGAATTCCAGGAAAGTAGTGGATCAAGACAAATGGGCAAGGCAAACGAATGGTGAAAGGCAAGGTCAGGCAACAAAGTTCAAATATAGGAACACAGAGAACAGAGCAAGTGCACATTATTTGAGCTAAGTTACAACTGGCTGTGATCAGAGGCAGACAGCCAGCTAGCTAAATAGCTTGGGAATCATTCTGAACACGAGACACCAGTAGGAAACCCAGCACACCATCCAAATGGCCCCCAGCAGAAAAAGGTTCCCCACCCCCATGTTAGTGTAATACTTCATTCTATTGTGATTGCCACATCTTCAAAGATGGTCACCGCCTATCTCGTGCATGGATTTTCTTCATGGCAGTAACTGGAGCCATCAACAAAAAGCTCAAAATCTGCATTAGCAATTGGGATTTCAACAGCATTATCCAGGTATTTCTTCTCAGTTTTCATTCATTCCAAACAATCATGTGAGTCATAAGAATCAGAAAAAGGAAAAATTTTGTGTAGAATAGAATACACCAATTCTGAATTTCTATCCCTTCCCTCTTAAACGATGGTATAATCTCATTACCTACTGTCTCTTTCCACCAATACCCTGTATCGGTGTCAGCACCTGGACAAGTGCCAGGGGCCCTGAGCAGGTGGGGGCACACTCACCTTTGGGGACACCGGTGCGCTATGGAGGCCCGCTGCCTGTGAGGGGGCCTCTTGATTGCTCTGGGCCTCGGCACTTGCGATACTCGCCTCTCCCTGTTCCAGCGCTGCAGCGTCTTCCACGTCCTCTGACTAACATCACGAAACAATCACTGACCTCAGGGAGACCAGTCAAAGAAAACACTGCGGCAGCCGGCACGGACTTTATTTGCATATACATCCTCTGACTGTGACGTTCAGGTCAGAGGTGGCGATGACTATTCATATAAAAAATGTGTTCATAGCACCTCATGCAAACATAGGATTAACTTTACCCATAGTTGAAGCGCACGTCAGATCCAAGGAGTCCTACTAGTAAAACATTCAAACATCCAATGAAGAATAAGGACATCGCCTCACAGGTTGATGAAATTACATCACCTTTATTCTGCCTTTTGTTGCAACGTTTTTGATCATCAAGCTTGATAAAGATCTTGATGATCGAAACGTTGCAACAAAAGGAAGAATAAAGCCCTGTCCTTATTCTTCATTAGAGGTGGCGATGACGTCACGTCTGTGTGCCCTCTGCCTGAGCAGTCACAGTGCAGAGAGCCAGAAGATGGTAACGCTGAGGAGCAGAGCTGTGGAAAGTGAGGAGAGATGAGTATTTTTTTTTTGTTTGTTTGGAACAATATATGGGGACCATCAGAAGGGGCCCATTGTATATTGAGCATCTTACTACATAAATAGTAAGAAGCTAAAAAATGACAGTGTTGGCCCCTTAAAAATAGTCTGGGTGAAATGGTGGGGGGTGAGGATGAGGAAAAAGTCAATATGCTAAATGACTTTTTTTCAACAGTATTTACACAGGAAAATCCCATGACGGATAACATGATTAGGGATAAAAATTCTCCATTAAATGTCACCTGCTTAACCCAGCAGGAAGTACGGCGGCGGCTAAAAATCACTAAAATTGACAAATCTCCGGGTCCAGATGGGATACACGCCCGAGTACTGCAGGAATTAAGCACAGTCATAGATAGACCATTATTTTTAATCTTTAAAGATTCCATAATAACAGGGTCTGTACCACAGGACTAGTGTATAGCAAATGTGGTGCCAATATTCAAAAAGGGGACAAAAACTTTTTAAATTATAGGCCAGTAAGTTTAACCTCAACTGTGGGTAAAATCCTGGAGGGTTTTCTAAGAGATACTATACTGGAGTATCTGGAGAAGAATAACCTCATGACCCAATATCAACATGGGTTTACAAGGGACCGTTCCTGTCAGACTAATCTGATAAGCTTTTATGAAGAGGTAAGTTCCGGACTGGACCAAGGGAATGCAGTGGACGTGGTGTACATGGACTTTTCAAAAGCTTTTAATACGGTGCCACACAAAAGGTTGATACATAAAATGAGAACAATGGGGATAGGGGAAAATATGTGTAAGTGGGATAAGAGCTGGCTCAGGGATAGGAAACAAAGGGTTATTATTAATGGAGCACACTCGGACTGGGTCACGATTAGCAGAGTGGTACCACAGGGGTCAGTTTTGTGCCTGCTTCCTTTAACCCTTTAACATATTTATTAATGACCTTGTAGGGGGCATAGAGAGTAGAATTTCAATATTTGCAGATGACACTAAACTCTGCAGGATAATCAATACAGAGGAGGACAATTTTATATTACAGGAGGATTTATGTAAACTAGAAGCTTGGGCTGATAAATGGCAAATGAGCTTTAATGGGGATAAATGTAAGGTCATGCACTTGGGTAGAACGAACAAGATGTATAATTATGTGCTTAATTGTAAAACACTGGGCAAAACGGTCACTGAAAAAGACCTGGGTGTATGGGTGGACGACAAACAAATAAAATAATGGGATGCATGAAAAAAGGCATAGATGCTCATGAGGAGAACATAATTTTACCTCTATATAAGTCACTAGTGCGACCACACTTAGAATACTGTGTACAGTTCTGGTCTCCGGTGTATAAGAAAGACATAGCTGAACTGGAGCGGGTGCAGAGAAGAGTGACCAAGGTTATTAGGGAACTGGGGGGTCTGCAATACCAAGACAGGTTATTACACTTGGGGTTATTTAGTTATTTAATCGAAGGCTTAGGGGTGATCTTATTACAATGTCTAAATATATGCGGGGACAATACAAAGACATTTCTAATGATCTTTTTACTCTTAGGCTATGTGCACACGCTGCGGTTTTTGCTGCGGTTCCGCTGCGGTTTTGGCCGCAGCAGAACTGCAGTAGTTCTGCAGACAGTGTACAGTAGCATGTTATCCTATGGGATTTACATTCTGCTGTGCACATGCTGCGGATTTTTAACTGCGGAAAAGCTGCGGTTTTGAATCCGCAGAAAGAATTGATATGTCAATTCTTCTCTGCGGATTCTGCTGCGGTTTACCATCTCCATTGTAGAGATGATAAACCGCAGGCAAAACCGCAGGTCATTTTACCTGCGGTTCCGCAGATAAAAAATCCGCAGACCAATCGGCATCGTGTACACATAGCATTAGACCTGTGACGAAGACAAGGGGGCATCCTCTACATCTTGAGGAAAAGAAGGTTTAAGCATACTCACAGACACGGATTCTTTACTGTAAGAGCAGTGAGACTATGGAACTCTGTGCCATATGATGTTGTAATGAGTGATTCCCTACTAAAATTTAAGAAGGGACTGGATGCCTTTCTTGAAAAGTATAATATTACAGGATATATGCACCAGTTTCCTTAATATTGCGTTGATCCAGGGAGCTAGCCTGATTGCCATATGTGGAGTCGGGAAGGAACTTACTGTTTGCCACATGGGGTTTTTTGCTTTCCTCTGGATCAACATGTTAGGGCAAGTTAGGATAGGATATGGGTTGATCTAGATGGACTTAAAGTCTTCCTTCAACCTTAATAACTATGTTATGGGGCCAATTTCATATGGAGCCAATTCTATAAGTGTTAGGCATCGGGTTCCTGCAGCTGCACAGCAGGAATCCAGAGCCTTGCATCCTGCAGTCTCCCATTCTTCTCCGACCACTCAGGAGCCTGCACAGCAATCTCGGCGTCTCAGGCGCTCTGCTCAGACCAGCTCTGTAGGACTGGTTGTTGCTGCTACCTCTGGGTCAGCAATAGCAGCGCAGGCTGTCCTGCAGCAAGCCACTCCAGTGGCTAAGTCCTCTCGTCACGCTACTGGGCATGCTCACGAGACGATCTCTCATTGGAGATAGGGAGTCACGTGCTCAGGTCCTTCTCCTGATCTGATTGGCCCATCCCAGAGATCTGGAAGGTCCCGCACAGCTATAAAAGGTCCGCATGGCCGCTCGGTCATGCTCTAGTGTAGTCTCTAACTGCTACTGTGTGAATGATGATGGATGCATGAACCTGTGATTGACTCATTAAGATCCCCTCCCTCTGATATTACGTGTGTGGATAGAGACTTAGCCTTAGGGTACCGTTACACTTAGCGATGCACCAGCGATCCCGACAACGATATGGATTGCTGGTGCATCGCTAAGTGGTCGCTAGTGAGCTGCCACCCAGGCAGATCTCACCAGCGACATAGCAGGGGTCGCTACTTACCTGTCAGACGCGGCGATCCTGACGTCTGCCCGCGTCCACACGTTGCTCGTCGGCGCCACAGGAAGTGCCCGACGAGAAATGGTCCAGGACGTTCTCGCGTGATCAGCGATGAGCAGCGGGGGAACCGGTCGGAGGTACAGTAAGTATCAGACATAGCGATATCGCTAGCAATATCGCTGCTACGTCACAAAATCGGTGACGTTACAGCGATATTGCTAGCGATATCGCTATGTGTAACGGGGGGCTTTAGAGTCAGCGCCAGTCAGTGGCATGCTACAAGCCACAGTGCTCATCTCCACAGAGCTAGCGTCCGACAGTGCGCCCCTCCTGGGCATTTTTGTATAGCGGCTGAGTCAGTTGCCGCGCTGCGGTCAGCAGCACTTGTGGGTGTCTGCGGTAGCGACGCCGCACGCACGGTAGGTCTAGACGGACACAGACCCAGTGTCTTGGGCTCGAGTCCTGTGACTATATACCGTGCGTGCACACCGCTGAGACCTGTGAGGTCAACAGGCTCGGCATTTATGTTTATACCTTAAGGCGACTCTAATATAACAGAGTACGCCCAGTGCACACCGGGTGACATTCAACCCGTGTGTGATATACCGCCATATTGTGCGTCTGCCATCATATAGCAGCAGTTTAACACCTCTGCACGGTGGACCCCGGGCAGCGAACGCACTTTCTATTTTATATTTAGTGCGTTCCACTAGCGCCAGGGTCTGGCTAGTAATGTCGGACCTGCAGCAGCTACAGCGGTACATTCGGCAGCTGAAGAGCAGGTTGGTGGCTATTGAGAGCCCCACCTCAGCTGCGAATGCTACAGTGGCCGCTGCTCAGGCAGTCGCAGAGGCTGTCTCACGCGTGTCCACACCCACGCCTATGACGACTAACCCGCCTCTCGTTGCCCGATAAGTTTTCCGGTGACAGCACCGCCTGCAGGGGTTTTGTGAGCCATTGCTCTATCCAGCTGGAGTTACTGGCCACGCAATTTCCTACAGAGCGGGCAAAGGTGGGGTTTATTGTTTCTCTCCTATCAGGCAGGGCGTTAGAGTGGGCTACGCCATTGTGGGAGCGTGATGATCCCGTGGTTCAGGGCGCTGCTCAGTTCCTCACGGCTCTGAAGCAGGTCTTTTTGTGACCACGGATCACGCACGACACCTCTTTCCAATTATTGACCCTAACACAGGGGTCTTGGTCAGCCATTATGCCGTCCGTTTTCGGACATTGGCTTCCGAACTGGAGTGGCCTGATAAAGCACTCATCCCTGTGTTTTGGAGAGGGTTAGCGGAGCATGTCAAAGATGCTCTAGCAACCAGAGAGGTCCCCACAAGTTTGGAGGAGTTGATTTCCATCCCCACCCGCATTGATCTCCGGTTTACGGAGCGCGGGCTGGAACGTGCGCAATCTAGACGAAGGGTTAATTTGGCTCCCACCTCCGAGCCACTAAGATTTCCCGCTCAGGAGCTTACACCTTCTGAACCTATGGAGGTGCCTCGCGCCAGCCCCAAGCCACGTCCGGTGCGAAGCTTCGCACGCTGTTACCTGTGTCGGCAGTTTGGTCATTCGGCTAGCACGTGTCCTCTGCGATCGAAAAAACGATCACATCCAGTGGTCGTAGGTGGTGGTCTAACTAATATGAAAACCTTTTCCCCCAAACCAGTATTCCGAGGGACATTAGATAGCGGTGCTTCCACCTGGGAGGTAGAGGTCACGCTGGACTCCGGGGCAGAAGGAAACTTCATGTCCTCATCCTTTGCCCAAAAGCACGCTATTCCGCTGGTACTACTGCCTCGTCTGTTGACCATCAGGGTGGATGACGGTGCGCCTTCACCATCCCGTTACACACCAGACAGCACCTCTTGGTTTCTCAATCTCACCCTCTCATCTCGAGACGTTGTCCCTGTTCATTTTGCCAGATGGCATCAACCAGGTGCTTCTCGGTCTTCCGTGGCTCCATTACCATTCCCCTCATATAGATTGGTCTTCGGGGAGTATACTGGGTTGGAGCAAGGACTGTGAGGGAAGGTGCATGAGGGGCAGTGTTCAAGTAGCATCCACGGAGGTGCCCGCAGATCTTTCCGCGCTCCCTGGACACTACCCAAAAAATCAGCGGAGACGCTTCCGCCGCACCGTCCTTACGATTGCCCGATAGACCTATTGCCAGGCGCAGAGCCTCCTAGAGGCTGCGTGTGCCCTCTATCTCTCCCGGAGACAGAGGCCATGTCACAATATATCTGGGAGAACCTGGCAAGAGGATTTATCAGAAAATCTCTGTCGCCGGCTGGTGCAGGGTTCTTCTTCGTGCAGAAGAAGAGTGGGGAGTTGCGCCCCTGCATTGACAACAGAGGTCTCAACGCCATTACCGTAAAAAACAAATACCCTCTTCCTTTGATCTCTGAGTTGTTTGACAGGTTGCGAGGGGCCTGAATCTTTACAAAATTAGATCTACGGGGGGCGTACAACCTGATCCCCATACGCGAAGGAGACGAGTGGAAGACAACCTTTAATACCAGGGATGGCCACTATGAGTATCTGGTCATGCTCTTCGGCCTCTGTAATGCGCCTGCTGTCTTCCAGGACTTCGTAGATGGCGCATTTCGCGATATTCTCTCTACCTCGGTGGTGGTCTATCTGGATGACATCCTCATCTTTTCTCCAGATGTGGCCTCTCACCGGAGAGACGTCTGCAAGGTCTTCGACCGTTTGCGGGCGAATTCTCTCTTCGCCAAGCTGGAGAAGTGCCAGTTTGAGCAGGAGTCCTTGCCGTTCCTGGGCTATATCATCTCGACCCAGGGGTTGGCTATGGATCCTGCCAAACTGCAAGCGGTAATGGACTGGCAGGAGCCCCATTCTCTAAAAGCGGTGCAGCACTTTTTGGGGTTCGTTAACTATTACCGCCAGTTCATTCCCCACTTCTCCACACTGGTAGCTCCTTTGGTCGCTCTCACCAAGAAAGGAGCCAATCCAAAGGTTTGGTCAGAGCAGGTCTCCACGGCCTTTTCATCCCTGAAAACCTATTTTGCTAGCGCTCCCATCCACCACCGTCCCAATGTGGATAAACCCTTTATCCTAGAGGTAGATGGCTTGTCCGTTGGTGCAGGAGAAGTCCTTTTCCAGAAGGATGTCCAAGGTCGGAAGCATCCCTGCTTCTTCTTCTCAAAGACCTTCTCACCGGCGGAGAGAAACTACTCCATCGGGGACAGGGAGGTGCTGGCCATGAAATTGGCCTTCTCTGAGTGGAGACATCTCCTGGAGGGAGCCCGGTTTCCCTTCCAGGTGTACACTGACCATAAAAACCTGGTCTATTTGCAAACGGCCCAGCGCTTGAACTCTCATCAAGCTAGGTGGTCGCTCTTCTCCCGCTTCCGCTTCACCTTGCATTACCTGTCTGGAGAGAAGAACGTCCGTGCGGATGCTCTTTCTCGCTCGGTGGTCTCGGGAGGAAGAGGAGGCTGAGCCTCAGCTAATTGTCCCCACGTAGAGCCTGAGGACCGTGGCTCCGGTCGCTCTTGAGGCAGTTCCGCCGGGCAAGACCTTTGTCCCTCCTCGCCTGTGTCCAGAGGTCCTCGCGTGGGCACACGTGTCCAGGGTGGGTGGTCACTTTGGCATTAAGTGGACCACAGAACTCCTGACAAGGTCTTATTAGTGGCCGCACATGGCTCGGGACACTAAGGAGTACATTCAAGCATGCGTCTCTTGTGCTCGGAACAGGTCCTCTAGGCCTCTGCCAGCTGGGTTACTGTATCCCTTGCCGGTGGCAGACAGACCCTGGGAGATGGTCGGCATGGACTGTGGTTGGCTTGCCCAAATCTGGTAGCAGCACGGTCATCAGGGTGGTCACCGATCATTTCTCTAAAATGGAGCATCTGGTGCCAGTCGCGCGGCTGCCTTCCACTTGAGGTCTAGCCGCACTGTTCATAAAGCACGTATTTCGTTTGCACGGTATGCCAGACAAAATAGTCAGTTACCGAGGTCCCCAGTTTGCGTCTCGATTTTGAAGGGAGCTCTGCAGTCTACTCAGTATCGAGCTCAATTTGTCCTCCGCATATCATCCCGAGACGAATGGGTTCGTTGAGAGAGCCAATCAAACTCTGGTCACATACCTCCGACATTTTGTCTCTGACAGGCAGGATGACTGGGCATCCTTACTACCGTGGGCTGAATTTGCCATGAATATCGCAGTGGCTGATTCCACTGGTCAGACGCCGTTCCTTCTCAATTACGGCCAGCATCCACGCGTCCCTGTCCTGATGCCAGTGTCTTCCACTGATTCCAGGGTGGCAGACTGGGCAGTGGAGGCTCGCGACATTTGGGATCGCACCCAGGATGCTATTCGAGCCTCTAAAGAGACACATCGGCGTCCCGCTCCAACTTTTGCCCCTGGCGACTTGGTGTGGCTCTCTGCACGTAATATCAAGCTGCGGGCCGAGTCCTCCAAGTTCGCGCTGCGATACATTGGTCCCTTCAAGGTCCTCGAGCGCATCAGCTCAGTGGTCTACCGTCTGGCTCTTCCACCACACTTGGCCGTCTCTGACGTCTTCCACGTGTCCCTTCTCAAGCCTGTTCACAAGGCTCGGTTTTCCGAGTCATCTGCCGGGACATCAGACCTGTCCTCGGATGAGTTTGAGGTCAACGCCATTGTGGGACGCAGGACTGTGCGTGGCAAAAATTTTATTTGGTGGACTGGAAGGGTCATGGTCCGGAGGCCCGGACCTGGGAGCCAGTGGAGAACATCCACGCCCCACTCCTGATCACGGCGTTTGAGCGTGCCGAGGCTCAGAGGAGAGGTAATGTTAGGCGTCGGGTTCCTGCAGCTGCACAGCAGGAATCCAGAGCCTTGCATCCTGCAGTCTCCCATTCTCCAACCGCTCAGGAACCTGCACAGTAATCTCGGCGTCGCAGATGCTCTGCTCAGACCAACTCTTGTTGCTGCCACCTCTGGTTCAGCAATAGCAGCGCAGGCTGCCCTACAACAAGCCACTCCAGTGGCTAAGTCCTCTCGTCACGCTACTGGGCATGCTCACGAGATGATCTCCCATTGGAGATCGGGAGTCACGTGCTCAGGTCCTTCTGATCTGATTGTCCATCCCAGAGATCTGGAAGGTCCCGCACGGCTATAAAAGGTCTGCATGTCTGCTCGGCCATGCGCTAGTGTAGTCTATAATTGCTACTGTTTGAATGATCATGGATGCATGAACCTGCGAAGGACTAATTAAGATCCCCTCCCTCTGATATTACGTGTGTGGATAGGGACTTAGCCTTAGAGTCAGCGCCAGTCAGTGGCATGCTACAAGCCACAGTGCTCATCTCCACATAGCTAGCGTTCGACAGTGCGCCCCTCCTGGGCATTGTCGTATAGCGGCTGAGTCAGTTGCCGCGCTGCGGTCAGCAGCACTTGTGGGCGTCCACGGTAGTGACGCCGCACGCACGGTAGGTCTAGACGGACACCGACCCTGTGTCTTGGGCCCGAGTCCTGTGACCATATACCGTGCGTGCACACCGCTGAGACCTGTGAGGTCAACAGGCTCGGCATTTAAGTTTATGCCTTAAGGCGACTCTGTGAATATAACAGAGTACGCCCAGTGCACACCGGGTGACGTTCAACCCGTGTGCGATGTACCGCCATATTGTGCGTCTGCCATTATATAGCAGCAGTTTAACACCTATGTACGGTGGACCCCGGGTGGCGAACGCACTTTCTATTATTTTATATTTAGTGCGTTCCGCCGTCCCTAACAATATGTAGCACCTTATGGGGCCAATTACAAATGGAGCAGTATATGAGGCCAATTACATATTCTGCAGTATATGGGGGCCATTATATATGGAGCATCTTATGGGGACCCATTACATATATAGAGCATCATATGGGACCCATTATATATGGAACATCTTACGGAGCTCATTATACGAATTATATGGGGTCCATTATTCTTTATGAAGCAATATATGGGGCTCATTTTACTGTATGGAGCAATATATGGGGCTCATTATACTGTATGGGGCTGAATATACTGTATGGAGCAATATATGGGGTCCATTATTCTGTATGGCGCTCATTATTCTGTATTGAGCATTATATGGGGTTCATTATTTTGTATGGAGATCATTAATCTTTATGGATCACTGTGGTGCCCATAATACTGTATGGAGCAATATATATGGGGCTCATTCTGTATGGAGCACTATGTGATGCCCATTATACTGTATGGAGGACTATGCTGGCTGAGCTATTGTAGAATTTACAAAAGATATCACGTAATGTAGGAAGTAAGTGAAATCTGTATCCGTATCTGTGCATCATGAATTGTGGTACTTGTTAAAGGGGCCCACTGGGACTCTTTCGCCCGGGGCCCATGAAAACCTGGAGCCGGCCCTGACACTGCAGATTAGGTATGCTCTGTGTCTAGTAATTTAATGTATTTTACATATTATGTGTATGTTAATCCTCTTCACATGTACAGCACCATGAAATAAATTGTGTTTTCAATATAAATAATATTTCCCTTGCTTTCTTTCGTTTCCTCATATTCCTATTACTTTCTGTGCTGCTGATCTTCCTCTGTCCACTGTCCACTGAACCTGGCTATATTCTTGCCACTGAGTTTCCAACCTGTACATAGAGCCAGTCGTGTCTGCAATATGTGGATGTGACAGGAACAGTATATTCTGTTGCTGTTTGAACTTAGCCTAAGGCCGCAAGTGTCCTGCATATGCCACTACGTATGTCATACGAGTGCAATGAGAGTGTGCAATTTTTTTTCTCACCTATCATCCGTGTGACATCCGTATGCAATGCATTTTTAACATAATCTTTCACATACTATACTTTTTGTACATTTGAGCTAGTTTAGAAAACTAATAAAGCAATCTTATGTAAAAAGATAGCTAGATAGATAGATATCCTGTAGCTATATAATTTCACAAACCACTACATATTATAAACTTGCACCATTTAGTGCCTTTCATATGGCACTTAAAGGTGTTTATCCTCGTTTAACCTAATATTTAAAAAAAAAATATGACTTTGGGTCCCCCCTATTTTTGATAACCAGTAAAGGTAAAGCAGACAGCTGTGAGCTGATCTTATCAGGCTGGAAGGTCCATGGTTAATGGGCTCTTCCCAGCCTAAAATTACCAGCCATTTGCAGCCCAAGAAGTGACGCATCACATTAGATACGCCAATTATGGCGCTTTGCCCTAGTCTTCCCATTTGCCCTGTTGCTTTGGCAATTGGGGTAATGATATTTGGAGTTGACAAAAATCACAACTGGCATCAAGCGCTGGTGCCAGTACTGGAGAATTGTCTATCAGACACCCCTATTACCAACCGAGTAATAAAAAAATCACACACACACAGAAAAATTTATTTTATTACAAAAAAAAAAAATGTTCCCACGCAGCTTGGACATAGTCCAGCGTTCCCAAAATCCGGCAACTCAGAATAGCAGTAATGTTATTGCAATTCACAGTCGCCGGGTACTGATCTCACCACTCATCAGAGTGACTGGCTCCTGTTGCACTCCGCGATACCCGGCGGCTCTGAACGTCAATAACTATACCGCTCATCTGAGTCGCCTGATCTCACAGAGAGCAGCATGACTGATGAGCGGTATAGTGACTGACATCACCACTGTTCAGAGCATCCAGGTCTCACAGAATGCAGCGTGAGCTGGCAATGTTGATGAGCAGTGACATCACTACCTGTTAATAGCAGTAGCGTTACTGTTATTCAGGGTTGCAGGGGTTGTATTCGAGGGAACGCTGGACGATGTTGGACCTGTGTGGGAACAATTTTTCAAATAAATTGGTGAATGAGTGACAGTGTATTGTTATTTTTCTCTCTTTCTATGTTTTTTCAGGTATCCATTGGTGGACTATGTAGGATTCAGTGGACTAAGGCAGATTCCCTGGACAATGACGGACCTGCGTGGCTTTTTTTTGGTATGTCTGGAGTGGTGCTTTAAATGTAAGTCTTCTGCCCCCTATCTAATACTCGCCTTCCATCGTTTTCATCCATTATTGGCCCCGCTTCCTTCGGTCTCCTGCAAAACGTGGCCTGCTTGCATCTCCAGTGTTTCATGAAGCTGTGCAGTGGTCACGTTACAATACAAGTTTATTAGAGACTCATTCTGGCTCTCTTTGTCATGGGTGTGTAAGGTGTGACACACAGTGATCCTGGATCCGGCTGTAGAAGGTGTTTGTGTGGCGCCCCTGAGGGTTCAGTCGCCACAGAGGTACTGCACCTCCTCCTGAGGTGTGGTATCCCACTACCCAGGTAAGATTGCGACACCTGACCAGACTCCAGTACCTACACCCAGCACAGACACCTTAGAACAGCAGGGCATCCTATATGACCCCAGCTTTTTTCATGAAGGGTTCTGGGAGGTGGGTGGAGCTTAGTTTGGTAGAAAGTGGGAGAACTGAAGGAAGTCAGGGTCAGTTCCCCTAAGGGGGATGTGATGAGAGGATGTTGAAGCAGCACCTCTCTGTTAGCTGGAGCTGCCGGGATGGAAAGAGTAAGAAAGGCAGTTACCTTGGAGGGAAAGGAACAGGATGTGTGGAGGAGGGCTGGGGGACTGGGGCTAGAGAAGAGCCCTTCCCTAAGCTAAAGCTCCAAAGGCCGGGCGCCGGTATCCGAGGCTGTGTGGATACTAATGATCCTACAGCGGAAACCAGAGGAATAGGAGCTGTAAATGCTCTATTCCCAACTAAGACTCAATGACACAACAGCAATGTGTGTGTCATGTCGGACACTGTTCACACCAGGGTGTCCGGCAGACAGCGGTAATACCCTGTTGGGTATTCTGTTCCAGTCGGGATAGGGTTAACCAGGTTGTCATGCTGGCTGAGGGCTGGGCCACACCCTTGGTCTTCAAATAGTTTGTCCTGACTATGGGCGTCGCCGACTATAGCTTTAGCCTATTGCTAGCAATACCGGTCAGCAGTGGTGGTGTTGGAGCGTCTGATATCTGGTGCAGTATATCTCTCAGTTGTTCTTTCTCCTATCTGTTATATATATATTTGGTTGCCCTTGCACATTATTGTATTCCCTTGTGTATTAACTGTGTGGTGTTTCTTTTACCCCTGTCCATACGTATTTGTGGGGTCTGGTGTCTGGTCCCCTCACTGGGTGGAGGGAGGTGGGTTCAGCTTAGGGCTGGACAGGATACTGGGACAGGGTGGAGGCTCAGGCAGACACACCTTCAGTGTAAACCCTGGGTTGAGGGACAGACAGAGTTTTCCCTAGTCTGAGGGACACTGCAGGGGTCCCGGGGTTTTAGCCTAAAGTAACCTAGGCATACCATGACATTATAGTCGGCCCAAATAATAAAGTGAGAGAAAAAAAAAAAATAAATAAATAAAAAAAAGGTATAGATAGGGAATATAGGGGTTACTTACTATGGATCCTATACTTTCCCTAACCAAGCAGCTGGAGGCTCTATCCATACAGGTCACTGAACTTAGGGGGGCGGTCCAGCAACAAGGCCTGTCAGCTCCTGCAGTACCTGCTGAGGCTGCAGCCAGGGCAGCTGAGCCCAAGTTTCCCCTTCCTGAACGATTTGCTGGTGATCGTGGTAAGTTCACGGTGTTTCGTGAATCATGCAAATTGTATTTCCGTATGCGTCCACATTCCTCAGGTAATGAGGCTCAACGCGTGGGCTTGGTGATTTCTTTGCTGAGTGGTGACCCACAGGCCTGGGCCTTTTCACTCCCTTCAGACTCACCGGCATTTGAATCTGTAGATTTTTTTTTCTCTGCTCTGGGTTTGATCTATGACGATCCGGATAGATTAAACTTAGCAGAGTCTAAAGGCCCCGTCTCACTAAGCAATCTCGGTAGCGAGATCGCTGCTGAGTCACAACTTTTGTGACGTAACAGCGATCTCACCAGCGAGATCGCTATGTGTGACAGCGATCAGCGAGCGGCCCCCCTGCCGGTATCGCTGATCGCTGCAAGAAATCTCTGGACATTTCTTTGGTCGCTGGTCTCCCGCTGGCCAGCACGCATCGCTGTGTGTGACAGCGGGAGACCAGCGATCAGGTGTAAAAAATAAGAAAAATAAAAAATATAGTTATTCTCACCTTCCGACGTCCTGTTCAGCCGTCCTGCCTCTCTCCACGCTCCGGTCCCAGTGATCCTTTGCGAGAATGACCGCGAGATGTCACGGTCTCGAGGGATAACAAAGTCTCGCGGTCATTCGTGCAAAGGATCACTGGGACCGGAGCATGGAGAGAGGCCGAAGACTGCGCGGGACATCGGATGGTAAGAATAACTATATTTTTTATTTTGATTCTATTTTTTACAGGATGGCCAGCGATGCCGGGCGCTCGGCATCGCTGTGCTGATCGCTGGTGAAGCTGTCTGTGTGACAGCTCACCAGCGATCACATAGCGACTTACTAGCGATCCTGACACCTTGATATCGGTGTCGGGATCGCTGGTAAGCCGCTTAGTGAGACGGGGCCTTAAGATACGCTCACTGCTACAGGGTGATCGACCAGCTGAGGATTACTGCACGGAATTCCGGCGCTGGGCGGTGGACACACAGTGGAATGACCCTGCGCTTAGAAGTCAATTTTTGCATGGGGTTTCTGGAAGGGTTAAACAGACTCTCCTAATGTATGAGACTCTCGCCTCACTGGAGGCTGCGATGGCACTTGTAGTACGCATAGACCGACGTCTCTGTCAGGGGGCGCTGGTTTCGTTGCCTCCGGGAGGTGGGGAAGTGTTCGGTGAGGTTGCCGCGGGTGAATCCGTGGAACCCATGCAGATCGCTGGTATAGCACAGTCACAGAGTAACAAGCCTAAACGTCCTTGGCACAGAAGGCAGGGGCTCTGTTTTTTTTTGTGGCAAAGGAGGACATTTTATTAACGCTTGCCCCCTGGTACCTAAGAAGGGCGCGTCGGCGGAAAACTGATAGGCTCAGAGGGTTTGGAGGAGTCTAGTCTGAGCCTTTGTGTATCCTCCGTCATGGTTTCCCAGTGTATGCTCCCTGCTAGGGTGGTACTTGGGGGGCAAATGCTCTCTATTACAGTATTTATTGATAGTGGCTCAGCTGCCAATCTCATTGATGAGAGGTTCGCGCATACAGCGGGATTTCCGGTGGAGAAATTGCCGAACCCCATCCGGGTGGTTACCATCAATGCTTCCCCGTTGTCTCAAGGGGAGATCACAGAGTGTGTGTTGGATATACAACTCCACATCGGAGTATTACACTCAGAGCGGGTAACTTGTAAGGTGCTTAGTAACTTACCTGCTCAGATGGTTCTGGGCTTTCCATGGTTGTCAATGCATAATCCTGTTATTGATTGGAAGACCCAGGACATAATTCAGTGGAGCAGGGAGTGTCAGGAGAGGTGCCTGGCTACATGGATTTCCGCTTTGACCCCCAGTATCCCGGAGCCGTTGCTGGATTATGCGGTTGTATTTTCTGAGAAGGGTTGTTCGGAACTACCACCGCATCGCCCCTATGACTGTGCTATTAGGTTGAAACCAGGGGCCAAGTTACCTAAAGCTAGAATGTTTAATATCTCAGGTCCCGAGAGGCTAGCTCTCAAGGAATACATTGCGGATAGCCTGAGCAAGGGTCATATTAGACCTTCCTCTTCTCCTCTGGCTTCTGGCTTCTTCTTTGTTAAAAAGAAGGATGGCGGTTTACGCCCGTGTCTGGACTTCAGAGAACTCAACCTTATTACGGTCCGTGATCCTTACCCTATGCCACGTATACCTGATTTATTCAACCAAGTGGTTGGTGCCAGGTGGTTCTCCAAACTGGACCTCAGGGGGGGCGTACAATCTTATAAGAGTCCGTCAGGGGGATGAGTGGAAGACAGCGTTCAATACCCCTGAGGGTCACTTTGAGAGTTTGGTAATGCCGTTTGGGTTGACTATGGCACCGGCGGTCTTTCAACACTTCATTAATGATGTCTTCTCTCAGTTGTTGGGGAGGTTCGTTATAATTTATCTTGACGACATCCTCATTTTCTCTCGCGACCATGATACACATATAGAGCATGTTAGACAGGTTCTGCAGTTGCTCAGAGAGAACAGGCTCTATGTCAAGCTTGAAAAATGTGTGTTTTTCGTACAGGAGCTACCGTTCTTGGGTTATATAATCTCCGCCTCAGGTTTTAAGATGGACACCGCAAAGGTGCAGGCGGTACTCATTGGGATCGGCCTGATAATCTTAAGGCGCTTCAGCGATTTCTTGGCTTCTCCAATTACTATAGGAAACTTATTAAGAACTTCTCTATGATTGCCAAACCACTGACTGACATGACTAAGAAGGGTACCGACTTTTCTGACTGGTCTGAGCCTGCGGTACAGGCGTTTGAATTCCTCAAGAATAGTTTTGCCTCAGCGCCCATTCTGGTGCAGCCCGATGTCTCCTTACCGTTTGTCGTGGAGATGGATGCGTCGGAGGTTGGAGTGGGGGCTGTACTGTCTCAGGGCCCTTCTTGGGCCAAGTTGCATCCGTGTGCCTTCTTCTCCAAGAAGCTGTCGCCTGCGGAGCGTAATTATGATTTTGGCAACAGGGAACTATTGGCCATCAAATTGGCATTTGAGGAGTGGCGACACTTCTTGGAGGGGGCTGTTCATCAGATTACTGTGATAACCGACCATAAGAATTTGCTTTATTTAGAATCTGCTAAGCGCCTGTCCTCCAGACAGGCTCGCTGGGCATTATTCTTCACCCGGTTCAACTTCATTGTTACCTATCGACCTGGGTCGAAGAATGTTAAGGCAGACGCTTTATCCAGGTGTTTTCCTGGTGGAGAGTTATGTGAAGAGCCGGTGCCTATTCTCCAAAAGGGTGTGGTGGTATCTGCCATCACGACAGAGATTGAGGCAGAGATTGCGGAGGCTCAGGAGGTGGTACCGCCGGGGTTGCCTGCTAATAAATCTTTTGTGCCGCTACATCTACGCTCTAGAGTGTTGGGCGAACATCACGACACGGTACTGGCAGGTCATCCAGGGGTTAAGAGCACTCCGGAACTGGTATCGCGTCGTTTTTGGTGGCCTAAAATCCGGCAGGATGTGGCCTCATATGTGGCTGCCTGTACCACGTGCGCACGGGCCAAGACTCCTCGTTCCCGTCCCGTTGGTAGCTTGCAGCCTCTCGGGGTGCCCAGTAAGCCATGGACTGAGATTTCCATGGATTTTATTACTGACTTGCCCGCCTCGGCAGGGAACTCGGTCATTTTGGTAATTGTTGATAGGTTCTCCAAAATGTCACATTTCGTTGCTTTACCGTCTTTGCCCAATGCTAAGACTCTTGCTCAGATATTTATTCGTGAGGTGGTCAGACTTCATGGTGTCCCGTCTGACATTGTGTCTGATCGAGGTACGCAGTTTGTGGCAAAGTTTTGGAGAGCTTTTTGTTCTCGCCTTGGAATCAAATTATCTCATTCATCGGCTTTCCACCCTCAGTCGAATGGACAGACTGAGCGGATGAACCAAAACCTGGAGCAATACTTGCGCTGCTTTATTTCCGACAATCAGGAAGAGTGGTCAGCGTTTCTTCCTCTGGCAGAATTCGCAATAAACAACCATTGCCAGGAATCGTCTGGGGAATCTCCTTTTTTTTGTGTGTATGGTCAACATCCTCAATTTTGCACCTTGCGTCAGGGGTGCTCAGTTGGCGTCCCTGAGGAGGACCAGTTGGGAGCTCAATTGTCGTCTGTTTGGAGGAAAGTCAAGCAGCGCTTGTTGAAGGTGGGTTCCAGGTACAAACGGGTGGCTGACTGCAGACGTGTGCCAGGTCAGGACCTGTGTGTGGGTGATTGGGTGTGGTTATCTACTAGGAACATTAAGCTCAAGATACTGTCACTTAAGTTGGGTCCCAGGTTCATTGGCCCATTTAGAATCTCAGCAGTGATCAACCCCGTGGCATTTCGTTTGGAGTTGCCGGCTGTGTATAAGATTCATAATGTATTTCACAAAGCATTGCTAAAGAAGGTCGTGGGTTTGGTGGATGGTTCCCCCGGGCCACCACCTCCCGTCTTGGTGGATGGCGCGTTGGAATTTGAGGTTGTGCGTCGCACTCTACAGTACCTGGTCCACTGGCGTGGCTATGGTCCTGAGGAGAGGACATGGGTGCCGGCCTCTGACATTCATGCTGATCGACTGGTTACTATGTTCCATCGTCGCCATCCGGACAAGCCAGGTCCTCGACATGGTGAGGTTCCGGAGGTCCCTCGTAGAAGGCGGGGTACTGTCATGTCGGACACTGTTCACACCAGGGTGTCCGGCAGACAGCGGTAATAGCCTGTTGGGTATTCTGTTCCAGTCGGGATAGGGTTAACCAGGTTGTCATGCTGGCTGAGGGCTGGGCCACACCCTTGGTCTTTAAATAGTTTGTCCTGACTATGGGCGTCGCCGACTATAGCTTTAGCCTAGTGCTAGCAATACCGGTCAGCAGTGGTGGTGTTGGAGCGTCTGATATCTGGTGCAGTATATCTCTCAGTTGTTCTTTCTCCTATCTGTTATATATATATATATTTGGTTGCCCTTGCACATTATTGTATTCCCTTGTGTATTAACTGTGTGGTGTTTCTTTTACCCCTGTCCATACGTATTTGTGGGGTCTGGTGTCTGGTCCCCTCACTGGGTGGAGGGAGGTGGGTTCAGCTTAGGGCTGGACAGGAGACTGGGACAGGGTGGAGGCTCAGGCAGGCACACCTTCAGTGTAAACCCTGGGATGAGGGACAGACAGGGTTTTCCCTAGTCTGAGGGACACTGCAGGGGTCCTGGGGTTTTAGCCTAAAGTAACCTAGGCATACCATGACAGTGTGTGAGCCAGGACATGATTTTAAGAGGTCCCTGAAGTAGGCTACAGCTGCCTTTCATGCAAGTAGAGTTCTTTGTAACAGACAGAAGGAGGAACTTGAGTGTAATTCAGAACTACAAGAACTTCAGATTAGCGCAAGAAAGGAGACGTCCAGGAAGGGCACATACTTAAGGGAATGCTGGAAAGGTGTACTCCATTTACCTGGGAGTTGATTGAGCCCCTCAACTGGAAGACACGGTACGGAAGCGGGCATCTGTGTGCATCAGAAAACTGTGAGTAAAGCATTGGAACCGCATTCAGCTGTGTCTCTGCCTTCTTCTTGCGTCAACCTTTCAGCACTGCTACATCCCTTTGCCCAAATACTACACCATCTACTTCAACATCTACCACAGCTGCCCTGGGACTACAACTCTGCCTGTGGAGAGCTATTACACCTCTGCTGCATCCCACTATCTGTCCCAGAGGATCTGCACTGCAGCGCTGGTCGCCTCTGACCAGATACCACAAGTGGCGTCATGAACTTATCTATAAATAAACTTCATTCAGCATCAATCCTCTTATTTTACATGGACACTCAGGGCCACGGACCGGGGTCATTTCCACCGCGACACATCCCTCTGAGACACTGGTCCGGTACCGTGCCATTCCCACCGGCCCTGGGGGTGATTCATTTGCAATTAGCTCACGCACCTTCTTGATTTTTGAATATCTGTTATGGAGCGATATCCTTCTCCCTCTAGGACCCAACAGTTACCTCCACCTTCTGCTGCTAATTACACACCTGTGCTGTAGGTTTAAATACATTCAATTGCTGCAGTATGGTGTTGGTGTTAGTACTTCCAACTAGAAAAAGACAAGAGTTAACAGTCAGTTCCTTCTCAGAGGACTCTTGGAGGATTGCTGACATGACATCTTGGTTGTGTTCTCAAGCTAAGTATTCCCATTGTTCATCTACCCTCTCTGTCTTTAGTTGTATTGGACACTGAATAGTGCTAACCCCATTTCCTCCTTAACCAGGGCCTATCGCAAGGGTCAGGCAGGGATTGGGTTCCTTCTCAGCGATGGGTGCAGAACCAATATTGGGACGGTTAGGGCAGACAGGGTGATTTTAGATCTGCCTAGGGGTCTCCACTCCTGACTTCCCTAGTGTTTGGGCTCAACCCCTTCCTCTCCCCGTTGTTGTGCACTTACATATCCTTCACCCAGCGTGACACTCAGACTGCATTGAGCTCTTGTGACGTAGCTTCTGACTTCCAGCCAGTCTCCCTGTGCTTACAAGATGGCGCAGTGGGACCAGAGTGGCACTGAAAAAAACTGAACACAACGGTAGGTTAAAGATGCTGTGAGCTGGTATTTTTAGGCTGGTTGTCATAGCCCAGCGGTCAGCGCTCATAGCAAGTGAGCATATCTGCTACATAGAGCAGGGCTGCTCTGTGTAGCACAAGCGATCGGACAAGTGCAGCTTCTAGTCTCCCATGGAGACCACTGAAGTGGAAAAAAAAGTTTTTAAAAATATTAAAATATAAAAGTTCACATCACCCCACCTTTCGCCCCATTCAAATTAAAATAAAAAAAACAAAAACAAACAAACACACATTTGGTTTTGCCGCATTCAGAATCAACCGAACAATATATAAAAAGATTTAATCCAATCGGTAAATGACGTAGCGAGAAAAAAAAATATCGAAACACCAGAATTACTTTTTTTTGGTCGCTGCAACGTTTCAATAAAATGCAATAACGGGCAATCAAGATCAAACGTGTAAAAATACTCTGTTGTAAAAAAATATATAACAATAAACAGCAAGTGCTAGTAAAAAGATGAAACATGGTATTTGGTTGATACATTTTTTGCAAAAAATGTATACTAAGCCGCTCTACCAATCGTCAAGGTATACCCATCAGAGCAGTTTCTAACCGATGTATTTAACGCCTGACCATGTGAACAGTACCTATATGAGCAGGATTCAGAAAGGTAATGTCCGATGTGGACACGCTGTGTAAGATGTCTTTATATATGTCCATGGCCCACATACTAGCCCTTGCGGTTTACTGTTACCGTATAAACTCGCGTATAAGCCGAGATTTTTAGCCCATTTTTTTGGGCTGAAAGTCCCCCTCTCGGCTTATACGCGACTCATATACCGGGGGTCGGCGGGGGACCGGGAGTGTCTGATCATACTTACCCCCTCTCCTGGCGTGGTCTCTGCAGCCCCCCGCTTCTCCCAGGTCTCAGGCTCCTTCCTGCAGCGGTCACGTGGTACCGCTCATTAAAGTCAAGAATATGCGCATATTCATGAATTTAATGAGCAGTGCCACGTGACCGCTGAAGGAAGGAGCCTGAGACCGGGAGATGGGGCTGCAGAGACCGCACCAGGAGGTGGTAAGTATATGCGATATTCACCTGTCCTCCATCGCTGCACGCTGCTCTGCTGTCTTTCGTCCTCTGTCTGTGATATTCAAGCAGAGGGCGTGATAACGGTTAGTGCGACCTCTGCCCGAACGTCCCTGACAGAGGGACCCGGCAGACACAGGGGTGCGCAGCGATGGACGGAGGATCGGTAAGTATTGCCAGTGCCGGGGTCCTGAACCAGCGGTGACCCTGGCACCTGGCCCCCAGCGACAGAAAGGTGAGTATTTCATTTTATTTTTTTATTTGCGGCAGCAGCAGCATATGGGGGGTATTCTATGGAGCACCATATGGGGCAGCATATGGGGGGTATTCTATGGAGCACCTTATGGGGCAGCATATGGGGGTATTCTATGGAGCACCTTATGGGGCAGCATATGGGGGTATTCTGTGGAGCACCTTATGGGGCAGCATATGGGGGTATTCTATGGAGCACCTTATGGGGCAGCATATGGGGTGTATTCTATGGAGCACCATATGGGGCAGCATATGGGGGGTATTCTATGGAGCAGCATATGGGAGGTATTCTATGGAGCATCTTATGGGGCAGCATATGGGGGGTATTCTTTGGAGCATCTTATGGGGCAGCATATGGGGCCATAAACTATGGAGCAGCATATGGGGGCATAAACTATGGGGCAGCATATGGGGGGTATTCTATGGAGCACCTTATGGGGCAGCATATGGGGGGCATTCTATGGAGCAACATATGGGGCCATAAACTATGGAGCAGCATATGGGGTCATAAGCTATGGAGCACCTTATGGGGCAGCATATGGGGGGTATTCTATGGGGCAGCATATGGGGGTATTCTATGGAGCACCTTATGGGCAGCATATAGGGGGTATTCTATGGAGCATCTTATGGGGCAGCATATGGGGGGTATTCTATGGAGCACCTTATGGGGCAGCATATGAGGGGTATTCTATGGAGAACCATATGGGGCTGCATATGGGGGTATTCTATGGAGCATCTTATGGGGCAGCATATGGGGCCATAAACTATGAAGCAGCATATGGGGGCATAAACTATGGGGCAGAATATGGGGGCAGAAACTATGGGGCATCAGACGTGGCATCACATGGCATAATCTATGGAGCAGCATATGGGGGCATAATCTATGGAGCAGCATATGGGGCATAAACTATGGAGCATCATATGGGGGCATAATCTATGGAGCATCTTATGGGGCAGCATATGGGGGCATAATCTATGGGTCATCTTATGGGGCCATAACCTTTATGGAGCAGCATATGGGGCATATTGTTCTATGGAGCATCTTATGGGGCCATTATTAACCTATGTGCAGCATTATATGGGGCGTATTTTGTATGGAGCATCTTATGGGGCCATCATGAACTGTATGAAGCATTATATGGGGCTCCAGATTCAAATGTATTTCAAAAACATTTCACCTACTGATGTCTCAATTAATATTACTTTTATTGGTATCTATTTTTATTTTTGAAATTTACCAATAGCTGCTGCATTTTCCACCCTAGGCTTATACGCGAGTCAATAAGTTTTCCTATTTTTTTGTGGCAAAATTAGGGGGGTCGCTTATACACGGGTCGACTGATACGAGAATATATATGGTATATATATTTTTTTACAACAGAGTACTTTTACACATTTATTATACTATGTTTCTCTGTGTTTCAGTTTTTTGGTGGCGTGAACACTGTCCTATCGACTTGTTCGCTGTGTGCATGGCCCATGCGTTTGTAATGAAAAGATCATATCGGCACCAAAATGATATTAATAAAAACGTCAGATCAGCGCGCAAAAAAATATGCCCTCACCTGGCCCCAGATCCCGAAAAATGGAGACAGGTCTCGGAAAATGGCAACAATTATTTTTACTCACAAACTTTGACATTTTTTTTCACCACTTAAATAAAAAAGAACCTAGAAATGTTTGGTGTCTGTGAACTCGTAATGACCTGGAAAATCATACTGGCAGGTCAGTTTTAGCATTTAGTGGACGTAGCTTAGTTTGGTAGAAAGTGGGAGAACTGAAGGAAATCCATAAACAATTGTGGAATTGCACTTTTATTGCAATTTCACCGCATTTTGAATTTTTTTCACATTTTCCAGTACATATGGTGAAATCAATGGTGACATTCAAAAATACAACTCGTCCTGCAAAAAAAAAAAATCACATGGCCATATTGAAGGAAAAATAAAAAAAAGTTATGGCCGTGGGAAGAAGGGGAGCAGAAAAAAATGGAAATGTAAAAACGGAAATACCCCTGGTCCTTAAGGGGTTAAACCGAAAGTTAAAATAAATAAAGCAGCTAGATGAGGCAGAGAGGAAATGATAGGGACTTTTAATTAAAGTATTTTAGAAAAGGTATATAATTATTACATGTAAAATAAAAATCAACATTAGGTTTGAACCACCTCTTTTAGCACACATAGGATGTATGCATGCAGCCACATGTCATGTGCATCAGCAGGTTTGCTGTAATAACAGCAAGTGTAATATGAAGAAACCATGATACTAGTTATGCCATTTAGTTACACCATTCTGGGGAAATGCATAGCATTTTTTTACTATTCTGAATGGCATTGGGAATTTTAAGTTCACATGCTGCAGACTTGCTTTCTCGTGACTGAAACTCCGTTCTATTCATCTAAATGTGTTTTTTCTCACCAACGAAATGATTTCTGTGGCATGTGAATTCACTCTAAGCATTCACAGAGGTGCAAAAATAGTCAGCCTAGGAAATGTTTAGATAAAACTTATAGGGTACGTTCCCGCATTATTATTATTATACATTTTTATAGCGTCATTTATTCCATAGCACTTTACATGTGAAAGGGGCAAGTATAGACAAGTACAATAAACATGAGCAAAGCAAAGCACGTACAAGTACAGAAGGAGAGAAGATCCTGCCCGCGAAGGCTCTCAGTCTACAGAGGATGGGTGAGGATACACTAGGAGAGGTTAGAGCTGGTCGTGCTGCGGTAAACTGAGGATCACTGCAGGTTGTAGGCTTGTTGGAAGAGGTGGGCCTTCAGGTTCTTTTTGAAAGTTTCCGTGGTAGGCGAGAGTCGGATGTGTTGGGGTAGAGAGTTCAAGAGTATGGGGAAAGCAAGGGATAAGTCTTGTATGCGGTTGTGGGAAGAAGAGATCATAGGGGAGTAAAGAAGGACATCTTGAGAGGAGCGAAGGTTGTGTGTGGATAAGTACCGGGAGACCATGTCACAGATGTATGAAGGAGACAGGTTGTGGATGGCTTTGTATGTCATGTATTATACCTTATGAGGGGGCTGCATTATATTTTGTGGGGTGCTGCATTATATTCTGAGAGGGGGCTGCATTATATTCTATGAGGGGGCTACCCCAACCGCTGCTGCATAATTAAGATGTATACTACCTTATATTATACCCTGATATTAGCGTGTTTTTACCACACAATTGGTGGTCTTGTATTTATTTCTATGTAGCTACATAGTGGGCCCCAAGAATGATTTTCTCTGGTGGGCTCAAGGTGCTCCAGTCTGATGCTGGCCACAAGTATTACACACAGGCGCTCATCTCAGGTAGTTTTTTTTTTTTCCAGTACCGGAAATATCATGACGTGTGAAACCGGTCTTACAGAGACTGTCCAGTTCCTTCATCAGGCTAAGTGCTGATTGATTAATTCATCTGTGTTGAACATTTACATCAAATGATTACCTATACCATTTGTATAGCCCTGCAAGCAGACATATATACATTCAATACTGTCCAATAGCAATTGTATAACCCTACATATATATTACACACATGCAAATATTTAATTTAGTGTGGCGATAGATAACAAAATATGATGAAAGATGAGTAAATATACAAAAAAAAAAAAAAAAAAAAAAATCAACCTTAACTGTAATGCATCGATTGCAGCAATGCATAGTTACAGACACTGGCTCACATGACATTATGTCACACAATCACTGTTGACAATCAGCGCCATCTTCGCACTCCTCTCCTATGGACAAATCAGACATCCGGTGGAAGTCAGAACTGTTGTTGCCCTTTCTTCCTCCGGATTTCAATTGCACATATATCATGTATGTGCATACATGACTTTTCACATCACTCCATATTCCACAGTAGAAAATTCATGGACATCTCTGTAGATTTTGCTGTGTATTTGCCACTCATTACCCTATTCAATGCAAAGAGTGCAATCTGCAGTAAAATCTGCGGTATTTCTAGTCACTACATAAGTAATTCTGCAGATTTAGGGTTTGTTCAGACATGAATTTTACATACATTTGCTGTCCATGTTAAAATTAGATAGCACACAGACCAATGTTATTGAATAGGGCTGGTCAGATGACAGCATTTTCGTGTAGATTGAGTTTCCATGTAGAGGGGGAAAAAAAAAATTGCAGCACTCTTCTCTTCCGTAGTTTGGATGAGTCTCACCAATTCTCTCAAAAGAAAACCAGATCTTAGGCCGGTTTCACACATCCTGATATTTCCGGTACCGGAGATATCCGTGTCCGTGTGTGTACTACGTGCGGCATACATGTGGCAACCGTGTGCCGCATCAGGACCACACGGACGGCCTCCGGGGAAAAAGCGCTACTGTAAGCCGCTGTCCCTCGGTGGCTGATGCTGAAGCTGGCTGTCATCCATTCTCTCCTGCTCTGCCGCGATCAGCGGAGAATGAATGAAAAACTGACCTGCTGTGACCTCAGGACCGTTGGAGAATGCAAGTGATGAGGTCACTGTGTCAGAGCTTGAACTGCCGTGACCTCATCACTTGCATTCTCCGATGGTCCTGAGGTCACAGCAGGTCAGTTTTTTATTCATTCTCCCCTGCTCACTGGCAGGGCAGAGGAGAATGGATGACAGCCACGTTCAACATCTACCGCCGGGGAACAGCAGCTTACAGTAGCGCTACTTCCCCGGCGGCCGTCCGTGTACACGGAGGACAGTGTGCACTGTTCGTGTGCGGCACGTTTTGCGGCCCGTGTGTCTAGGTGAAAACGGACATGTCAGCGTGTTTTGCACATGGACACATGGTCTTTGAAAACACGCTGACATGTACATAGACCCATTCATTTGAATGGGTCTACGTCTGTCAGTGTCTCCGGTACGTGAGAAAACTGTCACCACACGTACCGGAGACACTGACGTGTGAAACCGGCCTTATAGTGATCATACGTATAGCATCAGTTTTTATGGACACATCGCCATTATTAACATAGGAAACATTATTTAGCCTGTAAATTTTATTTAAGAACTCATGTAATTTGAGCGGAAAAACCATTGTGTATCCTGCACAGCTAAAGTGACAGGCACAATGCCATGCATTGTTGGCTGCTGTGCTCAGTAAACTGGCTGAGCCTATTTAGTCTGTGATCGGAGGGAACCACTCGTGTTTGACCTACTTTTTAGGTGTGCAGATATTTCTATCACATTTGCTGAATTTTCTAAACAAAGTGCAATTAAAATTCACTGTAAAACAAACATAGTTGTTCTGGAAGTTACCGGGCTTCACTGGTGCCATCCTCTGACTAGAGTGTATGGTATTACAGAAAATCACTTTTTTTCCGTTCAACAAAACCAACTTCAATAGCTTTTCAGCCTCGAATCAAATATATTTTTTTAACTTGACCCTGTACAGTAGTAATTTTTCTATGAAAAAAAAACAAAACAATTGAAGATGATGGAAAAGGGTAATGTTATACTTACCATAACTCTTTTTTCTTATCGCCAACTGAACACAGTCCCAACTACAGAGTGACCCTTTAAATGAACTTATGGTCCTGCAACTGCACTATCGCACTATTGACTGTACAGTTCAATGAATGTAGCAAAAGGAACATACAAGACCATAGTTTCGTTCAAATGGGGCACTCTATAACCCCATTTTTAGGAATGTTTGTAAAAGCAGTATAGAGAGTAATTTACTACCTTTGTTTTTTATATGCAATCAAATGTGGCCTCCTCTGCTTTAATAATGTTAAAAACGTAATGTTTAAAGGGGTTTTCCCATGAACAAAGTATAATTTTAATTAATAGATCTTGGAATAATAAGTACCATAATTTAATGTGAAAAAAAAGTTCCTGTGCCGATATAACCTTATAAATGTGCCCCTGCTATGTACTGTGTAATGGTTGTCTGACTGTGCAGAGCTGGTCAACAGTGACATTACACATGTACCACAGCTCCTGGCTGGGTGGGGACAGGAATACTGTAAGTCATCTATGATAAGTGAGTTATACCATACAGTTGAAACAACAGGGACTCGTAGCTGCTGTTTTCTTTGGTAACAGAGGAGTGAGTGTTTCTGGTTTCTTCCTTGTCTCCAGCCCCTTTCACACATCAGTTTTTTGCCGTCAGTCACAATCTGCTGGCTCGATGGATCCGTCGCAGATTGTGAAAAACTGATGCAACGGATGCGTTTTTTCGAGGGTTTCGGTGTTGTGAGTTCATTTTTCCCTTCATCATTGAGGTCTGATGAACTCCCTTCTCTGGTGAAGGAAGGTAGTGAGACTGATTACGAAACACCTGGGCAGCTAGATGATAACTGGGTGGCTGGAATTGAGGACTGGATATAAGGGTGCCGACGCCCTTCTTCCTGGCTGGTGATTTTCCTGCTGGATTCTTGGAGACCAGTCTGATTCCTGCGTCTCAAAGCTAAGTTTTTCTGCTCTGCTTTGTACTCTTCAGTTTTGGTTTTGTTCTGCCTTGTTTTTTGGGAGTTCTGCCATCCCCGGCCGGGGGTGAGCTGAATTCCATTTTTGTCTCTGATCTGTTGATCTTTTGCTCTGTCTTCAGAATATACCTGAGTGCTGATATAGTCTTTTGAAGCCTAGCGACATCAGGGCCAGTTTTTCCTATCAGTCGGTTGGCTCATTTTGATAGGGTTTTTGCGGATGGCAGACAGCAGCTTTCCTATCCTGTCCTATGTAGTTAGCTTGGGCCCCATCATTTGCTCAACCTATCTTTCTATCTGTGTTAGTGTTTTCATCTTGCTTCACCGTCATTATACACTCACTGGCCACTTTATTAGGTACACCATGCTATTAAGGGGTTGGACCCCCTTTTGCCTTCAGAACTGCCTCAATTCTTCGTGGCAGAGATTCAACAAGGTGCTGGAAGCATTCCTCAGAGATTTTGGACCATATTGACATGATGGCATCACACAGTTGGCGCAGATTTGTCGGCTGCACATCCCTGATGCGAATCTCCCGTTCCACCACATCCCAAAGATGCTCTATTGGATTGAGATCTGGTGACTGAGGAGGCCATTTGAGTACAGTAAACTCATTGTCATGTTCAAGAAACCAATCTGAGATGATTCGAGCTTTATGACATGGCGCATTATCCTGCTGAAAGTAGCCATCAGATGTTGGGTACATTGTGGTCATAAAGGGATGGACATGGTCAGCAACAATACTCAGGTAGGCTGTGGCGTTGCAACGATGCTCAATTGGTACCAAGGGGCCCAAAGAGTGCCCAGAAAAAATTCCCCACACCATGACACCACCACCACCAGCCTGAACCGTTGATACAAGGCAGGATGGATCCATGCTTTCATGTTGTTTACGCCAAATTCTGACCCTACCATCCGAATGTCGCAGCAGAAATCGAGACTCATCAGACCAGGCAACGTTTTTCCAATCTTCTACTGTCCAATTTCGATGAGCTTGTGCAAATTGTAGCCTCAGTTTCCTGTTCTTAGCTGAGAGGAGTGGTACCCAGTGTGGTCTTCTGCTGCTGTAGCCCATCTGCCTCAAAGTTCGACGCACTGTGCGTTCAGAGATGCTCTTCTGCCTACCTTGGTTGTAACGGGTGGCAATTTGAGTCACTGTTGCCTTTCTATCAGCTCGAACCAGTCTGCCCATTCTCCTCTGACCTCTGGCATCAACATGGCATTTCCGGCCACAGAACTGCCGCTCACTGGATTTTTTTTCTTTTTCGGACCATTCTCTGTAAACCCTAGAGATGGTTGTGCGTGAAAATCCCAGTAGATCAGCAGTTTCTGAAATTCTCAGACCAGCCCTTCTGGCACCAACAATCATGCCACGTTCAAAGGCACTCAAATCACCTTTCTTCCCCATACTGATGCTCGGTTTGAACTGCAGGAGATTGTCTTGACCATGTCTACATGCCTAAATGCACTGAGTTGCCGCCATGTGATTGGCTGATTAGAAATTAAGTCTTAACACACAGTTGGACAGGTGTACCTAATAAAGTGGCCAGTGAGTGTATGTTGGGGGCTGCCTATTGCTTTGGGGTCTGCTCTGGGGCAGTTTAGTTTTTCCCCTTTCTGTCTTTAGGCTATGTAGCTCTCCGGCTGTGATCGAGGGGTCTAGGGCACCGTAGGAACCCCCCACGGCTACTGCTAGTTGTTGTGGATAGGTTCAGGGGTCTGCAATCCGATAGTTGCCAACCTCTCTGGTTTTTCTGGACTTAGCTGGTATTTTGTTTTTTCCTCCTTCGGTGACTCATCATAACATTCGGCTAGCGGTTCCGTCGAAAAAACGGATCTGTCGCATCAGTTTTTCATCAGTTTCTTCCGTTTTTCAACGGATCCATTTTTTAAACCAAGAATAGATATATACACATACTGTAGAATACATTATATATATATATATACACACACACACGTCATTGAGACACATACATATACAGTATATATATATATATATATATATATATATTTATAGTTCATAGAGTTCTACATAGCATAATAGCCGCTAAGTCATTACAAAACCCGACATGAAATGACACTTGGTTTACATACAGTAAACCATTTCATTTATTATTTTATATGTCTTTAACTAATGATTAGATTAGGGTATGTGTGTCAAATTTGGAACATGTAGGTGTTAAATTAATGGGTGAATTCATTGAAAAAAATTGCGTGGGCTCCCGCTGTATTTTCTCCGCCAGAGAGGTAAAGCCAGTGACTGAGGGCAGATATTAATAGCCTAGAGAGGGACCATGGTTATTGGCCTCCCCTGCCTAAAAAAATCTGCCCCCAGCCACCCCATAAAAGGCGCATCTATAAGATGCGCCTTTTCTGGCACTTAGCCTCTCTATGCCCATTATCTTTAGCGGTGGCTCATGGGTTAATGGGTTAATGTCACCTTGCTATTGAAAGGTGACATTAAGCTGGGTTAATAATGGAGAGGTGTCAATAAGACACCTATCCATCATTAATCCTATCGTAGTAAAGGGTTAAAAAAGACACACACACGCACACATTAAAAATTATTTTAATGAATTACACAAAGTTTGACAAAATTTATTATGCTGCCAATCCAAAAGAATCCCTTGTTCTCATGTAACAAAAAATAAATTAAAAACCAACAATATCCATACCTCTCCGCAGTTCAGTCAGGTCCCCCGCTGCAATCCATCACAAGGGGTTAACTAGTTTACAACCGAGACCAGTGCTAATGCTACCGGACCAGCTGTAAACCACTGCAGAATGAATGACCGGGGATGAACTCATAAGCGTGGGAAAGTTTCTGAACTTTTTCCCACGCTGTCAGTTCACCTCAGGTCAGGTGGGGACTCCGAAGCCTCAGTGACGTTAGCGGTAATCAATGAGGCTGCGCGGAGTCCCCGCCTGACCTGAGGAGAACTCAGGAGCATGGAAAAAAGTTCAGAAACTTTCCCACACTGTCACTTCATCTCCGGTCAGCTGGGGACTCCGCGCAGCCTCAGTGTTGCCAGCGGTAGTAAGTGAGGCTGCACGGAGTCCTCGGATGACCTGAGGTGAACTGACAGCGTGGGAAAAAGTTCAGAAACTTTCCCACGCTAATCAGTTCATCCCCAGTCAGCCGGGGCGCCTGCGCAGAAATTATTTCATTCATTCTGCGGTGGTTTACAGCCGGGCCGGTAGCATTAGCACTGGTCCCGGTTGTAAACTAGTTTTTCTGGGTTGGCTGGGGGCAGATTTTTTTTTAGCCAGGGGGGCCCACACCTGTCCATGAAATAGCCTTGGAGTCAATTGTCCAATTACTTTTGGTACCTTTAAAAACAGGGTGGCACATGTTAAGGAGCTGAAACTCCTAAACCCTTCATCCAATTTTAATGTGGATACCCTCAAATGAAAGCTGAAAGTCTGAACTTCAACTGCATCTGAATTGTTTTGTTTAAAATTAATTGTGGTAATGTCTAGAGCCAAAATTAGAAAAATGTTGTTCCTGTCCAAATATATATGGACCTAACTGTGTGTATATATATATATATATATATATATATATATATATATATATATATATATATATATATGTACACAGTACAGACCAAAAGTTTGGACACACCTCATTCAAAGAGTTTTCTTTATTTTCATGACTATGAAAATTGTAGATTTACTCTGAAGGCATCAAAACTATGAATTAACACATGTGGAATTATATAATTAACAAAAAAGTGTGAAACAACTGAAAATATGTCTTATATTCTAGGTTCTTCAAAGTAGCCACCTTTTGCTTTGATTACTGCTTTGCACACTCTCGGCATTCTCTTGATGAGCTTCAAGAGGTAGTCACCGGAAATGGTCTTCCAACAGTCTTGAAGGAGTTCCCAGAGAGGCTTAGCACTTGTTGGCCCTTTTGCCTTCACTCTGCAGTCCAGCTCACCACATACCATCTCTATTGGGTTCAGGTCTGGTGACTGTGGAGGCCAGGTCATCTGGCGTAGCACCCCATCACTCTCCCTCTTGGTCAAATAGCCCTTACACAGCCTTCAGGTGTGTTTGGGGTCATTGTCCTGTTGAAAAATAAATGATGGTCCAACTAAACGCAAACCGGATGGAATAGCATGCTGCTGCAAGATGCTGTGGTAGCCATGCTGGTTCAGGATGCCTTCAATTTTGAATAAATCCCCAACAGTTTTACCAGCAAAGCACCCCCACACCATCACACCTCCTCCTCCATGCTTCACGGTGGGAACCAGGCATGTAGAGTCCATCCGTTCACCTTTTCTGCGTCGCACAAAGACACGGTGGTTGGAACCAAAGATCTCAAATTTGGACTCATCAGACCAAAGCACAGATTTCCACTGGTCTAATGTCCATTCATTGTGTTCATTAGCCTAAACAAGTCTCTTCTGCTTGTTGCCTGTCCTTAGCAGTGGTTTCCTAGCAGCTATTTTACCATGAAGGCCTGCTGCACAAAGTCTCCTCTTAACAGTTGTTGTAGAGATGTGTCTGCTGCTAGAACGCTGTGTGGCATTGACCTGGTCTCTAATCTGAGCTGCTGTTAACCTGCGATTTCTGAGGCTGGTGACTCGGATGAACTTATCCTCCGCAGCAGAGGTGACTCTTGGTCTTCCTTTGCTGGGGCGGTCTTCACGTGAGACAGTTTCTTTGTAGCGCTTGATGGTTTTTGCCACTGCACTTGAGGACACTTTTGAAGTTTTCTTAATTTTTCGGACTGACTAACCTTCATTTCTTAAAGTAATGATGGCCACTAGTTTTTCTTTACTTAGCTGCTTTTTTCTCGCCATAATGCAAATTCTAACAGTCTAGTCAGTAGGACTATCAGCTGTGTATCCACCAGACTTCTGCACAACACAACTGATGGTCCCAACCCCATTTATAAGGCAAGAAATCCCACTTATTAAACCTGACAGGGAACACCTGTGAAGTGAAAACCATTTCCGGTGACTACCTCTTGTAGCTCATCAAGAGAATGCCAAGAGTGTGCAAAGCAGTAATCAAAGCAAAAGGTGGCTACTTTGAAGAACCTAGAATATAAGACATACAGTATTTTCAGTTGTTTCACACTTTTTTGTTAATTATATAATTCCACATGTGTTAATTCATAGTTTTGATGCCTTCAGAATGAATCCACAATTTTCATAGTCATGAAAATAAAGAAAACTCTTTGAATGAGGTGTGGCCAAACTTTTGGTCTGTACTGTATGTGTCTCAATGACGTGTGTGTGTGTGTGTGTATATATATATATATATATATATATATATATATATATATATATACAGTGCCCTGCGAAAGTATTCGGCCCCTGGAACTTTTCAACCTTTTCCCACATTTCATGCTTCAAACATAAAGATACCAAATGTAAATTTTTGGTGAAGAATCAACAACAAGTGGGGCACAATTGTGAAGTTGAACAAAATGTATTGGTTATTTTTAAATTTTGTGAAAATTCAAAAACTGAAAAGTGGGGCATGCAATATTATTCGGCCCCTTTACTTTCAGTGCAGCAAACTCACTCCAGAAGTTCATTGTGGATCTCTGAATGATCCAATGTTGTCCTAAATGACTAATGATGATAAATATAATCCACCTGTGTGTAATGAAGTCTCCGTATAAAGGCACCTGCTCTGTGATAGTCTCAGGGTTCTGTTTAATGCACAGAAATCTTTATGAAGACCAAGGAACACAACAGACAGGTCTGTGATACTGTTGTGGAGAAGTTTAAAGCTGGATTTGGATACAAAATGATTTCCAAAACTTTAAACATCCCAATAAGCACTGTGCAAGCGATCATATTGAAATGGAAGGAGTATCATACCACTGCAAATCTACCAAGACCTGGCCGTCCCACTAAACTTTCATCTCAAACAAGGAGAAGACTGATCAGAGATACAGCCAAGAGGCCCATGATCACTCTGGATGAACTGCAGAGATCTACAGCTGAGGTGGGACAGTCTGTCCATAGGACAACAATCAGTTGTACACTGCACAAATCTGGCCTTTATGGAAGAGTGGCAAGAAGAAAGCCATTTCTCCAATATAGCCATAAA